>NW_004443972.1:15820942-15952644 GCF_000243295.1 Trichechus manatus latirostris
CTATGTGACCCTAGCTGCTCTCCCTATAATGTGACAGCACACTCCTCCTTTCCACCCCGGATTTCCCATGTCCTTTCAACCAGCTCCTGCCCCTTTTTGGCTTCTCATCTCGCCTCCAGACAGGAGCTGCCCATTTAGTCTCATGAATCTACTTGAGCTAAGAAGTACTCTCTTCACAAGTATCATTTTATGTCCCATAGTCCAGTCTAATCTTTGTCTGAAGAGTTGGCTTTGGGAATGGTTTCAGTTCTGCGCTAACAGAGAGTCTGGGGGCCATATTTTCTGGGGTCCCTTCAGTCTCATTCAGACGATTAAGTCTGGTCTTTTTACTAGAATTTAAGTTCTGCACCCCACTTTTCTCCTGCTCTCTGTTGTGTTCCCTGTCAGGGTGGTCATTGGTGGTAGCAAGATAGTCTCTTTAACAAATGGTGCTGACATAACTGGATACTCATCTGCAAAAAAAAATGAAACAAGATCCATACCGCACACCGTGCACAAAAACTAACTCAAAATGGATCAAAGACCTAAATATAAAATCTAAAATGATAAAGATCATGGAAGAAAAAATAGGGACAATGCTAGGAGCCCTAATACATGGCATAAATAGTATTCAAACCATAACTAACAATGCACAAACACCAGAAGAGAAACTAGATAACTGGGAGCTCCTAAAAATCAAACACTTATGCTCATCAAAGACTTCACCAAAAGAGTCAAAAGACAACCTACAGACTGGGAAAAAAATTTGGCTATGACATATCTAATCAGGGTTTAATCCCTAAAATCTATAAGATACTGCAAAACCTCAGCAACAAAAAGACAAATAACCCAATTAAAAAATGGGTAAAGGATTTGAACAGACACTGCACAAAAGAAGACATTCAGGCAGCTAACAGATACATAAGGAAATGCTCACTATCATTAGCCATTAGAGAAATGCAAATCAAAACTACAATGAGATACCATCTCACTCCAACAAGGCTAGCACTAATCCAAAAAACGAAAATAATAAATGTTGGAGAGGTTGTAGAGAGATTAGAACACTTATGCACTGCTGGTGGGAATGTAAAATGATGCAACCAGTTTGGAAATCGATTTGGTGCTTCCTTAAAAAGCTAGAAATAGAAGTACCATACAATCCAGCAATACCACTCTTTGGAATATAACCTAGAGAAATAAGAACAGTCACATGAATAGATATATGCACACCCATGTTCATTGCAGCACTGTTCACGATAGCAAAAAGATGGAAAACAATCTACGTGCCCATCAACAGACAAATGGAGAAACAAATCACGGTACATACACACAATGGAATACTACACAATGATAAAGAACAATGATGAATCTACAAAACATCTCACAACATAGATGAATCTGGAAGGCATTAGCCTGAGTGAAACTAGTCAGTTGCAAAAGGACAAATATTGTATGAGATCACTATTATAAGAACTCAAGAAAAGGCATAAACACAGAAGAAAACATCATTTGATGGTTAAAAGGGTGGGGAGAAAGGAAGAGGGGAATTCACTAACTAGATAGTAGACAAGAATCATCTTAGGTGAAGGGAAGGACAACACACAATACAGAGGAAGTCAGCACACCTGGACTAAACCAAAAGCTAAGAAGTTTCCTGAACAAAACCAAACACTTCGAGGGACAGAGTAGCAGGGGCTGAGGTCTGGGGACCATGGTTTTGGGGGATATCTGGGTCAATTGGCATAACAGTTTATTAGGAAAATGTTCTGTATCTCGCTTTGGTGAGTGGTGTCTGGGGTCTTGAAAGCTTGAGAGCAGCTGTCTAAGATGCATCAGTTGCTCCCAACCCACTTGGAGCAAAGGAGAATGAAGAACACCAAAGACACAAGGAAAATATTGGCCCAAGAGACAAAAGGACCACATAAAACAGAGACTCCATCAGACTGAGACCAGAAGAACTAGATGGTGCCCAGTTACCACCAATGACTGCCCTGACAGGGAACACACAGATAGTCCCTGACAGAGGAGGAGAAAGGTGTGAAGCAGAACTTAAATTCACGTAAGAAGACCAGACTTAATGGTTTGACTGAGACTGGAGAAACTCTCAAAGCCATGGCCCCAGACACTCTTAACCCAGAACTAAAACCATTCCCGAAGCCCACTCTTCAGACAAAGATTAGACTGTACTATAAAACATAAAATAACACTTGTGAAAACTTTCTTCTTAGTTCAAGCAAATACACGAGACCAAATGGGCGGCTCCTGGCCAGATGCAGGATGAGAAGGCAACATGGGACAGGAGCTGGTTGGATGCACACGGGAAACCCGGGGTGGAAAGGGGGAGTGTGCTCTCACATTATAGGGATTGCAACTAGTGTCACATAATAATATGTGTATAAATTTTTGTATGAGAAATTAACTTGAGCTGTAAACTTTCACCTAAAGCACAATTAAAAAAAAAAAGAAGAAGAAGAAAGAAAGCCTCCCTTGGAGGGGTGGTGACTGCAAATTGAGATCTGATTGACAGGAGGAACTTCATGCAAAGCTCAGAGGAAGGAGGACTCCAGGCAGAGGAACAGCAAGAGCAAAGAAGCTGGCATGAGTGTCAAGATGGCTTCTGGGCTGGAGTGTAAGGAAGGGGAAGGCTGGTGCCAGAAGAAGCTGGTCAACACTTGAGGGACTAGATCATGTAGGGATCTGCAAGACAGGGAACACATTTGATTTTTGTTTTAAGCGTAGTGGAAAGCAATTGGAGTTTGAAGCAGGAGAACAACACAACCCGGATCATATTCTAACAAGACAACTTAGGCTGCTCTGCAAGGAATAAATTTTAGTGGCCTGAGAGGCAGCAAGGAGACCAGGCAGGAGTCTGATATGGTAGGACAGGCGAGAGGATGGTGGCTGGGCAGGGTGAACTTACCAGACACAGAGAGCACAGACAGATTTGGGATTTTGGAGATGTAGCTGACAGGACTCACTGGTTCATTGGATGAGGAGAGTGAGAAAATGAGAGGACTCCAGAAGGATTCCTAGGCTGGTGAGACTGGAAACCAGAAGCCCACCTCCACCTCTGGATGCAGGTGGGTTGACCAAGAGTGACTGCTGAAGTGTCTGGAGTGTGGCTTATTCTATAGCAGGGAGAGTGGTGTCAGTACCCCCTACCTCCCGAGACATATACAGTTACTGGAGAAACATGGAGAGAACCTGCCTGAGGAATCAGCTGGTTCAGATTTTTTTTAAAGCAGTTTTTGAAAGGAAACCGTAGCCAATTCCATAGACTAGGGAGTCAACTAACTTTATAGTAGCCCAAGTCTGGGATGTGCATTAAAGCTGGCAAGAGTTCTGGTTGGTTACACGCTGAAAGGTCCATGGCTGCAGGAGGCAGAGCATAGTTTCTAGGCTGGACTTGGGGATTTCTGATATCAGTCCTCACATCAGAATTTAATTTGGTTTACTTAAAGGTTAACTTGGGTGTCTGCTCTCATGGAAACTACCTGCCCAGTCCGTTCCCAAAGACCTGAAAATCCAGTCCGCTAAGGAAAATTCTGCTCTAACAACCTGCACTGCATCCCGCTGTTTGCTGACTTCACAAGCACTGAAATCGTGCTGGAAACATGAAAAGCCTTGAAAAAGGGTGAATGTATGAACTAAGGACCCTCTGGGACTCCACGGAATTTACAGACCCCTGAATTTTATCACCGAATTTACTTTAGAATTAAAGACATAACAGTTCTTTATGGGTCCTTATTGACAAATAAGAAAGCCGATGTTACTCAAGCCTATAATATAACCTTTCCCAGGACTGGGAAATGTCTGTCCCAGAACTGGAACAGACATGGAAACTTCTTTTTTTTTTTTTTTTTTAAGGTTTGAGACTTTCCCCTAATTCTGTCTTAGTCACACAGAGTTACTCATTACCTGGAAGGGCGTTAAGGGTTTATCCATGGCCACGGTACATTTTGTGCTGCTTTGTTAAACCAGGAAAAATGCAGACGGCTGAGTCATCGTGTTCAATTAGTTTTTCCATTTAACTTGGAGCAACATTTTTCTATATCCATAACAATTTTATTGCTTTCCATGTTACTCTGATCATATACTTTGCAGGATAATTCAGTCTTTTGCTTGAGGATATTAATATGTAACGTAAGTGGGGAGTAGCATTATCAAAGCACTCTTAAACAGATGCGAAAATTTGAAATACAAGAAGATTTGGTAACTCACATTCAAGGTGTATAGAGACGTGGCAAAGAGGAAAGGAGAATGAGACAATTAAGAACCTTGAAACCACCACAGGGCTTTGTTACCTCTGGAAGAACTACTCATGTGGCTTTCAATTCTGAAATTTATTCAACAGGTGATGCACACGTATTATAAATCCAGGCCCATTATCCAGAATAAGTGCATTTCTGCAGTTAGCTTATACAATATTTTAAGTACTACAGAAGCATAAAACTCAGTAGATACAAGGATGTGTAAGAGATGGTCTTGTCTTCAAGGAATCTTTATCTAGTTGGATAAAAAAACACCCCTGAACTAGTTCAATGACAAAATAAGGTGGAGTGTGAGACGGGCTAAAATGAGAGGTGCAGACAATATGAGCTTGGACATCAAATACGTAGAAACACTGTGGCCTGAAATAGTCAGATTCCTGACCTAAGCTAAATGATCCTTCCAGGACAAGCAAGATTTGTATGGGGAGGAGACTAAGTGACAATGTTCTCCTGGCAGTTGGAACAGCACGTACAAAGGGACAGCGTTGGGAAAGATTAGAGTGTGCATGCAGGAAAGGGGGACCTGCCTGGTGAGAAGGAGTTGACTTGAATGAGTGGTGGGGTGGGGGCATGTTAAAAAATGTAGACTAACACTAATCATGTCACCTGCTTGATGGAAACAATATTTCTTTGGGACAACAATGCCTCTGTTCTTACTGAGTCTGTGTTCAGTTGTGGAGAAATTTTGTCACAAATAATCTTTCTTATCTATATTTGCATGAGTCAGACTGTGGTTGGAAAAGTAGATGGCAAATTATCTCATTAAGGAAGTGGTAACTTATTCCCCAGGGAGAAAGAGGAATTCGGATGGACTAATACTTACTGAAGTTATTTGAGCAAAGAAGGGGCAGAATCACCAAATGCTAATGAATTCATCTACCAGTCCTATGCTTTAATTTCCTGCATTGAAGTGGTTCAACCTCAAAGGGATTAGATCTTCATTTCAGAAATTTAAAAAAAATCTCAATAATCAGAAGATTCCTTTGACTCAGAAGGTTCAGTGGACTTAAAACTAGAATGATAACCCTAAAGTCTGTCCAATTCTAAATTTACTAGGGTCATTAATTTGCCATATGTGTGATCCTGGATATAATTATAAAGCCCCAGTTTCTTCATCTTTAAAACACTTACCATAGCATCTCAGAAAGTGAAAGGAAAGATCCAGTCTCCATCTCTCTTTCTTGTTCTCCAATTAGAGTGATTCCGTAAATATAACGCACCTACTTTCAAAGCCATAGTTGCTTCTGCCGCTCACTACCTGTGTGATTTTGTGCAAGATACTTAATTTCTATAAGCGTCTGTTTCTTCACCTTTAAAACCTGGGTTATAATACCATTTGATAGAGGTATTATAAAGATGAAGACCAATAACATGCACAAAGTACCTAGCACAGAGGCTGGCTGGCATAATAAAGTGCAGCTATTTTTCTTTTAAGTAAACCTATGTAGTTAGTTAAGGAGCCCTGGTGGCACAGTGGTTAAAGTGCTCGGCTGCTAACTGAAAGGTCGGTGGTTCGAACCCACCAGCTGTCCTGCGGGAGAAAAATGAGGCGATCTGCTTCTGTAAAGATTTACAGACTTGGAAACCCTATGGGGCAGTTCTATCCTGTCATATAGGGTCCGTAGGAGTCGGAATCGACTCGATGGCCGTGAGTTGTTTTGGTTATATAGTTAGTTATGGTTTATAAATTATTTTCATGAATTTCACAATAACCTCTTAAGGTAGATATACTTATTACCAGTTTTAGAGATAAGAAAACAGAGACTAAAAAATACTGATTTTTCCAAGGACATGCAATAATAGGAGACAGAGTTGGGGCACTCTAATGTACCCATTTCAATGGTATTTACCCTATGCTCTAGCTGTCTTTTTTAATAGGACATACACACTAAAAGAAAAATATTTTATTTATTTCTTGTATAGTGCGTAGTGAGCATTTGATAAATATGCTTCCCTTCTGAATCCCATAAGCAAGGGTTCCAGGTAAAACTGATAAGTTGGTCAACAATTTCTTGATTCTCTACCTCTGTGCTGTCCAAGACGGTAGCCACTACCATATTTGGCTATTGAGCACTTGAAATGTGACTAGGCAGAACTGAGATGTGCTACAAATATAAAATACACACTGCATTTCAGAAACTTAGTGTAAAAAAAAGAATATAAAATATCTCATTAATAATTTTTAAAATTGATTACATGGTGAAATGATAAAGTTTTGGGTGTATTCAGTTATATATTTCACCTGTCTATTTTTACTTCTTTATAATAAATGAGGCTACTAGAAAATTTCCAATTAGTTTGAAGCTCGCATCTGTGGCTTGCATCCTTTGCCCTTCCACAGAGGTTTCCTAGCCTCTCAGCGCTCCTGTCTCCTCACCAGGACTCTGAGACTCTCCTGTAGGAGAGCAGTGTTCTTCTCACCTCCTTCATACGGGGAGTGAATGATCTTTTTTTCTCTGCAAAGAATCTGTTTTTAGAGAAGGTACTGAAAGTACAGACTAATACAAATGGATTGGGGACAGATATTAACTCAAGGATCACCATTTAAAATGTCTACAGTGGTCAGGAGGGTACCATAAAGTGGACCAGGTATAGGTAGCAATAGGGAGTAGTGAGGACCGTGGTAAATTGAAGAGCACATACACCATACAAAGGGAACACCCAGTACCCAGCTCTAGCTAATTGTTACCATATAGGAATTTGGGCCCAATGTGTCTAGATCTTCTGATTTTTTCTAGGGCAACCAGAAATCTAGATTCTTATGTGATGTCTCCTAATTTTCAAACATTGACAATGAAATAAAAAACTTTTAAGAATCTTCTTTGTGATTCTCACATATCATAGCATTTATGCTAGAAAGTCACACAGTAACCATTTACCCAGAATGAATTGAAATCCCCAAGTAACCCACAAGGAAAAGAACAATCACAATGCTAAATACTCCTGTTACTTATGACCAGGTATACATTCTAGACCTCGGAGTCAGGCACCAGAGGGAGAAAGTTTCTTTATTCTAGAGTTGACATCTGGACCATACTGTAAACATGTGTCCCCTCTTCCCAATTCAAAGGTGCAAGTGGCCTAACCCAGTCAATAGAAAAAACGCAGGTATGAAATTCAACATTCACTCAACATAACATTTGTTCTTTCATGCCTCTCCTTTTGCAAATACATCTTTAGAGCACTTAAGATTTAAACTATTTGCTTATGTTATTAATAATTATTCCAAAACAAATATTAGATTCTAGGTGATCTCAAACCTTCTTGCTTAAACCCCGAGACTTTCCTAGATGACATAAGGGGACTGAGTTTTTCCAAATCACCCAGGTTATGATAACATTGCAGAGAAAGCCAGAGTTAACATTTTCATAATTTATGTAATACCATGGCTTCTAGGGTTTTTATGTTCCAAGAGCAATTTCATTTCTATTATGCTACTTGTTCTTGTCAACAGTCCAATGAGATTGGAAGAGCAGGAATTACTGTCCCCATTTTAAACATGAGAAAACAAAGTCCTGGAAGATTGACTCTGTGACTCAAATAATGACAGGATCAAGGTGTTTCTTGGTTCTCATATAGGGTCTTTCTATTACGTCTGAGGAAATGAGGATCTAAAATACCTTTAGCTCATATTCCAGGAAGAGTTCAATCCTGTTACAACATAGTACATTATTATATTGTCTTAGATATTCTGTGGGCAAAAATAGACCTTCCGAAATTTATCTTCATACTCTTCCTCTGCCACCTAAATCATAAAGATTATTTACACTATTAATTAAAAAGAAATACAAATCAAACACGTTAACAACTTAAAAAAAAAAAAAAAAACCCAAAACAAGAGTATTGATTTGTCATATTCCTTTTCTGATATTCTTGAATGACATGGGAACAGTTTTCCTCTCTCTCTCTAGGAATCTAAATGAGAGGCCACATCCTTCCAAACAAAAGCAGCTGAACAAGTGGTCTTGATAGGCTTTCTTCCTGTGATACCCCCTCAACCTTTTTTAAGCCAACAAATCAATTAATTAAAAATGAGAGAAAATTTTGCAATGGTCTTAGAATTCAAGAAAGGGGAAGGGGGGGGGGGGACCAGACTGCCAGAGAGAAGACAATGACATAGATTAAAGGAGCATGCAGCCAGCGAATGGGAAGAGGAAATGGCAAAGACAAGACCAAAGGAAAGTGAAGAGCGGGCAGGAAGGGAGGAGAAGAGCGCTGGCCAGGATGGGACATCAAATGTGAGGTCATCAAATTAAAATCCATGATGTCACTGAATTGTACATGTGAAGAATGTTGAAAAGATAAACATATGTTACATACATATTTACCACAATTTAAAAAGAAAAGAAAAGAATTAAAATCCAGGCGCCAGCCTCCCTTGAAGAATCCTAAGATCCTCTTCAACATCTTCAAATACTTTACTCAAGTGAGAGAAGGTACATAAAACAAATTTTCTAATTCAATTTATATTTTGTTGTTTGGTATTAGTAGTCCAAAATGTAGTTTATACAGTTTTCATCTTAAATTTACATTGATTGCATTATTAATTAATGCACTTTTGTGGCCCAGCCTGACAAAATTTGCACCAAATATCATGCTAGTTCTGTAAGAGAATATGTTCAAAGTTCTATCAGCTGAATTAAAAATGAGTTTTAAGAACACAATCTGTCTATCGGTGACACTGCTGGAGTAAGCTGCAGATTCAGGTTATGCGTGTTGGAATTAGCAGGAACAACTAGAATTCAGTGTTGTTACCAAATTAATTCATTAATGCACTCCAAAGCTTAGCATGGTACTGGTCATTGGAAGTTTCTAGAGAAACGTATGTCAAAAGAAGTCTTACGTCCTCAGGTGGACTAACATAGCCCTTGTTTATCTTAGCAACTGGTTTAGCGTATGTTTTTTGTATTTTTAACAGACTAAGGTATAAAATGATTATTTTCAGATTACTACATGGCCCACACAAAACACAATGAATGTAAAGACAGCGAATGTGCTTTCTTGCTCTTTTTTTTCTTTTTAATATAACCAATCCTCTGTAATAGGTAAACTGGTCCTAGACCCTGTGACAATTGCTCATGCAAATAAAACCCTTCATTCATTTCATAATCTCTATGGAATTCCCACTGTACCAAGTACTATTGCAGGTCTGGGGGCTATGACACAGGCAGAAAACCCTGCTCTCATGGAGCTTATATCCTGAAGTGGGGGGACAGACAATAAACAATGTTTTAAGAAGTAAAATCTATAGTTACTTTAGACTGGATGAACTGCTAAGGACAGAAAGAATAAAACAGGAAACGGAGATACGAATTGCCAAGGCAGTAGAGTGGCTATGGGTGCCCTCATTGAGAAGGTGGTGTTTGAGTATAGACTTGAAGGCAGTGAAGGAGCAGCCATGTAGATACCTTTAGTGGAGTATTCCAGGCAGAAAGACAGCAGGTGCAAAGGACCTGAGGCAGGAGCATGCCTGGTGTATCCAAGGAAGATGGAGGAGGCTGATGAGGCTGGTAGATGTAGGGGAAGATGGTAGATTTCTGCCTTCAGTGCTCACACAATCTTATGACCAGCCAGAGGGGCACTGACTAGTAACCAAATTATTTTTTACCTGATTCTAGTTTCGAAACACCCATTGCTGTCAAGTCAATTCCAACTCAGAGCAACCCTATAGGACAGAGTAGAACTGCCTCACAGGGTTTCCAAAGCTGTAAATCTTCATGGAAGCAGACTGCCACATCTTTCTCCCATGGAGCTGCTGGTGGATTTGAACACTGACCTTTTGGGTAACAGTGGAGTGCTTAACCACTGTGCGGCCAGGGCTCCTTGATCCTAGGTCAGTACTTTTCCAAAGTGTGTCCTGGTGACACCGGTCCTGAGAGGGGGGGTCTGTGGGAGAAAAGATTTCTGCCCTGAGTACATTCAGCACTTAAATGATCTGTGAAGTCCCTCAGTAAAGAGCTATATAACACCGTCTAAGACAAAGAATCACATAGTTGATTCTCATTATTTGCAATAGTTATGCTCTCTAAAGTTGCCCCTAACACTGAATTAGCAAATAGTGAGTCATTGTTCGTAGGGGAGATGCAGGGTTAGGTCCCTGTGAGCCTCTGGGCACAACATTTTCATCTATCGATCAATGCATAACCTTGTTTTATGTATGTTTCTGCTTAAAGACAGTTAATATTTATTGTTGATTCATTAACATTGAACTCTCAGCCAATATCTCCATAATTCATGCCTGAACAAAGCTTATCTAACACATATACTTTCTCCATAAAGCACATCATAGCCTTCTTGTGCTTAGAAACATTAGACATCACTTTAGCACTATACTTGGTGGACATTTAAATAACAAAATCACCAACAGAAAGTACAAAAATGCAAAAAAACACGGCACTAAATATACTGCGAGAGGACACTTGTTTACAGCATAAGAGCTGAAACAAGAAGGCAGAGCGTCTCCTCGTTCAGCCTCAGCTGGAAATGTGCATATCTGGAGATTCAAATTTTTCGCCACACTTCACATGTCTGCGAATGACCGCAGAAGCACTACCACTATTGATTTTGGGGTTAAAAATAAATTTGAGCAAGTAGGTGAATTTGCAAATACAGAATCCACAAATAATGATGGTCGACTGTATTTCTTTGACTATTGAACTACTTTTTTTCTTTTTACAAAACACCTACTAACAACACCCTGAAAAAATTATAATTCTACAGACCCTAATTATGGAATACTGTCCTAGAAGACATAGCTGAGCAAGAATATTTGTGAAATAAGTTAAGGAATGAACTGCCGATGGCATTGTGACTCACACAGTCATCATGCGCTCATGCTCCCTGTGCCTGGCACTGGTCTAAATTAACTCACTTAACGCTCACAAAAACTCCTATGAGGAAAGTGCTATGATCATCAGTACCATTTTACAGATGGGGAAACAAAACACAGAGAGGTTGATTGACTTGCTAAATTCACACAGCTTCTAACATAGAAGTCTGTCTCCAGAGGCCCTGCTTTTAGCCACCTCACCCCAGTGATGCATGCCACATGGGTTTCTCCATAACCTGGCTTTGTATGAAAGTTTTCTAAGAGCAGGAAGCCAGTATTCACTTTGCACCTGCTTTGCATCGAGCAGGAACCCTGGTGGCACAGTGGTTAAGCACTCGGCTGCTAACTGCAAGGTCAGTGGTTCGAACCCACCAGCCACTCTGCAGGAGAAAGATGTGGCAGTCTGCTTTCATAAAGATTACGGCCTTGGAAACCTTATGGGGCAGTCCTACTCTGTCCTACAGAGTCACTGTGAGTCGGAATCAACTCAACAACAGTGAGTTTTTGGTTTATGCACCGAGCAGAGTTCCTGGATGGTGCAGTTAAGCGCCCGACTACTAACCAAAAAGTTAGAGATTCAAGGCCACCCAGTGGCGCCCCCGAGAGACAGGCCTGGCAATCTGTTTCCAAAAGGTCACAGCCTTGAAAACCCTGTGGCTCAGTTCTATTCTGCACACACGAGATTGCTATGAGTTTAATGACTACTTCCTTGCAGCAATTCCTTTGGGAAACATGGGGAAAGGCTGAGGGAAACAACCCCCCTTCCCCACTTGTAAGCACAGAAAATGGCCTTCTATATTTGGACAGAGAAGGCTGCATTTTGCCAAGGGCACACTCACATAAAGATAGCTTTTCTTTCCTTTTGCTAATAGGCCTGTGAGGCCGGGGATTAAAGTCTAAAAGGGTCTGTCAGCCAATACAGGTGAGAATGGTCAATAATAAAGGACAGCAGGAAAGGGAGGGGGCTTGATGGCTGGAACCATCTGCTGCACTCTCAGAAGGGGACCCACTTAACCTTGATTGAGTGGACTCTTTCTCAAAGCTTCAATAGGCTCTGCCTCCACACCAAATCACAAAAACAGGCATCATAACAGCAGTGCAGGACAAGGACGAAGTGAGCGCCTTTTTATTTCTCTTTCTCAGAAGGACAATGGTGGCAGAATGCAGGCAGATCAAGGCAAGGGTGACAGGAGAGGATCTTTGAGTCTGTGTTCTAAGTACCGGGGCCCCTGGAGGATAGCGGAGTCCGAAATGCACAGGGGCGCCAGTCCACAGTGGGGCAGCTGCAGAGGAATGTGACTCACCAGGGGTTGGCAGCCCTTGCTGAGTTCCCACAGAGGAACAGGACAGGGACAACTGGTAAGCCCTTCATATTTCTGAGTTTCACCCTTGGCTGGTGCATCTCAATCATAATTGCTTGGATCTTTTTCAACTCAGGGAGTGCTACGTTTATTGTGATTCATAGATAAATAACTGTACCAGAAAGATAGAGGAAACCCTTGCAAGCAAGATTAAGATGATTGTGGGAACCTGGAAAATTCTACCACATGTTGCCAGGTGTCTAGCACTGACATTTGCAGCTTTAGAGCCCCAAGATTACTGGGTGAGCCCTCAAGGAGAGCCATGGAGGATTAAGTCTACTTCAGAGAGAGATTTGGGGGTGCAGAGGTCTCTTAGTAAATTGGGCTCAGTCCTGAGAAGCCTTGGAGCAGAGTGAGAAAAACCTGGGCAATGAAGCCATCAGAGCTGGTTTGAACTTCAGCTCCACTACTTCCTTACCTACTCACTTAAAGCCTCGGGTTTTTCCACTGTAAAATATTAACAATATTTTAATAATAACACATTAATAATTGTCTTAGTTATCTAGTGCTGCTATAACAGAAATACCACAAGTGGATGGCTTTAACAAAGAGAGATTTATTTCTTCACAGTAAGGTAGGCTGAAAGTCCAAATTCAGGGCGTCAGCTCCAGGGGAAGGCTTTTTCTCTCTGTCGGCCTTCTCATCAGTGTTCCCCCAGACTAGGAGCTTCTCGGCGCAGGGACCCCGGTCCAAAGGACGCGCTCTGCTCCCGGCACTGCTTTCTTGATGGTATGAGGTCCCCCTGTCTCTCTGCTCACCTCTGTCTTTTATATCTCAAGAGATTGCCTCAGGACACAATCCAGTCTCGTAGATCTGGTCCTGCCTTACTAACACAACTGCCACCCATCCTCCCTCATTAACATCATAGAGGCAGGTTTACAACATACAGGAAAATCACACAGTACCAGGAATCATGGCCTAGCCAAATTGATACACACATTTTTTGGGGGACATAATGCAACCCATGACAATAATATACTGTAATATTTAGTTAAATGTTATAATCATTATATAATATAATAATAAATAATAATTCACTGACTTGTCTTAAAAATCAGATATTTGTGTATGTTGTTGTTAGGTGCTGTCGAAATGGTTCCAACTCACAGCAACTCTATGTATAACAGAATGAAACACTGCCTGATCATAAGCCATCCTCATAATCCTTGCTGTGTTTGAGCCCATTGTTGCAGCCATTGTGTCAACCTGCCTCGTTGAGGGTCTTCCCTCTACTTTACCAAGCATGATTTCTTTCTCCAGAGGCTGGTCCCTCCTGATAACATGTCCAAGGAACTTGAGACAAAGTCTCACCATCCTCACTGCTAAGAAGCATTCAGGCTGTACTTCTTCCAAGACAGATTTGTTTGTTCTTCTGGCAGTCTGTGGTATGTTCAATATTCTGTACCAACACTGTAATTCAAATGCATCAATTCTTCTTCAGTCTTCCTTATTCATTGTCCGACTTTTGCATACATGAGGCAATTGGAAATACTATGGTTTGGGTCAGGTGCACCTTAGTCCTCAAAGTAACATCTTTGCTTTGTTATGTTTTAAAGAGGTCTCTTGCAGCAGATTTGCCCAATGCAATACGTCCTTTGATTTTTTGACTGCTGCTTTCATTGACGTTGATTGTGGATCCAAGTAAAACGAAATCTGTGTACAGACTCTGTTAACTGTAAAGTACTATAAAATATAAGTTGCTGTAATTGTGAGATCACTTTTGCCTGAATCATATCACCAGGTGGCCTCTGGATTCAGGACTCAAGCAGAATGATTTTTTTCATTGCTCTCTCAAATGTTGCCTGTAAAAAGTCCCTGCCTCACACTACAGGGGAAGTCAGCACAACTGTACTAAACCAAAGCTAAGAAGTTTTCTGAATACAATCAAACAATTCAAGGGACAGAGTACCAGGGGTGGGGGGCTGGGGACCATGCTTTTAGCGGACATCTAGGTCAGTTGGCATAACAAAGTTTATTAAGAAAATGTTCTGCATCCTACTTTGGTGAGTGGCATCTGGGGTCTTAAAAGCTTGCAAGCGGCCATGTAAGATGCATCAATTGGGCCCAGCTACCTGAAGTAAAGGAGAATGAAGAACACCAAAGACACAAGGAAAGTATTAGCCCAAGAGACAGAAAGGGCCACATAAACCAAAGACTTCATCAACCTGTAATCGGAAGAACTAGATGGTGCCCAGCTACCACCAATGACTGCCCTGACACAACAGAGAGTCCCTGATGGAGCAGGGGAAGTGTAGGGTGCAGAACTCAAATTCTAGTAAAAAGACCAGACTTAATGGTCTGAGTGAGACTGGAGGAATTCCAGAAAGCATGGCCTACAGACTCTCTGTCAACCCAGAACTAAAACAATTTCCGAGGCCAACTCTTCAGACAAAGATTGGACTGGACTGTAGGACATAAAATGATACTTGGGAAGAGTGTGCTTCGTAGCTAAAGTAGATACATGAGACTAAATGGGCAGCTTCTGTCCGGAGGTGAGATGAGAAGGCAGAGAGAGTTAGGAGCTGGTTGAATGGACATGGGAAATCAGAGGTGGAAAGGAGGAGTGTGCTGTCACAGTATAGGGAGAGCAGTTGGGGTCACATAACAACCTATGTATAAATTAGTTTTTTATATGAGACTAACTTGAAATGTAAACTTCATTTAAACTACAACAATAAACAAACAAACACAAAACTCCCTGCCTTTCATTAACCTAATACTTACTCATACTTACTAAATGTCGGGCATTTTTGTAGCTATAGGGGATACAGAGTGGAGAAAACATGGCTTTTGAGCTTGAGCAGCTCAGTCTTATAAGGACAACAGACTGTAAGCAGACATTGCATCTAACTTAGGCAAATTCAGCTCAAATCTGTGAGAAAGAGAGAGAGAAAGAAAGAAAAATAGGGACTGTAGCAGTATTACAAGGAAGTGGTAAGTCAGGAAAAGTTTTGCAGGGTTAGGACTACCTTGGTGACAGATCATGGGACAAGTCTTAAAAGCCAGAATCCCCCTGAAGTAAAGAAAAACTGCTACAGTATAATATGCTGGAGCTCCAAAGAGGAAGTCCAAATGATTTCAGGGCCACCATGAGTGGTTGTTCCTCATGAGCGCAATGAAGTGTTCTGGAATTCCCATTCTTTGCAATGCTGTCCATAATTTGTTATGATCCACACAGTCAAATGCCTTTGCATAGTCAATAAAACACAGGTAAACATCTTTCTGGTATTCTCTGCTTTCAGCCAGGATCCATCTGACATCAGCCATGATATTCCTCATTCCATGCCCTCTTCTGAATCCGGCTTGAATTTTTGGCAGTTCTCTGTCGATGTACTGCTGCAGCCTCTTTTGAATGATCTTCAGCAAAATTTAACTTGCATGTGATATTAATGATATTGTTTGATAATTTCCACATTCGGGTGGATCACCTTTCTTGGGAATAGGCATAAATATGGATCTCTTCCAGTCAGTTGGCCAGGTAGCTGTCTTCTAAATTTCTTGGCATAGATGAGTAAGCGCCTCCAGCGCTGCATCCGTTTGTTGAAACATCTCAGTTGGTATTCCGTCAATTCCTGGAGCCTTGTTTTTCACCAATGCCTTCAATGCAGGTTGGACTTCTTCCTTCAGTACCATCGGTTCCTGATTGTATGCTGCCTCCTGAAATGGTTGAACGTCGACCAATTCTTTTTGGTATAATTGACTCTGTGTATTCCTTCCATCTTTCAATGCTTCCTGCATCGTTTAATATTTTCTCCGTAAAAACCTTCAGTATTGCAACTCGAGACTTGAATTTTTTTTTAGTTCTTTCAGCTTGAGAAATGCTGAGCATGTTCTTCCCTTTTGGTTTTCTGTGCCCAGGTCTTTGCACATGTCATTATAATACTTTACTTTGTCTTTTCGAGCCCCCCCTTTGAAATCTTCTGTTCAGCTCTTTTACTTCATCATTTCTTCCTTTTACTTTAGCTACTTGACATTCAAGAGCAAGTTGCAGAGTCTCTTCTGACATCCATTTTGGTCTTTTCTTTCTTTCCTGTCTTTTTAATGATCTCTTTCTTTCTTCATGTATGATGTCCTTGATGTCATTCCGTAACTTGTCTGGTCTTTGGTCATTAGTATTCAGTGTGTCAGATCTATTCTTGAGATGGTCTCTAAATTCAGGTGGGATATAGTCAAGGTCGTACTATGGTTCTCGTGGATTTGTTCTAATTTTCTTCAGTTTCAACTTTAAATTGCATATGAGCAATTGATGCTCTGTTCCGCAGTTGGCCCCTGGCCTTGTTCTGACTGATAATATTGAGCTTTCCCATGGTCTCTTTCCACAGATGTAGTCGATTTGATTCCCGTGTATTCTAGCTGGAGAAGTCCATGTGTATAGTTGTTGTTTATGTTGGTGAAAAAAGGTATTTACAGTGAAGAAGTCATTGGTCTTGAAAAATTCTTTCATGCTCTCTCCGGCATCATTTCTGTCACAAAGGCCATATTTTCCAACTACCAATTCTTCTTCTTTGTTTCCAACTTTTGCATTCCAATCACCAGTAATTATCAATGCATGTTCAATCAATTTCAGACTGCAGAAGTTGGTAAAAATCTTCAATTTCTTCATCTTTGGCCTTAGTGGTTGGTGCGAAAATTTGAATAATAGTCGTATTAACTGGTCTTCTTCGTAGGCATATAGATATTATCCTATCACTGAGAGTGTTGTATTTCAGGATAGACCTTGAAATATTCTTTTTGATGATAAATGCAACACCATTCCTCTTCAAGTTGTCATTCCCAGCATTGCAGACCATATGATTATAGTATTGAATAGACCATGAATATTGAATATGCCACGGACTGCCAAAAGAACGAACAAATCTGTCTCGGAAGAAGTACAACCAGAATGCTCCTTAGAGGCAAGGATGGCGAGACTATGTCTCACATACTTTGGACATGTTATCGGGAGGGATCAGTCCCTGGAGAAGGACATCATGCTTGGTAGGGTAGAGGGTCAGCAAAGGAGAGGAAGACCCTCAGTGAGATGGATTGACACAGTGGCTGCAACAACAGTTTCAAGCATAGCAAGGATTGTGAGGATGGCACAGGACCAGGCAGTGTTTTGTTCTGTTGTACACAGGGTCATAATGAGTTGGAATCAACTCAATGACACCTAACAATAACAAATCAATGATTGAGCCTTGCAAAACTCTAGGAAGTTTTCTTTAAATTGCCCTCGTTATAGATGTGTATATTAGTTAAGACCATTTTATGGCAGATGGCAGTCAAGTGTCTTGAGGAAGCTGGCATTTTTTTCTCATTCATAAAAGATGCTATATGGGCTCACTTGGTACTGTACCCCTCCCACCGCCAAAAAAACCCAAACCCGAACCCATTGCCAATGAGTCGATTCCAACTCATGGCAAGCCCATGTGTAAACTCTGTTGTAATGACAGAGATGCCTAATATGAGCCTCACTTTCTCTTCTTGCTACTCCTCCCCTGGGTGAGGGATGAAGGTATATTCTCATGAGTGAGCCCTGTTGACAGTGGCCTGGGGTGGGCAGGCCTATAACTGGTTAGGGCAGGGTCTGTCTTATAACCAAAAGAAAACCAAACAAACTAAACCCATTGCTGTTGAGTCAATTTCAACTCATAGCAACCCTATAGGACAGTGTAGAACTGCCCCATAGGCTTTCCAAGGAGTGGCTGGTGGATTCAAACTGCTAACCACTGTGCCACCAGGGCCCCTCTGGCTTATAAAAGGGCTAGCAAACCTCTGACTTCCGTCTCTCTGAGTCTTTCTGGCTGGTCTTGTTTTCACCCTGCTTTCTTTCATATCTTTTCATCTGAGAATTGCAAACATCAGGATAACATATTCCAATTAAAGGTTAATTTAAAAGGATAACTTTGGGAGATTCTGGTCAGTGAAATAAAGGATTTTCTGCTCTCCTACCAGTCATTCTTCCAGGCCAAAGTGTTGAAGGTGCAATGACAGGACTCAAAGCCAGGCCCTCCCTGAAGTTCTGGGCTGAGAAGAAATCTCCAGGGCTCCTGGAAAGGGAATGAGGTCGTGGTGATGTCATCCATCTTACCAGGAGGGGAGATTCTTGGGAATGAGTACTTACAGGGAAGAACACTTCCTCAACCTCCAGGTTGCCTATAGTAAGAAAATGACCCTGAACATCTCTCTCTCTCCCCCAGGCTTTGTTTCCTTTTCTTTTTTGGCACCAGGAAGCCATGTGCCCTGGGCAGTTGGGCCGGTATGTTTTAATCTTGCCCGGCTCCATGCCAGTCCAGATTCCCCTGCCCCAGGCCAAGGCACCTGCTCATGACTCACCGTCTGAGTCCAGTTCCTGCTCATTCTGGGCTGGGTTTGTTTCCTTAGGGAACCTCCAGGACTGCCTGGACTTGCCTTCAATCAAACCACTCTTTGAGATCAGGAACTGCCTTTTCCCTACCATTAGTCCTAGCACTTAGCACATTGCCTGATATGTGGTAGGTTTTAAAAAAATATTTGTTGAATAAACTGAATGAATGAATAGTGTGTTGTACATAGATTTATGTATATCCCATGTCAAATGATGTTCATAGAAACAACCAACCAACCATCACCACCACCACTGCCACAACAAAAACCCACCACCAAACCAGTAAATACTACATAATAAAAGCCCAGTGAAACAGAGTTTGCTTAAAATCTGTACCCCAGTTCCAGCCAGGTGCTGGCAGCACCAAGATGATTCAAACACATTCTCTGCCCTCAAGGAGATAACTCTCTAGTAGGAGAATCAGACAGATAGATAATTACGAACTGGTATAATAAACACTATAATCAAAATCAAAGTGTAGATTAAAACTTGTTTACTGCTATTTAGAGTTGGCCAACCTCTAAGTGGTTCAGAATGACCTTGGTAACATGAGAGAGGATCTGATGTCAGACAGGCTAATATTACAACTTGAAATGCTCTTCAGGGAGCATAGAAATGGCCAAAGGTTCTTAAGGCCAGCAACTGTCAAAACACCACTGCCCAAGACGATCTGGGTGTTTGGGAAAGACTAGTAAGGCAGCCCCTCCTCCCTCTGCCCCAGGCCCTGGTCTGTTTTAGATCTGAAGTCATGAGATAAATCCCCCAAGAGACTGATGCCTGGGAGGGCAGCTTAGTGACTTGGCTCAGCCTGTAGAGGCCGAACTAGAGGAGGGAGTGGGGCACGTGCCCTGGACGCCTGGAGGCAGGGCGCCAATTGTCAGTTTCTATCGGCCAGCATAGTTTCCATGCCAGCTGTGAGAGATCATTCAGCAATTTAACATTAATTGCCCTAGGCACTATTTTCTGCAGTTAGGCCCTTGTCTGCCTGCCACCTTACCTATGGTAAACGAGGCCCTGGGCTAAATCCAGGAAAATTGCTATTTCTGGAAGAGCAGCATTTTGTCCTGTTTCCCTTCCCCCAGTAGGTGCAAGCAGACTGCAGGCATCTGTTTACTTCCACAGTGCTGATGGCTTCTATGACGCTCATGTCCTTCTACTTTCTTTCCAACCATGTTGTCGTTGTGTGCCATAGAGTCAATTCCGACTCACAGCGACCCTATAGGACAGAGTAGAACTGTCCCATAGGGTTTCCTAGGCTGTAAATCTTGTCAAATTAAAGATTAGACTCAACATATTTAGTTGTAGCTGCATTCTTAACACCATGATGGTGCTGTTAGATTTACCTGTTGTCTCCTGCTCGGAAGCATCAAGATTATACAAATATACACCAATGCCCCTGCCTTCTTATACCAGTCCATGCAGTCAGATCCAAGGACAAGACTCAAGAACTGGGGTTGCCCTATGGGAAACCTGTCCCAGAATCTCAGGAAAGCAGAAAAGCAGAGGAGGGTGGTGGGTCTCACAGGTGCAGGAAGAGCAGCAGAGATGTTAAGATGTCATTTAAGATGTCAGTATTTGGCTGGTCAGAAAAGTCCTCAAAGACTGCAAACTGAAGCCTAGGAAGAGTCTGGAAGGAAACATTTCAAACCTCACGGTAGTTCTCTCAGGTGAGTGGGACTGGAATGGGGCACAGAGGAACCCTCACTTTTTACTTTATATGCTTCTACGTCTCTTGAATTTGTTATATATTACTTTTGTAATAAAAAAATTATAAACAAGTTTCTTTTTTCCTTGAGAGAACTGATTACTTAACTTTGTATCAACAACAATAACAACAACAGAATATCAACTGACCCTGACCAGTTAGTATCCTCAACCCCACCATACATACACCTTATAGCTGTCTTTGACCTTACGTTTCTTGATGTGGATTTTCAAAGCACCACTACCAATGCACCTCATACACAGCCAACACCCGTCTGTCCGTGGAGGCTTGCACATTGCTATGATGCTGAACAGGTTTCACTGCAACTTTCGGACTAAGACTGACTAGGAAGAAAGGCCTGGTGATATACTTCTGAAAAACAGCCAGTGAAAACCTATCGATCACAACAGTTCTATCTGTAATTGATCATGGGGATGATGCAGGACCGAACAGCCTTTCGTTCTGTTGTGCGTGGGAATGTCATGAGTTGGGGGCCAACTCAATGGCAGCTGACAACAATCACAACAACTAGCACCTATCCGGGTAATCCATTCAGAACAATGTCAGCCTCTAGGGGTCCCTGCGTTAGGAGGTCCTATGACCTGGCCTAGACCTAAGGAGTGGAGGGGGTAGATGGCGATGGCCATCCGAGCTGTTTACTTGGCAACCCAGGCTGAGTTTAGAACTGACACACAGTTTAATTATCATGCAGAGCTGCAGCTGGAGGCGGCTGGAATGAGTTGGCATCTGCTTTTGCAGAGCAGAATTTCTGCAAATAACTAACCACCAGAACTCTTGATTCTCTCTAATTAATGAAGAGGAAGCCTGGAATCTTCAAAGTCCACGAATGTCATGCTGCCATTGTGTCAGGATTGATCTCCTTTGTTCTAAACCAGAGAGTATGCCTCTCCTAATTCTTTATAAATTGGATTTTTCTATTACTAGCTGTGACAGCTAAGTAACATGACTTCAGAAATTCACCCGCAGTTCATGCCGGTATTAGAAGCCTGAATAATAATTTTTTTTTTAAAGAACCATAATGGAACAAGCTTTCTGTCTCTGACCCAAAATTAATCATACTGAAGAGACACCTACTGAAAGGAGCGTCATTAATTAGCTCTAATGGATCTTGCTAGGTGGAGTCTGAATTATTGGGAAGTCGGCAAACAGAGGCAGAGGGGAGATTCTTCCCTTTCTCTGTCTATCTCCATGTGATGCTGGGATGTAAGATGATGAAGCTTTAACTTCCAGGGGGCAAGAGTCATGATGGAGGGCACAGAAGAGTTGTGAAAGAGTTCAGTTTTGTTCCATAGATGCCGATGTGTTCGCCTGGCAATCTACCAACTCTGAACATCTTTAAGGAAAGAAGTGGAAATGGTTGTTTTCAATGCAAAGAGTACTGAGAATTCAATGAAACCTATCACACAGAAGCAAGAATGAGATTCTGTTAAAACCTAAGTCAGATCATATCATTCCTCTGCTCCGAACATTTAAATGACTCCCATGTCGCAAAAGGAAAGCCAAAGTTTGCACATTTCCTACAAGGTCCTACCTATTGGGCCACTGTTTCCCCTGTGAACTCATTTTCTCCTGCTTTCCTCTTTACTCACTCCATTCCAGGCACACTAGCTTCCTTGATGTCCCACCACACTCTAGACATGCTCCTGCCACAGGGCTTTTGCACTGGCTGCTCTGTCTATAGCACTATTTTCCAGATATCCACTTGGCTTTCTTTTTCTCTTTCTTTAAGACTTTGCTCAGATGTGACCCTCTTAATAAGGCCCACGTTGACCACCCCATGTAAAATGGAACTTCCTCCCCCAGCACACCCCATTCCTCTTATACTGTTATTTTTCTTCTCCCCAGCTAACATACCATATAATTTCCTTATTTTTTTATTCTTGTTGCTAACTGTGTCTCTTCCAGCTTCCACTAGAATGTAAGCTCCTCAAAAATAGGGATTTTGTCTGTTTTGTTCAATGATGTATCCCCAGCACCTAAAACCATGCCAGTTCAACAAATATTTGTAAAGTGAATGAATCAGCCCAACTCATTTCTCTTTCAGTCATCACACTTTGGAGTGTTTGCTGGTATGTGTGAAGACTGCATGTGCCCATCCAACAGAATTGCTCCCGTCTCATAAAGACGGGAGTATGAGCTATTCCTTTTCCTTTCTCAAGTGTCTGGATGAAGTACTGTTGTTTCATTTGGCTGCCAAATGTTAATAATTAAAGCAAACAGTGTGATCATAGTTAAATATTACTTGGGGTGTTTATTTCTCTCCCAGTGGCTTCTGGTAGGAAGAAGCTGGAGTTGGACTGGCCAAGAGTAAAGCTTATGGGAGGCTGTTGGTTTTTGTTGCCAAGGCTCAGTGTTTCTCTTCTTTAAGTCCATAGAGAGTGGGAGTGTGTTTAGAGACGTTGCGCAGTGGAAATCATGGCGGGGAAGAGAGGGTGTCCTAGGTGTAACTCAACAGTGACTCTGCTGAGGGCAAGGCATTCATAGGCACCCAAGGAAGGGGCCACAGCAGAGAGATTTAGGAGGACGTTGCAGTACAGCCCACAGCCTCTACCATCTTTATGGATTGTTTCCAAATTCCCTTGTCCCCTTCGCATTCAGGTTTCCCAAAAATGAGACCATAGATTCCTGCACTAGATTTCTTTCATCAAAGAATGCCTATTGAGTCCTGCTTGTGTCTGTGACTTGTTAGGGATTAGGTACATCTGGCCAGGGTTGCACTGTAGACACACCAGGGCCCTGGGAAATAGGTACAGCCAACCTTCCTTGCTGTACACAATTTGTGCCTTAAGTGTGCACATTCATTTACCAAGCCTTCTAGGTGCTGGACTAAGTGCTGAGTCATGAAACATATGTTCTAGCCCTGATTCTACAACTGCTGGTGGAGGCACTTTGGCCATTCCATCTCCCTGCACCATGGTTTCTAACTCAACCTTCTTAATAGTTTACAAAGTTTTTTCTCATTTACTCCTCTGAATAATTATGTCTCTTAATTTAAGCAATAAAGAAGATAAGGCTCAGAGATTTCAAAGTACTTGTCCAAGTCCAAACCGTTATTAAGTGATGGAACTAGGACCGAACCCTCCCTGTAGAGCCACTTTCTGTCCACAGTGCACTTCAGGTCAGAATGATGGTCACTCTGCTTACCTCTTCAGGCTCCAAGTGCAACTTCTTATGAATAAAAAGGGATTTTACCAATCCAAAGTGTATTAATACTTAAGTGGCCTCCCAAATGCCAAGGATGCTCAGAGGTCAGAGATGAGAACCTGGGCAAAATCTCATGGGGGTAATGGTATAAATTGTTGTGTTTTTAAATATTCTAAATTCAGACTCCAAGACTGACATTTAGAGCACCCCTCCCAAGCCAAGTTTGGCAGAGTGATCTAGTTTTAAATAGCGAAACTGACCTTCCCTGTTAGACTCATATTCTAAATTATTCTGAAGATTCTTCTTCCCAGACTGCCCCCAACAACCAACCTGAAGCAGCTTCCAGGACATTATTGCTGATTTACAACTGCAATCTTGCTAAAAGGAATGGAGAAAAGCCAGGATGAGCTTCTGTTAGACAGAATTACTGGCATGAAATACTAACATCCCCACAACTTGGCACATGACTGATTGACTGAGTGCATGTCTGACCCCCTACCCCCTTTCTTATTTCATTGAAATAGGTCGTTTGTTGGAAAATGAAGAGAGTCTTGTTTCTCCACCCCCAGCCCCTAAAAGATGAAAGAAAACTGCTGAATCTGCTACTTGGTGTGTGTCTGAAAGTGGCTCCCAAAAGCCAGCATCGGGCCTGCAAGCTTTTTTTTTTTTTAATTCCCTTGTCTGTGGTTTGCCTTTGATGAGTGTCTGTGATTCCTGTGTGCAGAGCCCTTCTGTGTTCCTCCCTTTATAGAATAAGGATAACTGGGTGGGATGCAAGCAGTAATCTCCAGCTGTCCCTGTTTAAAATACAATGATTAGATGTGAACTGGCCCTTTGGCTTAGGCAAAATATTATCTAAATGAAAGGGGGGTGGTTCCTTTCCTTCATGTTTATTCTCTCCCAGAATCTTGATCTATGCTATCAATTAGTCAATCAAATATTTATTGATCCTCCACTTTGCACAAATGCAGAGTGCTACAAGGATTAAAACCTTACAAGTTATTCAGAACTTAGCTTAGAAAACAAGGTTGGTATAAATGTTCATCAAGGGTGGAAAACTCAGATGACTACAGGGGCCAGGTGGGCAACATAAATGAATAAGTGAATGAATGAATGAAGTCATTTCATAATAACATCTTAAGGTAATTTTTTTTTTTACACAGACACATTTTCCTTGCAAATTAAATACACAAGAATATTCTTCCTTCCACAAAACCAGAGCCTTGTTGGTCTATCTTTAGTTTTTTCACATTTTTTTATAAAGACAAGAGTCTTTTCCTCAATTCTCCTAAAAGACAGCAATAGGATAAGTGCCAAGACAAATGGACACCAACACCTGGCTTCAGTGTTGAGACAATTAGAAGTGCTACAAGAAAGTGGTGTGAACTGTGTCCAATTAGAGAGTTTGTGGGTTATCAGAAGGGAGCAGCTGCTTACTAAGTGCAGTAGATTGGAGCCATGTTGCTTTGTTGCTATTTGATAGTGGGAGGCCAGTGATATATCTTCAAATTCTTTTAAAATACTATGCCTCCCCAAACTTGTCATGGGGTATGTTGCCTTTTCTCTCCTTTAGATTTCTTTAGGTTTGTCTTGTCCTTCCACTTCCCTCAAGTTGAGGGGAGGTTCCTAAGTGTAGGACAAGGTTTTTCCTTCTTTGTCTGCTCACGGGGATAGTTTGAGCTCTTGGCACATGACTGCTGGGCAGTGTTTATCCCACCGTCATCATCAGGCTCATCAGTGCAGGGAAGAAACTCTCCCTATGGTGGGCAAAGTTGTGGACAGTAATACACCCAAGCATGAGTATCAATTAGCAAGGAAAGCAGAAGAATTCTCCAAAGTAACATCCAGGGTTTATACAGAGAACCTTAAAAAGTCTCTATGGCAGACTGCAAAATGGCCACAAATACTTGCATGCTGACCTCTTGGCCACTCCTCCCATCAAGAAGTCTATTTCTCCACTCCTTGATTCTGGATTTGTCTGTGCAACTTGTTTTGACCAGTGGGGTATTAGTAAACATGATGCAAGCAGAGGTCTCAAAGGGTTGCACATTAATGCTTGTCAACTCCTGCTACACTAGATCCATGAGACCACTATGAAAACATGCTCAAACTAACCTGTTATAAAGGCCACATAGACAAGGACTGAGGTACACATCCCAGCCAACATCCTGTTAAACACCAGCATGTGAATGAGGTTTATCCTAGACCAACCATGAAGCTCAGATGAGACATACAGAAAAACCGCCCAGCTGAGCCCAGCCCAAAATTCCAGTCTACACAATTGTGAACTAATAAATGATTGTTGTCTGAAAAACAAAACCAAAAAAGCAAAATAAAACAAACCCTCACAATACTGGACAATTCAATTAAAGGCCAAGTTCTGCTGACTGTGATCAATTTGCTTCATGCTAATGTAAGTATGACTACGTGGCTACATAGGAAAAGCGATTGCGAGATCACAGAATCTCTGCATGCAAAGAGACCATACCAGTCCACTCCTCCTACACCACCAAGTCAGCCTTCTGCTTGTTTGAATGATTCTGAGAACAAGAATTCAAAGGCAGTCACTTTCATTTTAGGTCAGCTCTATTCTTAGTAATGTCTTCTTTACATTGATACAAAGTTTCTCCCCTCTGACTTCAACTAATGGGTCCTGGCTACAAAGCAGGGCAAGCAAAACAAGCTATTACCCTCTTCACATTAAAGTTTTTCACATAAACACCAAACCCATTGCTGTCGAGCCAGTTCCAAGTCATAGCAACCGTACAGGACAGAGTAGAACTGCCCCATAGGGTTTCCAAGGAGCGGCTGGTGGATTCAAACTGCCAACCTTTTGGTTAGCAGCTGAACGCTTTTTTTCACATACTTGAAGATAATGACCACAGTGTTTCTAAGTCTCCTCTTGCCTAATCTTAACTCGTTCCTTCAACAATCTTTCATGGGACATAATTTCAACTTTCTTGACCACCCTATTTGCTGTCCTCCAAGTGGGTCCCGGTGTGTCCCTCCATGTTTTGTCCCAAACTGAATACAGGTTTCTAGCATGGTCTGACCTCTGCACCAGCTTTTGGAATAGACCCATATTGGACTCACTGTTGACTAAAACTTCTAAGAATTTTCATTAAGACTGCTGCAAAATCATGTCTTTTACACCTTGGAATTAGATTTAGGCCACAGCTCCAATCCTCAAGATTCTTTAGCATCCTGAGTAGAGGTTTTAAAATATATTCACAAAATACCTGAAATTCCTCTCTTCAAGAGGTCGAGTCTAATTCCCCTCCTTTGAGTCTAGGTTGGACTTAGTGACTTGTTTCTAATGAATAAAGTAGAAGCGATGGTATGTGACTTGGGAGACTAGGTCGTAAAAATACTGCTACTTTCTCCTCTTTCTTTTGAATTGCTCACTGTGGGGGAAGGTAGCTGCCATGTCTTGAGGATACTCCTGCAGCTTATGAAGAGACCAACAAGACAAGGAACTGAGGCCTCCTGCCCACAGCCATGTGAGTGAGCCATCTTGGAAGCAGATCCTCCAGTCCCAGTCAAGCCTTCAGATGACTGCAGCTCCTGCCCACATCCTGGCAGCAACTACATGAGACACTCTGAGCCACAGCCACACAACTAAGCTGCTCCTGGATTCCCAACCTAAAGAAACTGTGAGATAATAAATGCTTGGTATCTTAAGCCACTAAGTTTTGAGGTAGTTTACTATGCAGCAAAATAAAACTAATACATCTTGATTCTGTGGTTGAATGTCTTTCTTACCCATCCAGCTTCATGTTGTTTACACAAAGAGTAAGCATGCCCTTTCTGTGTACATCAATGCCTCTGATTAATACAAATAATAGGTATAACAGAGTCCTTGAAGATATGACTAGAAGCATCCTTAAGATCAGCCTTGGTTCTCTACACAGCATCCTTGGATGTGGTCCTTTAGCCACTCATAATCCGTCTTGCTGTAAGGGAGAGATGACACCAGATATTGGTAGGAAGACTTTAACAGAGTCCTGATGTTTCTGAGGATACAGACAGGCCCAGAGAGATGGCAGGTGGGGGGATATTTTGTGTTAGATGCATACAGATAGGCATATATAAGTCAGATCCAGGGACAATGGGGAGACTGATGGATTGAAAGCTTTTTTTTAACTTGTCCACTGCCCCCATCCCAGGTCTGGCACATGAATGCTCAGTAATGGAATAATGAGAAAATAGAGAGTTTCAGTAAACAGGATAAGAGACAAGTTTGGGTAAGTAGACTACAGCCAGGCTTGAGGAGAACCCTGAAGGTCAAAACGTTTTTTTGGGAGTCGATCTTTCATAGCTACCAAGGGCTCACCACCTGCCTGAGTTCTGAGTAGGGCTTAAAGCAGGATTGAAACCTGGTGCAAAATGGAGGCGCAGGGAAGATTGTTCACTTACGCTGGGTCGTGAGCTAAAAGAGCCTGAGGTTTCCTGCTCAGGCACTTGGCTGAAGTAATCTGGTTTAATACAATTGTTTGTTGGGTGAGTTTCCTGTTGTCAAACAACAAGTTAGTTATGTTACAATTTAACATGTTTCTCAGTCCCCTTCGGGGGTTCTAAAAGAGGTTAAGATGTTGTGAAGTAGAGAAGAGGTCAGCCTGTAGAGCAGATAATGGTACAGAATGGTTAAGTACAAAACAATGCCAACAGAATGAAGGACAGTCAAGGGCCTGATTGCGGGAACTCCACCCGAAAATAGCTCTCTGGGCTGGACTGTTGTCCTATGTGCTGTGGCTAGGTGTGGGTGCCATCCATGTGAGCAGGCTGGGCAGATTCCCAGATGACCTTGGCCTATAGATAGCTCTCACAATCAGCTGTGGCTGATTACCAAAGGAGCAGCAATGGCAGCTGACAGCTTACAGAGTATATTTTCTTCTCTGTAAAGAAAAAGTGCCAATAAGCAATACATTTCCCACGGGGCAATTTCTCCTGGTTTGACTGAGGACTTCGGTGGCTGAAAACATGCCTCTGGCTTCTGCAAGCCCATCTTAGAAAAAAATTAATCACTTTTCTCTTGAGTCCATATACCTGGAACCTCTTGGGTAACTCAGAAAAATCAAAGTGTAAACTCTACCCCTGGGAAATACGTCAAAGAAATGCCTGCTTGCATGCTTTAGTTCATTACAGTAACTTTTCCTCTTCTGCGTGTTACAATAAAAGCAAATTTAGAATACACGGATTCAAAGGCTGAGAAGGAACTAACTCTAACAGTCAGATTAGAAGTAAATGCCCCCTTTTGGGATCTGAAGCTGGAATAAAAGATTTCGTTAAGTTTGAGACTCTGAAATAAAATATTCTTTCTGTTACCTAAAGTTCAAGTCAAAACATCTGGTGGTAAGTTTGCTTAAGTGTATTGTAACTGGAAAAAATATTGATTGATCGCAATAATGTTTTCTTATTTGTTTGTAAATTAAACTTTAGATCTTGTACTTCATCCAGGAAACACTAGAGGGAGTAAGTCAGAGGAAAACGTCTACAATGAGATGAAGGGGAATGAAGAGGAGGAAGGCGTTTCTGCATCTCAGTAAGGCACAGGATTTTACTCAGGTAGACAATGATCTTTATACTATGACCAAGTGACTTTATAGTCAAAACTTAGTACAAAAAAAAAAAAAAAAGCTTTAACAGTGATCTGCTGAGCCTGTTCAGAATCCAAAATAGTAAAGCAAAACAATTACTTTCTGACCAGAATCTATACTCTGTTCATTTTACGCTTTCTTCAGAGCCAGCACAATATAGCTCTATCTGTGAGCCTTCAATTTTAGAGGACAAATTATTTGGATGAATAACCTTTCACAGATATTGGATTTTTTTTTTTTTTTTAAACAGTACTGGTAGCCACAGCAAATAGTAATGACACCAGGCATTTGCAGACACTTGTAGGAATAAAATGTGCTCATTGCAGATATACAAGATTGGAAGCTTACCCCTCCCCATTTTTCTCCATAATTCTCATGAATTCGCTCTTAAGTCAAAACACCATTTTACACTCCAGAAAAGAAACACTGAAGATAACTTGCCCAATGTCATACACAAGTCAATGAGAACTGCTATTTATTCTTCTTATTTAAATCCCAGTTCCTCAATCCCTTTGTGCCTCTTGAAAATGCCAGAATTGCTGGGTAGGCTAGAGTCTCCTCACCTATTTTTATTTTAAAAACTTTAACAATGACTGTAGTCAGAAACAAGTATCTTAAGATATTCTTAACAAGAGACTATTCAACCGAATATTATATTTTTCTGAATGATGAACTAATCATTCTACAAAACATTGTCTTTCGTCCATAGCAGATCTTTGAAGTGCAGCTGTTAGAAGCGTGTGTGAATCCAAATGGGACAAAAAAATCACAATAAAACATGCATAATAAGGATCTATCCTTTTACAAATCTTGGGGTCAGACTCACCTGGATGTTAATACCAAGAGAATAGAAATTACGTAAGGAACCTCCTAAGGCAGCGCCTGCTGCAAACTATAAATCACAATGACAAGGAAAACTCCGCTTCAAAGTTTGGGTTTGCGTTTGTTAGTCATGCATTATACTACTTACCTCTGAGGGCAGACCTTTAATTTCAGAAAGTGCTGAGATGCATTACTGCACCCGTTATCAAAAGTCTTTGGCAGAAATACCGTTTATCCTTGTTGTGGTAATGAACAGATTTATAACATTCTGGTGTCACCATTCCTGAAAAAGCACATTCATTTGAGTATTTCTTCCACAAACCTAGTGAAATATTTCGTGAAGGCACATGGGTGTAGAATACTATGGAAAGATATTGCTGGTGAATGACAGAACGTCTGGTTGATTTACACGAAACCCCAAGTGCTCGTATGAGAATAGGTTAGGTTTAGATTGACGAGCAAATGTGTAACCAGACTTCTGGCTGACAAATGGCAGAACTATGCCAGCGCATTAGTTTTCTCTGGAGGGAGACCAGAAGTAAGGCAGGAGGATCAAGTTCATTCTCTAAAGGACATTCAAACCTAGTGGATAGCAGGGTGGCTGGGATATAAGACACATACAGATGCGGTATTGGGTGAGTTTAGAGTTGAGCTGGCATCCAAGCAAATAATCAAACCCTTATCAAGCATTGCTGTATCATGTGTTTATTTATATTAACATTCCTTTGGAAGTATCATATTTTCAAGATAAGTCTATTTTTTTGGCAGCTTTGGTTTAATATCACTAACCCCCTAAAAATGGCTTGTTTGGGTAAAGTAGAAAATAAAAATAAAAAGTGATGGGATTAGTATTTAAAAGATAGTGCTAAATATTAAATGGTCCAGATTGGGTTAGATTTATTCTGGCTGGGCATGGCCACAGAGACCGCCATACAGCTTTTGTCAAAAGGATAGATTGTTTGGATGACACTCTTCTTCCGAGTACTGAAGTGTTTTGGGTCTGCCTTCAAGGAAGTGGTATGATAGTAATGATTTAAAAAAAAAAAAAAAAAAAAAAAAGCCAAAAAACAAAAAAAACAGTTTTCTCTGAGTCCATTCCAATGCATGGTGGCTCCACGTGTGTCAGAGTAGAACAGTGCTCCCTATGGCTCATTTTTTGAAGTAGATCACCAGGCCTTTCTTCTGAGGCTTCTTTGGGTGAACTTGAATCTCCAACCTTTCAGTTAGCAGCCAAGCCCATTAACCATTTGCACCACCCAGGTATTCCAATAGTAATGATGAACCAAAAAAACCAACAGTTGCTGTTGAGTTGATTCCAACTCATGGCGACTCTGTGTGTTCCAGAGTAGATCTGTGCTCCATGAGTTTCAATGGCTGTGATCTTTCGGAAAGATGCTGTTAATTGAATTACCCTGGTGTGCCTACTCAGCACTTGATGTACATGATCTCATTTAATTCTTACAACCACCCTGTGAGGTGGTGGTGTTGCTGTTAGGTGCTGTCGAGTTGATTCCGTCTCATAGCGGCCCCATGTGACAGAATATGACTGCCCCATAGGGTTTTCTTGGCTGAAATCCTTACGGATGCAGATTGCCAGGTCTTTCTCCCATGGAGCAGCTGGGTGGGTTCAAACTGCCAACCTTTTATTTAGCAGTCAAGTGCTTAACCATTTGCGCCACCAGACTCCTGTGAAGTACGGATTATGATTACTGCTTTATAAATGAGCCTGAAGTTCAGATTAGTTGACTTGTCCAAGGTCACACACTAGAAGTGACACAGTCAGGATGACTCCAAAGCCCTTTCCATCATACTACACTACTTCTTCAACATCTGATGAACGGTATTGGTGCTTAAAAGCCTTGTGGTATTTGAGTAGGGGCGGATTATCCAATAGCTAAGGTAAGCACGATGCTTACCTTGCTTACCAGATCATCTGTAGTGAACAGTTACACAGTTTTTCACAACATCTAAAATTCTGCTTCTAGGTATGGCTGACATCTGTCTCTCTCCCAACCCCCACAGCACCTTCCTACAGAATCAAAGCCTCTTTTCAAATTTATAATCCCTAGCAGGGGCGGATTACCCAGTAAGCAAGGTAAGCACAAGTTTACTTGTGTGTAAATCTGTAGTGAACACTTTCACATGTTTATTTTACCACATCTTTGATCCATGTAAAATAGGTCACTACATATTAGTAAATACGCATAAGTAAGCCCGTGTTTACTTTGCTTATTGGGCAATCCGCCCCTGTATTTGAGTGATCTAGAAGTGAGAGCAACAGAAGGGTAGTCAGAAGGCCTGGGTTTGAATCCTGGCCCTACAAATTACTGGCTGTGTGATCTTGGAAAAATTCTTTACCCTCTCTGAGCTGTCTCCTCAGGTATAAAGTGTGCGTGTGTGTGTGTGTGTGCGCGCGCGCACATGTGGATTTGTAGTGGAGTCCTAAAAGATCGTTAATATACCTTTCATTTCTAACCTTTGATTCCATGAGCCTGCCATTGAGGAGCATGTTTGGTCTTTTGCTCCATAAAGTGAACTCAGATGTGAGGAAACATTTCCATTTGAAATTCAAGAATTGACTTAATTTCTGCCATAAAGACTTTCCCCTCCTTGCAAAATTCATTTCCTCTGTACGTTGCCCCAAAACAGGCTATCGCCTATTTCCCTGGTCGACGATTCCACCATGTGCTGAGCGTGGCGCTCTGCTCAGGAGTGAGCCACAGAAAGGTATGTAGGGCACGCTAGAAATACAAAATGGCGTTTCATATTATCCCAAAAGAAAACCACTAAAGCTGGCTTTTGTCTGAAGGCAATAAATGCTACTTCCAATGGGCTAGAGAACCAAATATCCATGCATCTGCCTATTTTTGAATGCTTTGTTCTATTTCTGTAAATTAATGAGGTTTTATTTATTGCATCCCACTCCTCATTTATAATTCACTATAATATGCCGACGAGCTTGCTCTGAAAACGCTGTCTACTCTTCAGGCTAGCTGCCTCTCGCTTGGATGGCTTGCACCCATTCGCCTGCTGATGGAAATGTATACACTGGCTCTCTTGCCAGGGGAATTCATCACCCGCTGCTGCTCGGCATTCTCCAGGATCAAATGACATAGGAAGGCTTTATGTGCGGAGCAAAGTTTGAAAATTCCTTTGCTGTTGCGCTTTGTGACACTCAATGGCTAAATCCAAGCTTTTGCTATTTCACCAAATGCCAAATGTGCTAGTTCCTGAGTATCTATGATCTTACAGATAGCTGGATGGAAAAATAAGATAACACCACCGGGAAAAAATTCAGAATTGTTTTTAGAGCTACAGTATATCACTTAAGATTAATTTAATATAGACTGAATACCATTTATGTGTAAGGCATTAGGTATGCAAAGAGGAACAAAAATTCATATAGTCTTTTTATCCAAAGCATACTGTTTTTTTTCCTAACCATTACTATTGAAAATTTTGTTCTATTTCCTTCCAGTCCTTTTTAATGCTTATTTTGTTTGTTTTTGTTACAAAGATATAATTATACAAAATACATATTTTGAATCCATTTTTATTCATTTAACATAAAAATTTAACCTAAGCCCTATTTTGTTGAGTATACAATGGTGCGTTAGCTATTCCCTTGTTTGCTTAACATTTGGTGTTGCCACTTGTCTTCCATGACAAAAATGCCATTGAAATAAGGTTCTCCCTTATTTATTTTATATCTTTATGACAAATTCTCCTATGTGGAATTATTGGATAAAGGGACAATTTAAAAAGTTGTATGTTATCAGTATGCATTACAACTGTCTTCCAAAGGAGTTGTATCAATTTACGCTCCCGCCATCATTGTTTAACTCTTAAGTTTCTCCTTGGAGTCCGTGGGTGGCGCGAATGGTGAAGTGCTGGACTACTCACCGAGAGGTTGGGAGTTCAAGCCCACCCAAAGATGCCTCAGAAGTAAAATTTATTGATCTGCTTCTGAAAGGTCACAGCCTTGAAAACCCTATGGTGTGCAGTTCTACTCTGCACACTTGGGGTCCGCCATTCAACCACAAGCCATGATTGTGAGGACGGCACAGGACTCGGCAGTGTTTTGTTCTGTTGTAGATGGCGTTGCTATGAGTCAGAACTGACTCAATGGCACCTAAGACCACCACTACCACAAACCAGTTTCTGTCAAAGTGGCATGCAACGCCATGTGTGTCAGAGTAGAACAGTGCTCCACAAAGTTTTCAATAGTTGTTTTGAAAGTAGATCACCAGGTCTTTCTTCTGAGGTGCCTCTGGGTGGACTCAAATTTCTAACCTTTCAGAAAGTAGCCAAGCATGTTAGCCACTTGTGTCACCCAGGGAATCCATTCTACCACACACACACAAAAACCCAAACCCATCGCTGTGGAGTCAATTTCAACTGATAACAACCCTATAGGACAGAGTAGAACTACCCCTAGGGTTTCCAAGGCGTGGCTGGTGGATTCAAACTGCCGACCTTTGGGTTAGCACAGCTCCCCCTTAAAATAACCAGGATGAGTCTACACTAATTAGTCTCCAAGACAAACTTGAAGAAGCTTGGTGTTTGTTATGTATAAAGATGGAATAGATAAGCAGGCCTGGGGATAAAAAATCCAAATGGCTTTATTCCCCTAAAATACAAACATTTCCTCAAATATGGAGTGAATAACTTTGATTAATTTACACATGCTGTTTCACCCCTCCCTGCATGCACATTAAAATTAAAAAAAAAAAAAAAGTATGTTACTTCTTTCACTCTGAGTATTGGCGTATTTTAACTAAACTCAGATCTACATGAGTGATTTCAGTGGAAGTTGTTCGTGCATATCTGAAGGCAGAATGTGGCCTTTTGACTTTAGCCTATTAAACACACGGAAATGCATAGTTAAAATTCCACTCTTAGCTCCCCAGCCAAGATAGGAATGGCCCCAGCACACGATGGGTAAGGCTGCTACAAGGCCCGACGACTGCTAGCATATACAGTAAGGTAGGCAAACCACAGTAAATTAAGGTCTCACCTTAATTTTTCAAAAAGCCAAATGGACTGAAAATGTATGCTTCATTCTTTATGGTGAAAAGTCAGACAGCAACAGGCTAGAGCATGGCGTGTAGAATAAGTAACAAATGCCTCCCAGTTGGAGGGTGTTTGGATGCTCCAGGTATCCATTTGGAAGGTCATCTTGGCAAAATGATAGAGATTCATTGCCTTCTTATTCTTTACCAGGGTGAAAAGGAAGAAAACCCTGTCTGGATTTCACGGTCCTGTAAATTGGCAGATCTGCCAATATTGGCTCCACAGACTTTGGTTTTGGGGTAGAACAGACTTTGGTTTTGGGGTAGAACGATTTGTTCTTCCAAATCAGCCAGAGGTTCCTGGTGTTCAGAAGACTCCCAGTGAAGAAAAACCAAAAAACCAAACCTGTTGCCCTCAAGTCACTTCCAACTCATAGCGATCCCTTGTGTTACAGAGTAGAACTCCGCCACAGGGTTTTCTTAGCTGTAATCTTTACAGAAGCAGATCGCTTCTTTATCCTGCTGCACCACTGGGTGGGGTTGAACAGCCAACTTTTTGGTTAGTAGTCAAGCACCACCCATGAAACCCTCCTGTGAACTGTATAATCTGGATTAACAAAACTCAGGGTGGGCACATCTGGCCTAGATTACTAAAATCCATTCATCTCTAACCAGATCACTCACTTGGCACTAAAAACAAAACAACCAACCAATCAAACAAACAAAAAACCCAAAATAGCAACAACAACAAAAACTCATAAGTATTTATTTTACAAAAATGTGACTCTGAATGAGGGAAGCGAAAGAATGTCTTGTTAATGTCACTCAATGACTCCTTTTCAATAATTGCAAAGAAAGCTGGCTTCTTCAAGCATTCAGCTTATCTTCTCTGGAACTTCTTCAGGTAGATGAAACTGCTTCCGTGTATCCTTCAGTGCTGAGAAGGTGATTTAGATTCCTTATGCGTTTAAGGAGAAAAGCTGGAAGCAGCAGGATGCATTTGCAGAGAAGTGAACATCTCTCCAGGTTCCTTGTTTGTAACCAAATTTTAATTAGCGAGGAATTCTGAAAACAAAACAATAAAGGAAAGCAGCTTGGAAGCAGATTTGATTTCAAAACCATATAGTAGCATCTCCACTTCACCAATGTGTTTTCACATCTTTTAGCCAGAAAGGCCAGGGGATATATATGCATATCGACCAGAGCTCTGCAGAGCTTGAATCTTGTTTTACTGGCAGCAGTAGAGACAAGGCATGCCGAGCTGAGCTCCAGGGGTATTTTCCCCCAGTCTAGTCTAAATTGCTATTCTCTGTGACGTGACTGGAGTGTTTTCTGTCACTGCCAAACGTTGGACACTGTGATAACATTAATTCCCAAGGCGCATGCCCTCTGTGACCCTCAGGAATGCAGGTAAGACGAAAGGAGAGTTGGGCCAGGAGGCTGTACCTCTTCAGCCCAGCTCTGGCCTAGACGTGGGGCTAGGGAGGAGCTGACCCTTGTTCCCTTCTGCTGCCTTTGGAAGGCTTTCATTTGGGTTTTTACCAGTGGGTGGTCCCTCAGGCTTCCTACTCCGTTCCAAATATTTCTAAAACTTTCTGAGAGGTAGTGGTTCAACCAAATGTGCACACTATCCTAATATATGTGGGAAGAGCTGTGTGGGCTGGCTGTTCCTTCGTCACAGCATTCCTTTGTGCTCCTTCCTTTTATTTTCTTTGAAGTCAGTTTGAACAAGACAGAATTTGTGAATCTGAAGCTCTACGGTTCTAGATACAGTAGACATTTTGAAGCCCCTTACCCTGGTGATGTAGTGGTCAAGAGCTATGGCTGCTAACCAAAAGGTCGGCAGTTCAAATCCACCAGGTTCTCCTTGGAAACCCTATGGACCAGTTCTACTCTGTCCTATACGGTCGCTATGAGTCAGAATCTACTCAACAGCAAGGAGTTTGGTTTTTTGGTATGCTTTAATGCTCGGTGGTCTCCAGATTTTTGGGTGGCTGACCAGAATCAATAAGCAAATTTAAGCTCATGCTTTCAGTCTTGTTATTTATTTATAAATTATACATGTCCTATTAAACTAACATATTATGGTAGTTAAAAACACACAAAATTTTAAAAAATGAAACAAAGATGAAAAATATTACATTCTTTGCTTATTTGATGTGTAAAAACCTTTTTTGCTTTTATTATGCTATTAATTTTGTATGCTCACTTTGCATGTGACTGAACTGAATACGCTCCACCTGAAAATCTTGGCTGAACACTTTGCAACGTAATTCAAAAATTTGCTTCTGCATTCAGTTTATTTTAATAAGTTGGTTTTAATGACTATCATAGCTAAAAACAATGCTACAAAGATAGAGAAGTGTCTTGCTGGTTGTAAATACTAGATAATGACTCATTTTTTCAGATACATCCACCAGCTATGCAAAAGTTCTGTTGAAAGTTTACTGGTAAATTCCCATCTTCCTCACTGTCAATCAGTCAATCAATCAAGCACTCTTATAATCTAATCAAAAGTGCTTCCCATTTGCCAAACAAACAAAAAAAAAAACCTGTTGCCGACCAGTCGATTCTGACTCATGGTGACAGTCTTAGTTATCTAGTGCTGCTATAACAGAAATACCACAAGTGGGTGGCTTTAACAAACAGAAATTTATTTTCTCACAGTTTAGGAGGCTAAAAGTCTGAATTCAGGGCACCAGCTCTAGGGGAAGGCTTTTTCCCTCTGTCAGCTCTGGGAGAAGGTCCTTGTCTCTTCAGTATCTGTTTCCTGGGCCTTGGAGATCTCCGTGTGGCTTGGCATCTCTATCTTCCCCCATTTCTGCTTGCTCATTGTGTTCCTTTTATATCTTGTAAGAGATTGATTCAAGACACAACCTATGCTAATCCTGTCCCATTAACAACAAATACAACTCATTCCCAAATGGGATTATAACCACAGGCATAGAGGTTAGGATTTACAACACATATTTTGGGGGAATACAATTGATTTAGGAAATACTATTGGAGCCATTATTCCCTCTCCTTGAGCATAGAGAATGCGACCCAGATGGAGCTGGGCTCACAAGGACTCACAAGAACACATCAAATGGGCCCTGAGGTATAAAGACAATAGCTAAGATAATCTTGGAAAATATCTTTTACGGAAACTTTCACATAAAGCCGATCAAACACAACACAAAAGACTTTCCATTCTTACATTTTTCTATTAGCATTTAGTGAATAGAAATTTGTTGGACCAATGAAGACCCTCCTGACTGTAACCTGTACCAATGATTATTAAGAAAGACAATTCAAAATGTAGGATCACAGTTTCTAGCCAGTCTGTAAAAGGTGAAGCTTTCAACAGTTTTGCCCATTTGTAATGTTAATATATACTGATGACTCTGTAATAGTCTTTCGACTTGGGCAGACATGGCTGTGGCAGTATGCTTGTCCGCTTTCCCACTCTTGCCTATTCTGTAATATTCTTTGGACTCAGGCAGACATGGCTGTGGCAGCATGCTTGCCCATTATCCATGCTTGCCTATTCTGTAATATTCTTTGGACTCGGGCAGACATGGCTGTGGCACCATGCTTATCTGTTTTCCCATTCTTACCTGTTCTGTAATATTCTTTGGACTTGGATAGACATGGCTCTAGCAACATGCTTGTCCATTTCCCCACTTTTGTCTGTTCTGTGATATTTCCTTGGACTCAGGCAGACATGGCTCTGGCAGCACGGTTGTCCGTTTCCCACTTCTGCTCTTTCGAATACATGCCGTATAAAACTTACTTTTTGCTTCACTAAACTTTATGATGTTCTTCCCCTACAACACAATTCAATCCATAACAGTGACCCCCTGTATTACAGAGTAGAACTGCTCCATAGGGTTTTCTTGGCTGTAATCTTTACAGAAGCAGATTGCCAGGCCTTTCTTCCATGGTACCACTGGGTAGGTTCAAACAGCCAACTTTTAGGTTAGTAGTAGAATACAAACTGTTTGGGCCACCCAGGGACATTCCCAATAGCCAAACCCAGAGAAAGTCAAAGGTCAAGGAAGCCTGGTTGCTGCATCATTTTTACACACACCAAAACCAAACCAAACCTGTTGCTGTCCAGTCAATTCTGACTGAGAGCGACCCTGCAGGACAGAGTAGAACTCATAGTGTTCCCAAGGAGTGGCTGGTGGATTCGAACTGTTGACCTTTTGGTTTTGGTTAGCAGCCAAGCTCTTAACCACTGAACCAACAGGACACACAGAGGTACAAATTCTCTGAATTTGTACATTTGACAGATTTTTAAATAATTTAGAAAAACCCTATTTCCCAGTTTTTAAAATATGTACATAACAGAATTTTTAATAGGGAAAACATTTTTTTTTTCCAGAAGTGAATGTATACAACAGAAAGTGTTAAATATCTACTTTCAAAGTGTACTTTCCATAGCATGAGTTTCTTTTTCAAAGCAGTTACTTTCTCAGCTTTACCTTGGCTGGAGAGATACAGTGTCTTTATTTTTGCAAAGCGAACTGCTAGGTTGCACATATCCAATAGCTTCTTGTTGTCATAGGAAGTTTTCAGAAAGTGTTTTTTACACAGCGATGTGTCAGAAAGGCGCTCCCCTGAAGCAGCTTCTGATTTGTTTCCGCCAGGTCAGATTATGTTTTAGGAACAGTTCAGGCAAATTGTCAGAAAACAAGCGTGTCAGTCTAAGTCCCTGCAAGCAACTCCTGGTCCACCCAAAAGAGAAAATTGAAGGGAGGTTAACAAAAGAGTTTAACAAAGGTGTGGCAGAGTTAAGGAAAACCAACAGGCTAGAGAAGCCAGAGCAGGGAGGTCTACTTCCTTTCTCGAAGTCTGAAGGGGTAAGTGGAGGAAGCAGTGATCTCAACCCAGGGAGAGAACTGTAGCAGCAGGAGACAGAGCATGGGCTGGAGCTGCGGCTTGTGGTAGAGGAACACTGCCAATCTGTGGCCCAACAGGCAGCAGCCTGGGGAATAAATACCTTAACTGCTCTTTCCGGCAGCCCACCAGTCTTCTGCCAGTACCTCCCATTGGCCAAATGGAAGCCCGAGGCAAGGGAGCCTGTTTGATGCAGCTCAAAAAGGTCAGTCTTCTGGGTCATGGGGGCGGGGGGAGGGAGGTGTAGAATTATCTGGAGAAGCAAACAGCTCACAAAGGCACTGTCCTGAACTTAGACAACAGAGATTTAATTGACCTGTAAGGATATGAAAGATTGAACATACACAGGAAGAAAGGAGTTACGATCAGAAGGAGCCAGGGTGTTGGGCTTTATTACTGCACAAGAGGTGCTAGTTTCAGAGAGCTGCAGAGACCAGGTTCATTTTTGTGGTAATAGGTTGAATATCTAGAATAGCACTAGTTTATAAGGCTCCTTGTGAAAATCAGAAAAAAAGACAGAGTTCCTGGGTGTTTTGCAAATGGTGAATGCACTCAGCTGCTAACCAAAAGGTTGTAGGTTTGAGTCCAGCCAGAGGCATCTTGGAAGAAAGGCCTGGTGACCTATGTCTGAAAAGTCAGCCATTGAAAATCCAATGGAGCACAGTTCTAGTCTGATACACATGGGGTCGCTATGGCAACTGGTTCTGGTGGCCAGACAAATCTGACAAAGGTGCCTTCCTTCCTTTGGACTGAGCAGCCTTTCGGTGCAGAGCTTGCTGAGCTCCCCATTGCCCTCCTGAGCCAAATACAGGCTGCATGGTCCTATCCTGGACTCACAGTGAGAGTCAACACGCGGTCCATCCTCTCTCACCTTCCCTCCCCCCGCCCCGCCGTGAACACTTGAATAAATTTCGATGCTGTTTATCTGCTAAACTCTGCAAACTGGCAGCTTCTAGTTCCACATGGGGAAAAAAAATCATTAAGCTATGGCAAAATTCAAATCTATCACTGGCTGTTTTATTAAATAAATCAAGCCCCTTTCTCTGGCAATCTCTGGCTGACCTAAACTTCAAAAATGATTTGGTAGAGCTTCCACCAGTTGCTGTTAGGTGCTAAAGTAGAACTGCCGCCTATGGTTTTATAAGTTATAATCTTTATGGGCGCACATCTCCAGGTCATTCTCTCACAGAGCAGCTGCAGGGGATTGAACCACCAACCTTTCACTTATCAGCTGAATACTTAAGTGTTGCACCACCTAAAGGGAGTAATTAATGCTAATGTAGAACACTGTTCCTTGTTAGAGCTTCTGGTAGCCCCGTTTTGAGATCTAACATTTATTGGCAAGCATGAGATTTGGGTGTAAGCATTGGATTTTATTTATCCATCAAACAGATTACAGTTTATAGTGAGAAAGCTGTGCCCTGCACAACTCCAGGGGGCTTCGCTCACATAGTCATCATATATTTGCATAGTCATTCTGATGATTTTACAGGCGATGACAGTAAAGAGTTCTAAGAATGGCAGGCCTTTCTCCTTCACCAGTTTTGCCGGTTGCTAGGAAGTCAATTCCAACTCATGGCAACTGCGTACGTATCCAAGTAGAACTGTGATCCATAGGATTTTCAACGGCTGATTTTTTGGAAGTAGATGACCAGGCCTTGCTTCCAAGGCACCTCTAACGTTTTGGCTAGCAGCCAAGCAGTTAAACCATTTGTACCACCCAGGGACTTCTCTACTCCTAAGTCCCCTGTCCCTCCCCCGCAACCCCCAATTGATAAAAAGTTGTTGTTTGGGTAAGCAGCACGTTAGACATCTGTGTGTATGAGGAACTGTGCTAGGCACCAGGAGTGGGGCTGGGGAAAGGCAGGGACCCAGTGAAGGCTAAGACATGGTCCCAACTTCTCAGTACAGATCCATTTACTCCACGTGCCTCCACCCACTCTGGTCATACAGGTAAGCGAGGAGTGAAATGCCAGGAAGGAGAAACAAGTCAGGCAGGCAGTGGCAACACTAGGCTACTGCAGCTATTCTCTGGGCTCTAAAGGCCGAGACTTTCAGGTCCATAGTAACCACTGCCAGGCCAGGAGTGGGAGGAGAATTGCTGGGGCTGAGGGTGGGATGCGATGGATGGTGAGCGGCTGCCCAGGAGCAGCCACGCGTTTGCTCAAATCCTTGTCGGTTCCGCAGCTGCCTTGGGTGTTTCCGGAAGCCACAAAAACAACACTGAAGGCACCACAAACACTAACCACGAAATGCGTTCTTGCTTAGCTGAACCCAGTTCCTTCTTTTCAGGGCAAAGGAAGGGAGATCTTTTTCAGTGCTCACATTTGGGGCCCAATACAACACTACTTGGGAAACCATTTCTACTAGTTATGCCCTTGGCCCAGCACCTTCCCTTACCATGAGGGCTAGACACCTCTCAGCTGTGGTTCTGCCTCTTCACTGCCGATCTTTGCCACCCACTTACCCTCCAACTCACTGGACTCTTACTACTGTTCTTTTCATGCCAAGCAGAGATATTCTTTGCGAGACAGTTATTTCATCTCATCTCAGGGTTTGTAATTAACACTTGGAAAACACTTTGGTATTATCTTGTAAAGCTGAAGCTAGGCATACCCTCCCACCCCCACCAGATGCCTTTGAGTTGACTGACTCATGGCAACCCCACCTGTGTCAGAGTAGAACTGTGCGCCATAGGGTTCCCAATGGCTGATTTTTTCTGAAGTACATTGCCAGGCCTTTCTTCTGAGGTGACTCTGGGTGGACTCGAACCTCCAACTTTTTGGTTAGCAGCTGAACATGTTAACCATTTTCACCATCCAGGGACTCCAGGTATATCTCTAAAACCATTGCCGTTGAGTCGATTCTGACTCAAAGCGACCCTATAGGACAGAGTAGAACTGCCCCACACGGTTTCCAAAGAGCGCCTGGTGGATTCGAACTGCTGACCTTTAGGTTAGCAGCTGTAGCTCTTAACCACTATGCCACCAGGGTTTCCAGGCATACCTCTAGGACCCAGTAAGTCTGCTCCCAGCCATATACCCTACAGAAACACATGCACATACACACTGAGAGACATGTACAAGAATATTCACCATAGCATGTTCTTAATATCCAAAAAATTGGAAAGAGCTCACAGGTCTATCAACAATAAAACAGATACACTTTGGTATATTTATACAATACTCTAAAGCCATGAAAATAAATTATCGCTATGCAAAAAAACACAATTAAAGATATAATATTGAGCAAAAGAAGCCAGATACAACAAAATATTTAATGTATAATCCCATTTATGTAAAGTTCAAATATAGGCAAAACTGAACTCTATGTTTTAAGGATGCATATTTAGGTAGTAAATCAAGGCAAAGCAAGGAAGGAAGTGAATACTATAAAAGTCTGCATAGCAGTTACTGGGCAGAAGGAGGGGGTTGTGATTGTAAAGAGGCACCTGTAAGGGTGATCTAGTGAGGTGGTGGAGGTCTATTTCTCGACTTGAGGAGGAACTGTAAGGGCGTTCATTTTGTAATAATTCTTTGAGCTGTACATTTATGTTACTTACTTTTATATAAACTTACTATATTACACAATTTAAAAATTGTTTAAAAGAATGTACTTGTTGCCTACTTATCCTTAGAAAGTTTAACTGAGTTGAATCTTAAAGAATAAATTGGAGTTGTCCAGGTGGGAAGGACGTTCTAGGAGAAACACAAGAAGGGGTAGAGATCTGGAGCTAGAGAACTGTTCTGAGGTTTGAAAGTTCAAGAAGGGTTTGGCTGGAGGTGAGGCCCCAAAGAAAGTGGAAATGAGGTCATGGGAGGCCCAGACATGGGGCTTGTGGAAGGATTTTAAGCAGGGGAGTTACTTTTCAAGAAGAGAAGAGCTATCAGCAGTGACAAATGCAGCAAAACAGTCATTATGACGAAGACTCAACAGGGGCCTCTGACTTGGCAATAGAAGGTTCCTGTTCCCCTAGTGGGAGTCATGCCGTGCAGAGCTGGCACAGACACCAGATTACAGTGTGAAGAAGGGGAGTGGGAGGTGGGGAGATGGAGACAAAGCGGCTTGACAGCCTGACCGATGCTTTGGAGAAGGCCTGTTGGAGGAAAAAACAGGTGAGATGGGTTAGACTGGGGAACTGATTGATGATTTCCCCATGACCACAAAAGGTTGTAGCTCTTTTCCTTCTCCAAAACTCAGAGACATTTATTTTAGAGTCGTACGAATTAACTCATGGTTAATGAGATGATTCAATCAGTGAGTAAGTGTCCCTCTGCTCTGTAACATTGGACAAGCTTCGCTTGAGAGGCATATGAAAAACACCTACCTGGAAGATCAGAAGGCTGGGGCACTTCAGTGTCTGCAGAATGCTGGGTTCCTAGCCTCAGAGAAGGCAAGTTACTGCTGACACCTTATATGAGAAGGCTCTGTTTCCTTAACTTAATAGACACCAAAGTTGGTGGCTGGGAGCTTGAAACAGACCAGCATATTTACCAGGCTCTCAGGGGACTGCTTTGGGAGGATGAAGTCAGTCAACAGAGTTCATTTGATATTTTCCTCCTTAGCTCTAACCTTCTTACGGATGTTCATTTCCCTACTGATCTCCCTTTCTAATTCTCTCCGTTCTATTTCCTCTCTCTCTACCTTTATTTTAGCCTTCCTTACATTTCTTTATGTCTCCTTTCTGGATCTTCCATTCCCACACCAGTCCTGCTTTTACCATAGACAGTGACAGGAAGAGGGAAGCTGACTTCACAGGGCAAGTTTATGGCATCATAAAAGGTCTCCTTCCTTTGGAGAGCACTTACCCTCTTAGGGCAAAAATTAATCCTGTTGCCTGATATGTGGTTCCCTTCTCATTCTGGACAGAGGGCAGGAGGAGAACCCACTTCCTCACCACTCCCAAGCCTCCACCCAGAGCAAGGTAACAGAGCCTGAGCAGGGTGAGCAAGGCTAAGACATCTGCGTGGCAAAGTGGGCGGCATCAGGGATGGGAGACTTGTTACATACAGGGGGACTGACCAAACAGGTAAGTGGATCAAGAATATTTATTGGGAATCAGGTTCCTCATTGTCAGAAAAGGGAATTATAAATATGGAAAAGGGAAAATGAACCCTGTAGTGTTAGGCTGGAATTGAAAGTATGGGTGTGCAAACTCATGGCTTTCAATACTTATAGATATAGAAAATACAGATGTAAATGTGTGTGTGCACATGCATATTCATACACACACACACACTCCCCAATCCTGTCCATTGATAGGGCTTGGGAAGTGACACTCTGATAGCAAAGCGTACACCTAAGTGTCCATATCTTGGCTTCAAATGCCATTCTCTACTAAAAGGAACCAGAGCTCTTTAGAGAAATGGCTGATGCCAGAACTGAGGCAGGGAAAGTACAAGATAAGACTGGGACATCTTGTTGTGCCAGAAAGCAAGGAAGTGCTAAAAAAAAATGATGGGAACATGCCTAAAATTACCGAAGCTGACTTTAAGGGGCTCCCACTGGCCAAAATGGGGACAATTGGAACATCAAAATAATAATGACTGTAACAGATTATAACCCACTGAATAATACAGGAAAACCTGGGTCTATAATGATCTAAGTAAGTAAATGAATGATTTAAAAGACTGAGAAAGTTTCGGATATTTACATGCTTTCAAAGCACCTCCCAACAAAATACTTACTAATTACAAAGTGGAAAAGAGTAACTTTACAGTGGGGATGCCTGGTGATAGTTCTGCCAAAGAGGCAAGACCAAGTGGAAATGTCAAACAAACCAATCTGAGGACACTCTGCAAAATAACTGGCCTGTTAATCTTCAATTGTGTCAAAATCATGAAAGTCAAAGAAAGACATGGAATTTAGAGACATGACAACTAAACACGATGCATGGTTTTGAACTAGGTCTTTTTGCTATAAGGATGTTACTGGAAGAAGTGGAGAAATTTGACTGGGGTCTGAAGATGAAATGTGTCAACAATACTTTCCTGATTTTGATGGTTGTATTGTGGAGAACGCCTTCATTGTAGGAAAGGCATAATGAGGCATTGAATTGGTAATTTACTCTGAGATAGATCAGAAAAAAGTAATTTACTCTCATATAAACCAGGATAAAAGTTCTTCGTACTGTACTTACAACTCTTGTGTTTCGAAAATTAAAAAAATAAATAAATAAATAAAATGGTACAACCACTTTGGAGAAAAAGAGGAGGACATGTTATGAGGTAAGCACAAAACTCCCATTAATTTGTGTTTTCAGTGCACCACACAAGGCTATCCACCCAGCATCCCTGAACTCCCTATCTTCTCTCAGCTCTCAGGAGTCCTTTGATGGAAAAGTGGAGAAGTATTGTCATTTGTGAGAGCCCTTGGAAAGCTGCAGTGTTAGGTAATGTTAGGTAATGGGAAGTACCAACCACGATGCCACTTCCCAACTCGGGTGCCCCAAACACAGAGAAGCGAGCACCTGCCCAAACTTGCCAGCCCACAGATATCACTTACTCAGTAAGAGGCAGGAGAACTTGTGGCTTGCATCTCTTTTTCCATTTGACGGGCTAAACGTGGAAGCGAAAGGAGAATCTGGAATGTTTGTGCTGTTGCAGAATAAATTTTGTCCTTCAGGGTCAAAGCAATGGGCTCTGGGAGAGGGATAAGAACATTTGAGAAGAGACTTAGAACTCAAAATGCCCATTATGAGGCTATAGCTCCCCAGAATCACTTTCATTGACTGGTGCTTTGATGTGCTGCCCTTGGTTTTCAGGGAGGGGCCCTCCCTGAAACAGCCTCGGGAGGCTGCACTGCCCTGTACCTCCTTCAGGGGTGCCTATATGAAACTAGTAAATACTATCTTTCTCCAGAGGATCTGGCATGTTTTACCCCGTTGACAATGAGCTATAGATCCAGTGTTTTTTTTCCCTCTTCACCTTGACTACCAGGGAACTCATAATTGTTGTGGTTCAACTGTGAAGACTGTGGAGGCCTTTTGGCCTGCAGAGCTGCATTCTGTTTTCCCCTTACCTCTCTTCACTGCTGACCTTCTAAGCCCTGATTTTAAACTTTCTCTATTTATTGTGTTTCCTGTAAGTTGCCTCAAACCTTTGTAATGGAACAAATAAAGAGACTGACAGACACATAGTTGGAAGAGTAGAAGTTGAGGGATACAAAATCTTCTCTATAAAACCAAAATAAATGTTAGGGAGAAAATCATGCATAGCAATAACGGATAGAGTTCCTTCAGTACTTCGTAGGAGAAAATAAGAGGCAAAGAGGCCAGGAACAATATTCACAGCATCAGACAATTATCAAAACACAACGTGCAATAAAGTGGATGATGGGATTCCTCCCTAGACATCTTTGAGGAAAGTAACAAATAAGAGTTCTAAAGACATAGGGGAGAGCGTCAGAAAAGTACACAGGTTGTCTATAAATCCACAACCTGATGTGCGGAGAACATTTGAGAAAGGGTTAAAAAAAAAGTCAAAATGTTATTTGGAAAATATTCTACACCCTGTTTGATTATAAAAAAGATGAGGCTTCCTTGTTCCACACTGCAGTGTCATCAGAGTAGGGCTGACAAGGGAACTTCAACTCTGTTCATCTGCTCCGAGTCTCATTCTGGCAAGAGCAGAGCTACCAAAGGCTTCATTTGTCCAGCTGATAATTTCATCACTCAGAAAGTAAAGGAAACAGTGAGAAAAACTGCTACCCTAGAGTGCATTCTGAGCAGTAAAAAAGGAACTGGCTGGTACTGTGGAAATGACAAAATCTCAGGAGAGTGTTTGTGCCATCTTGCCCCTCTGACAGAACTCCGAGAGCTCTTTAGATTTTACTTTTGTTCCTTTTTCTTGCAATATTGTCGTTTATACACTTGTGTATCCCCACAAGTACATCCCTTGAGGACTGGGACCATAGTGTGCCATCTTTGCATCTTCCAATGCCTGGTGCATTATCTTTAAAACACATGCAAAAAATAACCCAACATTTGCTGAACTGAGATTTGATGAACATAGTGACTTGCATAATTTCAGCATGATATGACAACATAGTTAAAACAATTTTTTTGTAAAATGTTTTCATTGCAGAAAACTGGAAAAATCCAGAAAAGCATGAGAAAACACAAACTTTCCATAATCCTCCACCTAGAGCTAAGCATTTTCAAGTAGTTTCTTCATGTCTTTTATACTTAAATATGCTTTGAAATTGTGATCATGCTGTATCTACAGCTCTGTACTTAATGCTTTTCATTAACCTTATATCCTGAGTGTTCTTCTTATCACTAGTATGTCTTCTCACCACCCATCTGTCAATTTATTGTTCAGTGGTGGCTTATGTGTTGTCATGTTGGAAGCTATACCACAGGTATTTCAAATACCAGCAGGGTCACTCATTGTGGACAGGTTTCAGCAGAACTTCCAGACTAAGACAGACTAGGAAGAAAACTCTGGCGATCTACTTTCAAAAATTAGCCAAGGAAAACCTTACGGATCACAACAGAACATTGTTCGACCTGCTTGCTTTGGCCACATCATCAGAAGGGATCAATTACTAGAAGAGGACTTTGTATCTGGTGCTCTAGAGGGCCAGAGAGGGTGAAGAAGACCCTTGGTAAGATGGACTGGCGCAATGGCTTCAACAATGGATTCTAACATGCTGGCAGTCACGAACATAACACAGGACCAGGCAATGTTTCCTTCCCCATCAGTCGGAAGTCAACTGGATGGCAGCTAGCTATCTACCTACGCACCCACCTATCATGTCTTCATTTCAAAATGACTACTTAATACTCTATTGCATGTCTTTATCTTAATGAATGTGACTTAAAAAATAAAGCTTAGGGATTTTAATGGTCTACAAACTCTAAGAATCATGGTGTGTCCAGGAAGTAAAAAAGGAAGCTACCTCACCTGTAATAGAAGAATGGGGTTTGGCAGGAGAGATGAGTGAAGCCCCAGGCCGTTTCTCAGGTTCTGGGTTTTGGTCTGAACCAATCAAGTCACATCTGGAGGAGGTGACCTGACAGCGTAGAGGGTGGAACTAGATCTAATGAGGAACAGTTAAAGCTACAGGGAACGCTCAACCCAAAGAAGAGAAGAACTGTAGAGATAGTAATTTTCCAAATTTGAGGAATGAATGATTTATTCTGTGGCATCCCAGGTGGCAGAACTAAGGCTGGTGGATAGAAATGATAAAGATGAGACTTTGACTCCTTAGACAAGTATAAAAGCTGCCCCAAGAAGATCCACGATGCCAGGTGAGACACAGAGTGCTCCGTCCCTGGAGTGTTCAAAAGGGGAGCTGGCTTCTGGGATATCAGAGGGAGTGGGACACCAGCAGTCTGATTCATGATCTGAATCTTGGGTAAGTGAGCAATGGAATATCCTAGATCAAAACTCAGTTTTCTTTTTTAAAATGAATAATAGCATTAATGTTTGTGTTTTTTTGTTTTTGTTTTGTTTTTTTAAAGCAAAAAGAAAGTTTTATTTGGCATATATTCAAAAGGGCAGAAGTGGGAATCGGAAAACCATGCTGCCAGAGCCACATCTGCCTGAGTCCAAAGAATATTACAGAATAGGTGAGAATGGAAAAACGGACAAGCATGCTGCCACAGCCATGTCTGTCCGAGTTCAAGGAAGGTTACAGAATCATCAGTATATATCAACATCACAAAATGGGTAGAATCATTGAAAGCATCACTTTTTCACTAATTGGCTAGAAATTGTAATCTTACATTTTGAATCATCTTTCTTAACAATCATTGGTATGGGTTTCAGTTATGAAAGTCAGGAGGGTCTTCATTGGTCCAACAAATTCCTATTCACTAAATGTTAACAGAAAAAGACAAAAGGTGAGAAGTCCTTTGGGTTAGGTTTTATTGCCCTTTTGTGAAAACTTCCTTAAGATAATTTCTGAGATTGTCCCACCTATTGTCTTATCTCAGAGCCCAGTTGATGTGTCTTTGTGAGTCTGTGAGGGCTCAGTCCCAGCTGGGTCACAATTCTCCATGCTGAAGGAATAATAACTCTAATATTATTTCCTAAATCAGTCCCTCCTTTTGATCGGAGATTGGAGATAACACATCGATGATCAATACCTGGACTTAGTCGAGCTCCTAGATGGCGGCCATTGCAAGCTCTTTAAACTCACGGTGCTGGTTTTCCACCAGATACCATCTGGTTCTTCACTGGTTTTCCACCAGATACCATCTGGTTCTTCACCAGGTTATTAAGTAAGAGTGATGTTCCCATCAATGGCATTGCCGGAGTAAGCAGACTCAATGTACGTCAACATTTTAGCCTGAGTTCTTCTTTTGCCTTTTAGGTGTGTAAGACAATAGAGGATAAATTTTATTATGCCTAATACTATCAAGATGTAGACTAAGAATATTACTATTCCTTGCAATAGTGATCTAGTCCATGTACTTATTCCTGATGATAACCAACCAAACAAATCTCGTGTTTGTAAGGGTGTGACAATGTGTAATCTTGTAGCTTGCTGTCTAATTCTATGTATATCTTGTCTACAGCACAGACTACACTTTCTTGGACTAATAAAAAAAATCTAACGTTATTTTGTTATCTCATGTCACTTTGGCTTATGAGATCAGAAATCACTGTTGTGCTTCTATCTCATCTGTTATTTGTCCCATAGTGACTGACAAATTTTCTTAACGATTTCTCCAACTCAGATATACCATAAGTAGGAATTAAAGCTACCAACCATACCCTGAATGTTGGACCAGTGGGTTTTCTTCTGACTTTCATTTTACAATGTGTAACAATTTAACATTACCTTTCCAGTATTTACTAGCATTGTTACTATGAATACTTAAAAGATAATCCTAAAGTTTCCAAAGTGTACTGTCCATGCATTCGTTAGTAATTTAAACAAGATTGTCCATGTAAATTCACTATCAGTTGGAAAGGAATCATCTAAATTAGAAACATATCTACACAGAAACATATATCCATAACAAGTACACAAAGTTTGTCTAGAAGAAACAGAAGGTATAGAAACGTTTACATGTGACAAGTTTTCATTATAGAACTAATGATTAGCAAGATAATACAGGATGGACCCTTCCTGTAGGAGGTCTTCAGTTAGTCTGTTTAAAACATACTAAGTGTTCTTCCCAAGGGCAAGCTGCCCCTCCTTGGTTTACCTATTAACAGTCATGGGTCACTTTCTCAGAAGCAGAAATGGAACCAGAAATAAAACTGAGTCTGAGCCATGAGGTCAATCTCCTCTGAGAATCTGGTTTCTTTAAGATACGTAATTTTCTGCATCGTAAGAGGGTGAAAGTTTGATTACAAACATTACACAGGTTATTTCATACGACATTGTCTTAAATACTGCTTAAACTAATTACTAATTTACCCTAAACATAACTCTCAGTCTGATCTTTGAAGTTAATTTCCTAAAACAGACTGAATTCTTCAAAAAAAAGCTCAATACCCAGAGCAAAATGGTCTTACTAGTTTATCTGGACCATTGTTTGACTCAAAGTATCTTCAGGAACCAGTTTTCTTCTCAAAGCTCAAGGTTCAAGAGGACACCCAAAGGCAAATATCCCGTGTGGGTTGCCTCAACCTCTCTGAAAGCCAGAAATCTGGATTCCAGGAGAATTATATACAACTCATCATTCTTTCCTTTGGATCATGATCTTGTTATAGAGTCTTTTATCAAAAATGCTCAATAAATGGTAATTGGACATCATCTGGTTTTTAAGATCCCAGGCACCATACAGCAAACTAGGAAATAAAACAGAAACACTAACAATTATATTAGGCCAATTGTCTGAAATAACCAATGAAACCATGACTCTAAGGTCTTTGAACCAAGGAAACAAATCTCATGAGGTGTTTGTCTCTACATAAGCAGCATCAGTAACTGCTTTTCATGTGCCTCAACAGCAACTACATTCTGCAAAACCTCAGATTGAGTATTAAAATAAATACAGCAACATTTATCTACTGAGGCACAAACTATTTCTTAAGAGACTAACAGGAAATCTAATGCTGTTCTATTTTGTAAAATCATAGCTCAAATTTCAGACAGTTCTCTGGTTATGGTATCTACAACTTGGCTAAGTTTACCAACAGGAACTTCTAATTCAAGAGTTACAATATCTAAACCCATTAGTTAAATAATTTAGGAGAAAGGAGAATGATTTCTTATATCCAGAAATTAGGACCTTAAAATATCAGCAATGTTAAAAAAAACCATAGTTTCCTTTAGTTTAGTCAGTCGTATGTAGTTGATTTCTGTTCCATGTGATTCTGGATCAGCCGCAGTCTGTGAACCCATCAGCTTCTGCATAGGAGCTCTGGAAATTTTATTCAGTCTAGTCACAGTCCTTTTAGCAAGTCCAACATAGTCCATCTTTTTGTTGAGATATTTTGGTCAAACTTTTTCAGCAAATCAGCAAAGTAAAAGCTTATCTGCAGATGACAAAACTTAATATGGCCATGATTAATTGATATACATAATATTCTTAATAGTGAAAGACCTGATAGAAATTAATTATAAGCATAACATAAAGGCCAAATAAAATTGGTTAAAAAAAACTTTAGATAAAAATATTTCTAAATATAGCCATTAACCATATTCAAAGAGCTTCAGATATAATGCAGAATAATTTTGAGACAAAATACCATAGAGTCAGGATATACTAAGAATATACTAAGATGATCAAATCTCTAAATACCTGAATAGTAATTAAAAAAACCTTATAGGTAAATGATGTGAATTCTCTAACCAAACCATTGGCTTTGATAATGCTAGATTCAAAAAGATAAAGTTGCGACCAAGTTAGCAATAAAGAGATAATAATATAGGTTACTGTGAAATAATACGTAAGTTATTTAACCAACGATCTTAAAGTAAAAACCTTAGCTTTCTTTTCTAAAAGCCATGAGGCTTAGTATTCAGACTCAGGAATCTTATTCTAATGAGAGGCCAAACCTTTGTCTTCCAGGCAGATTACACAAAGAATAAATTCACCCTTTAACTCAGAAATTAAAGAAAACTTTGTTATTTTAACTGCGAGAAACCCAATTCTTTGTTTTATATGCTACTTAACATTAAAATTCCTAAAAATCTCATAAATTAAACAATTAAACTTTAGTCAGACAGGTGAAACTTGACCATATCAAATAAATTTCTTTTTCAATAAACCTCTTAAAGGTTGCCTTTGTTGTATATCTCTTACAGTGCATCCCTTTAAATGGCAAAAATGAACACACTCCTTAGCAGACTTAAATATATAGATCTGTCTATCCTTTCTCTTGTGGCATAAAAAGCAAAAGTATATAAACTTAAATTATGACAAGTATCTATTAACTTAATAACATCAATAAGTTACCCAAAATGTCGAAATTATTTTAAGCCTATATATCATAAAACATAACTGTTGTTGAAAGAAAAGTCTATTTAAACATCGTAAGATTTCATTCAACTTTTATTACTTCTCATATTTTCCTCAATCTAATTTTAGTCTTTAAAGATTGTATCAACAGGCTTTGGAAATCACAAGTCTCTGCTCATTTGACCAATTCATTGATATGGATATAACCTTAAGTGTTTGGCTACTGCTGGAAACATTTTTTTCAGGCCACTTAAGGTGTGTCTCATTGTGATTTCTATTTTTTTTTTTTACTTCTTAAAGTTCCCCTATAATAGAGAGAACTTGTTTACAGTTCTATGATTAGGATCTACCCAATTTCTGATAACTATAGCAAAGCAGCAATTTTTCTTATCTTTTGTCTTAAAAGAGTCTCCACCTAGCTGGAAAGGAGTCTTTCAAAAGCTTCCCTGGAGCTACAGGACCTTGAAGACTGGGAGGTGGGGAGGCCTGATCGTGCCCCGCCCTCACTCTCCTGACTCATGGAATACATTTACATATATTTAAATTGATGGAGGCATTTTGAAAGACAAAAGATAGCTAATTTCCTTCTTTTTTACTGTTCTGGAACTGCTACTTTAAGACAAAACTATCCTTTTTCCTTAAATAAAACACATTTCATATAATATCTAGCTTAAGTTACTTAAAAAGGTTTCACTTTTAAGACTGATATAGTATAAAACGTAAAGATCTTAGGGTATTTTTCAAACAGACCAATTTATATCAAAGTTTCTCTAAGTAGTTATTAAAAATCTAAATCATAAGACAGACACAAGACGCTGTTTTTTTCTGGATGAAGAAGGAACTGGGGTTCTATGACTAGCCTTACACAAAACAGCAATTCTTAGCCATAGCCACCAATCTAATACAAGACAAACTTAGACACAATGCTCTAGGCCAGAAGCAAGCTCTTAGAACAAAGGAGACAGAAAGACCACATAAACTCACTCGATAAATACCACACAAAACAAGGACATGGGGATCCTAGTTTCTTAAAGTGTATATAGCAATTTTTGGTAAGATCGACTCAATTCAATGGAAAAAACAGGTACAGAAGTACCACTTCTCCCTTAAATATCAAAACACAGGTCAGGAGCTGCCACCTCCCCCTGAGAATTTGGCAAAACAGGCAAGAGCTGCCACCTCTCCCTGTGAATTTGGCAAAACAGAGCACTATTTTCCAGGTTTTCTCTGAGCCACAAAAAAGTCCGAATTTTGCAGCTTATAGTGACTCACAGCTCTTTGAAAATAGAATTCCCTCTTCAAACGCGCGAATCCAGGCCTAAACTGCAGTTCACTTAAAGAGTTACTAAATGTCTCTCTTAACCAAACAATCGAGCAAAAATCTAAGAAAGAGTCTCCTTAATCAGTTAACCGGTTTTACAAACGAATATGCCAAACAAAACTTAAGAAAACATGAGAAAGAGAACAACAAAAAAAATAAGCAAAGGTTTGTTTTCTGACAGCACTCACCCCGTCAGTGTCGAAGGGACATGGAGTGGGAACACGTGGGTCCAGAAGATAGGACCTTTCTTTGCCGGCTTCTGCTCCGCAGTCCAGGTCTCTTCGAAGTTGACTGGATTCGTAGCTTCAGATCCTGCTCACAGCGCCATTAACTGTTGTAGGGGAAAAACATCACAAAGTTTAGTAAAGCAAAAAGAAAGTTTTATTCGGCATATATCCAAAAGGGCAGAAGTGGGAATCGGACAACCATGCTGCCAGAGCCACGTCTGCCTGAGTCCAAAGAATATTACAGAATAGGTGAGAATGGAAAAACGGACAACCATGCTGCCACAGCCATGTCTATCCGAGTCCAAAGAATATTACAGAATAGGCAAGAATGGGAAAATGGACAAGCATGCTGCTACAGCCATGTCTGTCCGACTTCTAACGTTTGTTTTTAATACAAAGCCACCTGTTTTCAATTTTGAGCAGCCCAGAGACCTGCCAGCTCTTTCTTGTACCTCTAAGTCATGAGGTCTGGCAAGACTTTCAGCTTCCACCCTTGGCTGCTACCGCCCCCATCCCACCTCCCCCTCCACTTCCTTGAGTCTTAAAAGTCACAATTTGGTCACCCCCATCTGAGCAATACTGCTCACAATGAGAGAGCTGCCAGTTCTGCATAATGTCAGTTGTGCGTGCTTCAGTTCTTACAATTCAGTCCAAATTCAAGAACTCCCAGCCTGTTATCCCCAGTGGTTTTTGCCTTGAGATTCTAAGTATCCTCAGTCCCACCTCCAAGGCCCTAAGGCATGTGTGTGTATACGTATGCCTTAGAGCTCATCATTGTTGAAGAATAATAAAATCCTCCCTCTAGTGGTTCAAGCTAAAACCTTCTCTTGCCCTACAAAAATCCAGCGCATAGATGCAGGAGACACTCTGGAGCCATTTCACAGGGTTGAAATTCCATCGCCTCCGGAGTTTATCCCGCTACGAAGGGTTGTGCACACAGTACGGCCTCTCAGCTGCGCCAAGAACTCCCTCCAGGCTCGTGAGCACTCACCTCTCAGCCTGTCTCCACACGTGACTGCCATCTGGCAGAGGTGACCCAGTAGAGGCCCAGAGCAGTTTTCTCAGTGATGACTGATGGGTGGTTGGTTATGTCATCACTTTGGCATTTCAAGGGAAGAAACTGCCTGGCTTTTCTTAAAAGCCCAAGCTCCAGACTTTTCCTCCCGCTCCACATCTTAAGAGGCTTTTTGTGGAAGAGGGGGGACTCAGGGTGGTCCCTTTTAACCTTTACCCAGTCGCTGGATCTTTTCCTTTTCACTATTCTCAGGAAATCAGGGCATCATCAGTCAGATCTTTAACATTCACTGAGCCCTTACCCAGGCTGGGAGTCACTGCCTTGCATCTAGTGAACTTTTAATCAGTATTTGTGGAATCTCAGAAGAGGTGGAATTCAGGCTCCCGTGGACATACTTAGCTAGCACCACTGCCCATACAGAACAGGGATGGTGGGGAGACAACAGGGATCCTCAATATACGTGCTGGTCTATTTTATCCTGGTCAATGCAGATGGTGAAATACGTACCCCAGGGAGCAACTGCTTCCATCTTCCCTCCTCTCCACCCAAGAATTCCACCAGTTGTTGGGTCCCAGCACATTAGACACAAAGGGAATTCCCAAAAGTTTGGCAATTCTTTTTATATGTGATAGCTTTCTTTGAACTGAACCACTCCCAGTGGATCATCCTTTTTCTATAGATAGAAGTGCTCTTAAGAGCTTATTAGTTTCTGCATCTAATGGAGTCAGGTTGATGTCTCCGACCCAAGTGACAGAAAGCTTTCTTAAAATATGAGAACAAAAATAAGGTTAACAAGACCTAAGGTGCCCAACATCCTCAATGGCATTTCTACTGCCTTTAATCATATGAAAGAGTAATCTAAATGTGAGGCTGGGACACAAAATGTGGCCACATGGCTCATGTTCTTAGCAGCATTTGCTCAGCTCTAAGAGGTCATGCTTCTCTTGTGCCCCAACGTCTTCATCTCAGAAGCACTGGTTATCATCAGAGGAACACGTTCTCTTTTCTCAAAGAGCCATTAAATACCAGAGCTTTCTTGGCTCTGGCAAGCCATATGCTCTAACTCCCACTTACCTAACTCATATTACATACCATCCACAGTACAGGGGACGCAAACAGAAATGAAGGGTAGTGAATATTTTTCTTGCCCACTTCTTATAATACCATGATATAGTCATTAGAAGTATAAAATAGGGTACAACTACATGAAAAACATTTAATCCACTCTGGGTAAAAGGAGTCAATTTCCTGTACTAGGTGTCTCCCATATAGCACGCCAGTGAGGAGAGTAGTCCTCCTCCATGAATGCTGCACAACAGCCTCCTTATTGGGAAAAGGCCATCTGTATGCAGATGCCCACAGTCATAAAGGCATGGATAAGGTCATCTTAAATCCTTACCCAACATGCTTACTAGAGATGACTGTTTCTGTTAGGTCCTCTTTGTTGCCAAAAGAGTAGCAGTAGGAAGAAAGAGGGAAAAGGGTATTTTGCTTTTTGGTCTTCAAGACTAGACCAATGGTAGTGTATTTTCGGCTGGACTTTTGTTGAGATGAAATGTGGTGAGCAGACGGCTGCTGTCTCTGGTCACTGTGTTGTTCTTGTTACCTTCCACTGAGCCGGCCCCTTACTCATGGCAACCCCATGCACCATGAAACAAAACACCGCCCAGTCCTGCGCCATCCCAATGATTAGCTGCGGATCGAACTGTTGTGATCCATAGGGTTTTCATTGGCTGATTTTCAGAAATAGATTACTAGCCCTTTCTTCCTAGTGCGTCTTAAGTCTGGAAGCTCCACTGAAACCTATTTAGCATCATAGCAACATGCAAGCCTCCACTACAGATGGATGGTGGCTGTGCATGAGGTGCCCCTGGCCAGGAATCAAACCCGGATCTCCTACATGGAAGGCGAGATTTCTACCACTGTACCACCAATGCTTCTGTGATCACTGTACATGGTTTAAATAACCAGCAAGAAGGTGGTGGGAAGGTTCTTCCAGTTCTTTTCAAGAAAATATATTTTGATTATATATTGAATCTGACATAATTTTCAACCCACTTTCAATTCAATCTATTGAGGTGAAGAAAGAATCAGAAAAGAAATGAAATTCTGATATATATTTTAAAAAAAAAAACTGACAGGAAAAAATAAAATTTCAGATTTTTTTATTCAAAGGTTCTCAAAAGAAATAAAACAGAAAAAGCTAACAATCTGATCAAATGTACAGTTCAAAAATGTCTTTTGGCATTTAACAACAAGTCCTAGGAAACAAAACTACAGAGTTATCTTGAACCGGACGAATAAGTTACCACTGGCAAGTTTGTGGCACTAGTAAAACAAAAATAAAAAATTAACTCTCTTGATCATATAGATATCTCTATGAAAATCTTTTTTTTTCAATCTGTACAAAAGGTCTTTCTTCATAAATTAATTTTTTTTTTTTATAATTTAATGGCTGTCTACTATGTGATGTTTAACTGATTTTCTTTTATATGTACAGAGGTTATGTTTCCCAAATCTTACCCAGACGAGTATGGCACTTAGTTCAGACATTTCTAGCAGCAGATTTTCCCTCCCTTCTAACTGAGCTATCGAATTTCCATCTTAACTCATGCAAAAAACATCAAGTAGTGAGAGACCCAGGTTTGCAAATGCACTAGGTACAGGGAGAGTGCTGCGTTCAGTCTGGACTTTCACAAAGCAGTAATATTCCAGGGAGCATAGAACCAATAATACCACAACTTTAAGAAGGAAACAAAAACAAAAACAAAAACACATTTCTCTTATGACTATGTAATTTTCACTAGAATCTACACTTCTCAGAGCAGCAAGAACTTTTGAAACTATGAAATGTCACTGACATCTATAATCAAATACAAGCATAAAATTTAAGAACTAAAAAATAACTCAAAAGAAATAACTGCTTAGTCCTAGCTCCTGAGCTAGGAGGATTTGGTCTGTGGAAACAGGGAGGGCCAGCAACCTGTCCCAGCACAAAAGAAAATAGACTCTGAGGTAGATAACTGATCATACACAGCTGACCAGACAAGTACACAGTTTTGGAAGACAACTTAATTTACCATTGCTTTTAAAACATATGCAATTGTCTTAATAAAAGAGCTTTAATAACAGTGAATCATCTTACAGGTACTAAAGTAGAAATAACTGTGTATTTATATATCAGGAATTTCATAGTTTCAAAATTGGTTTTTCTTTACACTTAACACTTGTAGTGATGATGTAAAGTGTGGCACTGCTTGGGTCCAAATCTTCCTTCATGATTTTTTTGTTTGCTTGTTTGTTTGTGTGTGTCCATACATCAATTAAAATTATAAAACCTAAATGCAAAGGTACAAAAAAGGCACATTCTCCTAACCGCAAACTGGTCCGGTAAAAATAAAGAGCACAGAAGATGTGATGCTGACACAAGTTGGAGCTACTGGTTACTGGCTCTTCGGTCTTTGGTGAAGTTACCTTTAAAAGTGCCAAGTCATTTTTATTTTTTAATTTACCCAATAGAGAGAGAGAGCTAGTAGCCAATCATTTTGCTTCTATTCACATCTCAGCTTATGTTTGAAGATAAATCCTTACTTTTAAGCTTTTGCCATTGAGTTGAAATAGCAACATTTTCTCGGTTTGCCAGATCTCAGGCATCATTCTCATTCTAAAGCACTATCATTAGTATAAAGAAAGGACAAAACATTCGGTGACTCCCCTCCCCTACCCCCCCCACCCCCAGCCCCAACGCTACCTACACTAAATCTAGAACATCAAGTTAGTTTTTTTTTTTTTTCCTGAAAAAGGCAAAAAAGACTTTACATTGCATCATACAGCAGATATCCTAAATCAGTCAAACTATCAGAGGAAACTGTTGGCGTACGGCCTTACAAACAATTTACCCTATTAAAAGTTCCCCAGTCAGAAAATGTGTTTCACACAAAACATCTTTCCCTTCTTGCATTTCACTACCTTACACATTATGTGAAAAATCATTAAAAACACCTACTACATATTTAAAAAAGCCAAAATTTCAGCAACTTTTATTGACTACCTGTTAAAAGCCCTATGCTGCTGTTTTACAAGGCATAATAGACCAGCTCATTTGGTCGAAGCATTCTACATCATTAGTTTGAACTAACTTTACTGAAACAGCTACAGCATCAAAAGATTTAAGGCAAATTGGAATTCATAGAAAAGGAGAAGACACTTCACACTACGTTGAAAGAAAAAACGGAAAGCCAAGAAAAAGACTGACGGCAACACTGAATCACAGCAACACTCGCACTGCAAGCACAGAACACCATTCATTGGTGAAGTCGGACTATTTAAACTTCAGAAAGCCCATTTCATACAGCATTAAAAAACACAAATTAAAACATAACATGAACAAAACCACAAAAATCCGGTCATGCACTTGGATAAGTCTTCATGGTCTTTGTGCATACCCAGAAAATTGAAGTTTTCTTTTTCTTGTCTTTTTTTCATTTTTTTCACTTTTTTTCATTTTTTTTTGCATCATAACATTTGATAAAAATCTTTTTTTTTTTTTTTGTTTTTGTTTTTTACTAAAATAAACCTGTTCAGGGGAACAGCTACTAGATGAATTTAAGGGTTTTATGCACCTTATAGAACTTATAGCAAAAATAGTTTTAGTTGATTTCATTATAAATAACATTTTCAAGAACCTGTGCAAAACTGTCAATAATTTCCTAAAGCACAATTGATCAGAAAAATCCATGATTGTTCAGCCTTCACACCCTTCTTCATATAAGAACGTCCTTCTGTACATCTGGAAGAAAAAGACAAAAGATCTGGTATAACACACCACAGAGCTATTGAACCTCTTCCTTGTTTTAAAGATATGTACTTGAAAAAGGCCATGCTCAGAACTGGGCAGGAGTGCCCTTAGACCAATAAATGTAAACTCTGGGAACTCAGGGTCACTTTCGATGTCTTGAGTCCACCTTTTAAATCTAGGACCTAAGAAATACTTTCTTCTCTAAGGGAACCCGAGCCAAGTCCATGGGGGTCTCTAGAAATTAACAGTGATTTTATGAAATCAACCATACATATTGTCACTAGGACAATCCAGAAACCAAGGTGTTCTAAGTCACACAGCTATTTTACTACATGGTAAAGTAAAACATTTTGAGAGTTTTGGCTGAAGTGAGAGCTGGGAATATTCTCTCTCAACTGAAGGGTACTGACATTAATCAAAATACATAGTCAAGATACTAGTAATCTTACAATGCTAGATTAAGCAACATCTTTGCAATATTTCCCTCAGTTTGTGGGTATTAAAGCAATATAATGTAGGATACATGTCTTTTCTTACACAGGCATACCTTGCTTTATTACGCTTTGAGATATGGCTTTTTTAAATAAATTGAAGGTTTGTGGTAACCCTACGTCAAGCAAGTCTTATCAGCGCCATGTTTCCAACAGCACGTGCTCACTTTGTGTCTCTGTGTTACATTTTGGTAATTCTCGCAATAATTCGAACTTTTTCATTATTATTATATCTGCTATGGTGATCTGTGATCAGTGATCTTTGAGGTTATTATTGTAATTGTTTTGGGGCACCATGAACCATGCCCAAATAAAACACAAACTTAATTGATAAATACTGTGTGTGTTCTGACTGCTACCCGACCAGCCGTTTCCCCTTCTCTCTTCCTCTCCTCAGGCCTCTCTATTCCCTGAGACAGGACAATGTTGAAATTAGGTCAGGTAAGAACCCTACAATGGCTTCTAAGTGTTCAAGTGAAAAGGAAGAGTCGCACACCTCTCACTTTAAATCAAAGAAATGATTAAGCTTAGTGAGGAAGGGATGTCGAAAGCCGAAGACAAGCTGAAAACTAGGCCTCCTGCACCAGTTAGCCAAGTTGTGAATGCAAAGGAAAAGTTCCTGAAGGATAGTAAAAGTGCTACTCAGTGAACACATGAATGATAAGAAAGTTAAACAGCCTTATTGCTGATATGGAGAAAGTTTTAGTGGTCTGGACAGAAGAACAAACCAGCCACAATATTCCCTTAAGCCAAAACTTAATCCAGAGCAAGGCCCTAACTCTCATCAATTCTACGAAGGCCGAGAGAGGTGAGGAAGCTGCAGAAGAAAAGTTTGAAGCTAGCAGAGGGCTGGCTCAGGAGGTTTAAGGAAAGAAACTGTCTCTATAACATAAAAGTGCAAGGTGAAGCAGCAAGTGCTGATGTAGAAGCTGCAGCAAGTTATCCATAAGATCTAGCTAAGATAATTGATGAAGGTGGCTATGCTAAACAACAGATTTTCACCGTAGAAGAAACAGCCTTATATTGGAAGAAGACGCCATCTTGGACTTTCATAGCTAGAGAGGAGAAGTCAATGCTAGGCTTCAAAGCTTCAAAGGAAAGGCTGACTCTCTAAGGCAGCTGGTGACTTTAAGTTGAAGCCAATGCTCCTTCACCATTCCGAAAATCCTAAGGCCCTTAAGAATTATGCTAAATCTACTCTGCCTGTGCTCTATAAATGGAAAAACAAAGCCTGGATCACAGCACATCTGTTTACAACATGGTTTACTGAATATTTTAAGCCCACTGTTGAGACCTACTGCTCAGAAAAAGATTCCTTTCAAAATGTTACTGTTCACTGACAATGTACCTGGTCACCCAAGAGCTCTGATGGAAATGTACAAGATTGTTTTCATGCCATTCTGAAGCCCATGGATCAAGGAGTAATTTCAATTTTCAAGTCTTATTATTTAAGAAATACTTGTAAGGTGATAGCTGCCATAGACAGTGCTTCCTCTGATGGATCTGGGCAAAGTAAACCAAAAATCTTCTGGAAAGGATTCACCATTTTAGATGCCATTAAGAACATTCATGGTTCATCGGAGGAGGTAAAAATATCAACATTCACAGGAGTTTGGAACAAGTTGATTCCAACCCTCATGGATGACTTTGAGGGGTTCAAGACTTCAGTGGAGAAAGTAACTGCAGATGTGGTAGAAACAGCAAGAGATCTAAAAGCAGAAGTGGAGCCTAAAGATGTGACTGAATTGCTGCAATCTCCTGATAAAACTTTAATAGATGAAGAGATGCTTCTTATGGATGAGCAAAGAAAGTGGTTTCTTGAGATGGAATCTACTCCTGGTGAAAATGCTGTGAACATTGTTGAAATGACAAGAAAGCATACAGCATATTACATTAACTTAGTTGATAAAGCAGCAGCAGGGTTTGAGATGACTGATTCCAATTTTGAAAGAAGTTCTATTGTGGGTAAAATGCTATCAAACGGCATCGCTTACTACAGAGAAATCTTTTCGTGAAAGAAGACTCAATCGATGCGGCAAACTTCACTGTTGTCTTATTTTAAGAAATTGTCACAGTCACCTCAACCTTCAGCAACCACCACCCTGATCAGTCAGCAGGCATCAACATCAAGTCAAGACCCTCCGCCAGCAAAAAAATTACGACTTGCTGAAGGCTCAGATGATGGTTAGCATTATTTTTAGCAATAAAGTATTTTTTAAGGTATGTACATTGTTTTTTAGACAATACTACTGCACACTTAACAGACTATAGTATAGTGTAAATATAACTTTTATATGCACTGGGAAACCAAAAAATTCCTAAGACTCACTTTATTGCGATACTCGCTTTATTGCAGTGGTCTGGAACTGAACTCGCAGTATGTCCGAAGTATGCCGGTAGAACAATTTTGTTACCTGGTATTTTCTGATGTGTTACAGATTTTTTGGGATGAGAGTAAATATACATTTGACTTTAATATAAGGCCATGATTAAAGTAATGTGACTAAACCAATTTGGATAAGAAATTTGAGTTACTTAAGTACCATTTTTATACAAGAATCATAGAATTGCCTTGATTTGAATCCCATAGTCATGGAGACCTTTCCCACATACCTCACAGTTACTTATTGGGTTGAAAGGTATATGGAGAATGGTCATTAGACGTCTCTACAGCCACCTGCTGCTGACCACTTGCCTCCTATGACAAAGCAGGAGATGAGACATGTTAACAATGATATCCAAATTCTGCTCCCTAGGCTGGACTGAGCCCACCAGCACACACCTTAAAAACAAGAACTCTTTAAAGTGAATTTCTTAATGCCATATAGCGCTTTCAAGGTCAAGCATTTCCCTAAGTAGCTGAAATGTCTGACAGACCCAGAGAACCTCCTATTCTAACTTTTATGATTTGCCTATTTGTATTAGGCTACAATTATTAAACAAACCCTTTTATCCTAAACTCTTGGGGTCAAATGTGATTTGAACTCAGTACTTTTACCTTTTAAAATCTGAACTACAATGTGCACATGCTATATTAAGCCCCCTGATGAGGGTTTGGGGCAGCACCTTCTAATCAAGTACGTTACTAGTTCTACACTGAAAGCCATGAATAATCAGAAAGTTAGATAAAGATTTTGTCTGGCATCAGTTCAGAGTTTTGCCACAGGTCAGGTTTTTTGCTAATGGAGTTACAAAGAGAATTTTTATTTTCATATTTTTTTGAGTGCAATTTTTCAGAATTGCAGATAAGGGATTGTGGACTTGGGTTTATTTGTGGTTGTCAATAATTGCATGCATTTAAATCAATCAGAAGCAAAAAATAGATTAACAAGCCACAGTACTATGGCTTTTCTTGGATTTGGAATCTCTGAGATCTACCTAGCGGTTGGGATCAACTGGATTGATGAATTTCCTTAGAATTTTTTTGGATACATTGCAAGAAAAATGCTATGCTTTCTGTCCAATCATAATTCAAAATATCAGACTCATCCTCCAAAACAAGAACTAAGGGTTATTTAGCTGCACTAACCACCTCTATAAAAGCAAGTATGATTTGTTCTTTATCCCTGTTAACAGTTTTAAAACATCAGCTTTTTCTCTTCATTAGTATTGCAATTAGTTAACTGATTCCTGTCTGTAATTATTACTGATACAATCTCTAGCACTAAATTGCAAACTCTAGATTTATCTTAGTTTGCCTGTGGTTATCATTTTGCAGTAGACAAGATAGAGCCTTAAAGAGGAATAAAATGTGCTACTGGTTTAGAAAATATTTCTGGGAGTCTTGGTACGTACGGTACAGATGTTGCAATACTAACATGGATGCAGAGAATTATATTTCATAGTTAAAAAAACTAGGTGTATATTCCCTCTAAACTCCATTTTTTATTCAGATGTTTGACTTCTGATAGATTTTTCTTTGCGTTTAATTTACCCATTTTCAAAACTACTCATTGCCAGAATGACCATTGGATGGTCTGTACCTACCTCAACAGGAACTGCCGTTGTCTGCATGTGAGCATACTGTGGCAAATAGGCTCCTTGCATAGCTGATGTTGCAGGCATGTACTGAAAAGAAGAATGAGGTCAGGATGGGTAATGACAAGCGTTGCAAAATTCTGAGTACATGCAGAATTTTGAAATGGGATACAAACTATTTAGAAGTCTCAAAGAAGAAACTTAAACAGGTTGCCTCGAAGCTTAATTAGTGCACATAAATGTCATATAGAAGGCAGTGAATGCTTTCTACTTTTTGAAGTCGTCAAACTAAAATTCCTACCTTTCTTTGAACTTCCAAACAAAGAAGCACGAGTGAAGATCATTAAGGTTTCTCATCCTCAAAAAGTCAGTATTACTAATGTGTTATTTTAGAAGATCTCTCCTCAAAAGACCATATTATTTTCCAGCAGTCTCCTGAACCAACATCTGGCTACAGTATTGCTTCTATTGATGGAGACCCAACGGATAAATGACTTAATCAGATCTTTAACAGGTCACTGCAGAACAGGAAATGGAACACTGATTTCCTGATGCTGACAGCAGAACAGGAAATGGAACACTGATTTCCTGATGCTGACAGCAATCCTTCCCCAAAGTCACTCCTTGCTAGTCAGTCTCAATGGACATGTGTGGACCTGGCTCAGCCTTCAAAAGAAGCTGGTTTTGAGTGTAAGAGGAGAAAACCCACTACCCTTTGTTCTTTTAAGCCACCACAGATATGGGCTGAATTAAAAGCCTTTGGCCATCTTACCATCTAAACACTAAGCGTATCAACCCTGGAAGATGGTCTGATAGTAGCTCAACTACAATACCCAACCAAGTCCACTGAAATTTGGGAAAGTAAGTCAATACTGAGGTCGTGAGTCAGCGTCCACAAATTCCATAAAAGAAATAAGTGAATGAGGAAAATTTCCCTGTCTTTATCATCATGTATCACCTTCATCTTTTGGTTTGTGAGACCAGGTCTGCCACAGTGTCATGAATGACACTGGTTATGAGGGTTAAATGCGGTCATGTGTGAGTGCTATGTTTTCGTAAAGGAAAGATAGCCAGAGGTGAGACTTTCAGTTCATCAATAAATCAAGAAATATTTGAGTATCTACTATGTGGAAGGCAATGTGGGAGTGAGAGAGGGGATCAGACATAACCTTTGTCACCATAGGGCCTGTAATTTGATAGAGAAGATATAGGCTACACTAAAATTTATTCTGTTTGCCAAGACACATAATATTAATTTGCCACCTACTGTTCCGGTGCTGCCTAGTGACAGATGACTCATCTGCTGGGCCAAAGGGCTGATCACAGATGCAGGCTGTAGTGACATGGTGTGCTCCATTGAGGGAGTTAACACGGCACTCTGGAGGAGCCAGAGAGAAGAGCAATGTAAGACAAAGAGTGAGGGGAAGAGTTAAGATTCTATAATTATCTTTGGCAAAGGAAATGCCTTAATTTGTTGAGGAACGTGAAACAACAAAAATAACCACCCCCCACGCTCCCAAGAGGAAATGTAAACAATTTCCTAAAAATCTTGCTCTAGATTGCTTTCCCTGAGAATTTTTTAAGAGCATTAGGGGAATGTGTATCTTGGCACTAGTTTCACAGAAATCCCTGCATTAACCATCTCTCCCTTTACCTTCACTTTACTTAACTGTAGAGCAAGCTAGTCCAGCAGGAGGAGCTATAATCAGAAATCCAACTATAATATTTTTGACTAGCTAATATTTTTGGTTAACCCAAATATAGTATACATTTGTATATACTATATACTACATCTGGGTTATATGAGTTACAAAATGCTTTCTTAAAGAAATTTTAAAAAATGATAGATGTTTAATGTAGTCACAAAATATCATACTGTATTTAATATTATAAACACTGTGGCTTGTTTTAAAATGTTCTATACAGATAAATCATTTGGTTCCAGATTAAGCTGTTAGGCTCAATCAAGAGCACATTCCTCATGACTCAGTGTTTCTCAGAACTTTAAGCTGCATTTTGGTGCCAGGGGGAGGAAATCAGATTCAGATACAATTAATAATTCAATTCAGGTTCTTTTACTTCATTTAAAAAAATCAGGGTCAGTAAAACTCAAATTAAATATATTTAAGAAAACAGTGAAGGGGCAAAAAAATCACCCATAATCTGGCCTCTCTAAATGACCACTGTTAACAACATCACGACCCTACTTGCTCGGATTTATCCTCTGCATATGTTTTCACGTAGCTGCAATCAGAATATATAAACAGTTTCATATCCTGGGCTTTTGCTTTTTAATGTAACGTTTTATTATAAACATTTACCTACCTTACTTATCATTTTTAATGGGTACTTAATGGTACATACACTGTATAAACCAAAATTTTATTAACTCTTTCTCTCTTTCTGGACTTTTGAATTGTCTCTAATTTTCCTGTATATTATTCTTATGGATTTTCCTATTCCTCTTACTTTTGCAATCACCTGAGAAACAACTATCCTGACATATACTGCAAAAACTAACATATGTTTTTGGTGTCTCTGTACTTGATCTGGAGTCCTGGTGGTGCAGTTGTTAAGAGCTCGGCTGCTAACCAAAAGGTAGCAGTTTGAATCTACCAGATGCTCCTTGGAAACCCTATGGGGCAGTTCTACTCTGTCCTATAGGTTGCTATGAGTCAGAATCGAGTCAATGGCAATGGGTTTGGTTTTGGTTTGGGTACCTGATCTTATCCCTCAAACAGACTGCTATTTATTGCATTTATATACAAAGTCAATGAGAGAGGTAAGCGCGCAAGCCCTTTAACTCTGGCTGCAGGCAGTTTAAATCTGGGCAGGGAAAGGAAATGAATCCTCACATAAAAACCTTCTATCCTTAAAGATGTTAAACTGAGATATGTGTAGTCTTTGTCTCTAAAAGTTGATAAAAAAAAATGTGTCAGAGGTATTGTTTGTTAATACATTTCATAAGTAAAACATTTTTTCTTTTTAAAGTGCATGACTGAAGAGCATGTGGTAACATAAAAATGACTCAGAAGCCCAGAATATGCCAAAGGTGTTTCCTGGTCTTTTTTGTCATTCATCTGTACCAGCTGTAGGAGTGCTAGGAAACCCCCAAATTGAAAAGGGGTTGATTTCCAGCATTCCAAAATGGGGTAGCACAAATTACCAGGGACATACATGGCCACACGTGTGTATATGTGAGGATTCACAGATGTATATATGTACACATGGGCTTGTGGTTATATGTAAATGCGTGTGTGTGTACAGACTGTGTGTGTGCATACATGTACATATAAACACACACACACATCATGAGAGCGCTCTTCTGTGTTATCACCTAAACATGGGTTATCTGCTTCTTAAAGATCATCTCAGGACAACTTCCCGTCAGAACTGGCTGTCCCTGGATTGCTGTTCTGTACACATAGTCTTACATTGCACAGTGTCCTCTTTACGAGGTGTCTGGAGAGAAATTCCTCTCTCAACTGAAGGCCATGAATAGTGTGCTTTTCCTAAGCAACTGATCTGCTTTTATCTTCCCCAGCTTCCCCTTTTGCTTTGGTTACTAGAAAGCTTAGGGCGAAATGTATGGCCCTTTCATGAAAAGCATGTAGGTCACTGTGCTGGGCATTCGTAGCCTTGTTCGTGACTTTGTTGCTTACCCTCATTTTTAAACTTTTAAACCTGTTTTAATTAATCTAACAAACTGGATTTTATGTATCCTTGAAAAGCACATCAAACACACTATATAATACCTGTTGCCACTGAGTCAATTCTGACTCATAGCGACCCTACAGAACAGAGTAGAACTGCCCCATAGGGTTTCCAAGGAGCGGCTGGTGGATTCAAACTGCCGACTTTTTGGTTAGCAGCCATGGCTCTTAACCACTGTGCCAAAGATGGTGTATAACTCATCCATGCAATAAAAAATGTAATATATATATAAGCATAGCAAATGCTCATATGACTAAAGGAATCATAGTTTTTATTTACCAAACAGAACGTTACTACTTTATTTATAATTTCCATGGAGAGGCTAAGTAACACTGACGAAAATCTTTAGATTTTGAATACTTTGTATTTGCATTAAACATATTGTAAAAAATGAGACCTGTACTAGGGGTGGGGGGTGGGGGGGTGGTAAGAAAACACAATGCTTAGAGACACCGAGCTTCTATTAAGGGTGAGCGAAAATTTCGGGAAGAATTAACGGTGATGATTGAACATTATGTCACTGAACTGTACATGTGAAGACTGTTGAAATGGCAAAATATTCTGTTACCTATATATTTACCACAATTTAAAAAAAAAAAGAGAGATCTCTTTCATCACTGTTAAATATTCAGCCATTCAATTGAATGATCTCCTCTAGAACTGGTATGGGTAAGAAAATGGTGCCTTGCCTCCAATATGATGTAGTTTAAGTTCTTACAGCTTGTAAATGTAACTTAATGCCTACCAATTGGTTTTAAGACAAAGGTGAGTGGAAGCTTTAGAGTGAACTTGTACATTCTCATATTCCATACTTAAAATTTCCCAAATCCTATATTATCTTTCACAACATGGTTTTAACCCAAAGAATATGTATACATAGCTTACTTGTAAACCACAAAGATGAGAAACTTACGGGGTGCTGTAGAATATATGGTTGAGGTTGCATCCAAGAAGGACTTTGCACCTGGAAAAGGATTTTGAAAAAAACATTGATTTCCATTGGAATGCCTACCTATTTCTCTAGAACTCTTTTTAATCATGTTAAAAATCTACAGAAAGAAAATAAGGAAACAACACTATCAATGATTAAAAAGATTAAGGCAGTTAGAGTTCTTGGCGAACTGGTCACTCTGAATGGGATGAAATGATTATTTAGAACCAATTTCCACTTGCCCACTCAAGAAATATTTACTGAGTCTCAGGCACCAAGGTGAAAAAGGTGAATAAGACATGGGCCCCACCCTCAAGACATTTACAGTTTAAGCAAGGGAACTAAACACACAAACTGCTCAAATAAATAGTGAAAAGTGTTACAATCAAGGTATGAACTAGGTGCTTTAGGAATATAGATGACAGAGGATTAATTCCAGCACATCTGATTAGAAACTAACCCTTAAAGTATGTGCTTATTTAATAAGAATAACCAAATTCAATCACTCTTGGATACCTAGGACATTAGGTTTCAGAAATCTTATCTGATGGTCAACAATTTCTAGTTAGTGTGGAAAATAAAAGTCTGAATTCAAATTTAGGAAATTAAACTTCAGTAACTAGATCTTGACATCTATGGTCAAAAGGGCATCCACACAGTAGACCCTCTGGATTGAGAAATAAGACGTGAGAGTCAGGTTCTGTGGCAGAAAAGAAGGCATGTTAGTCTGCCACTCAAGAGAAAAACAAATTAGTCTATTTCTCGATGCCCAGAGTTTTTCAGAATCTATGTAATTTTAAAATAAATGTCTAATTCTAACAACAGAACCCTCCTGTATCTTATCCCCTACTGTTAAATTCAGAGGTTCTATAGAAAGGATATGGGGAAGAGTCATGGGGGAAGAATGTATTGTGATTTACCTTGATAGCAGAGCCCCGATACTTGTTTTCTCTGGTTTCCTTTGCCACCTAAGGCAGACCAAAGTTAAGTGCTTCTGCCTTGTTAACATTTCAGTTATCTGGACTGCAGCCTTTCCCCACTGGGATATTGGTGGTTTCTTGCAGATGCCAATTTCTCAAATCCGATTACATAAGCATATGATGGTTTGGTGGAGAGAGGCCCATTCCAACATGAGGGCAGGGCCCTCACTGGATAAATCAAGGGGAGGCAAGAAGCTCCCTACAGAACCCGACTTGGGCCAGATGCCCCCATTTTCTGTATGCTTCAGTGGTCTTAATAATCTAATAGCTTGCAGCGTTATGGGGTTAGGGAGCTATGACATCTAATCCAGTTTTCTTTCTTAAGTAGCAAATCAGTTGCTGTCAATTTTATTCCTCACTTTTCCCTAATTATAAAATGGGAATAATAATCTATATTCTATGAACTCTTTACCATTAGTATTTAACCTCTTTTGGGCCATGGATTCCTTTGAAAATCTGATGAAATTTATAAACCTTTTCCCATCTAATTGTATACACACAAACATTTTGCACACAATTTAAGGGAATCATGGACTATTTAAAGCTCATCCACTGACCTACGGGTTCCCTGAACTCAATGGATTAAGAATCAAAGTCTTACAGGCTATGGCACTGTCAGGCAAATCAAATGAAATTCTACATGTATCTTAGGGAAGCACAGGATACCCAGGAGAGGAAATAAGGTCTATGAAATGATACGTTGTTTTCACTTAGCCATATCAAATCTATTACCAATACTGGTTTTCTAACTTTTTGTTCTATGAAATAAATCTGTGCCCAAAAGGCACACTGCTTTTACAGCAAAGAACAAAAACAAGGTGGTGGGAGAAGCTTTAATAGCTGTAACATCTACAGCAGCATAGATACAAATTAATATGCACAATCTTTCAATTTGCCTAAGAATAAGCTTACTGTTGTTGTTGTTAGGTGCCGGCGAGTCGGTTCCGACTCATAGCGACCCCATGTATAACAGAAGGAAACACTGCTCGGTCCTGCGCCATCCTCACAATTGTTGCTATGTTTGAGCCCACTGTTGCAGCCACTGTGTCAATCCACTTACTGATCCCTAATTCTAGTGATATACACAAATGACAGAGGTTTCCAAGTTCAGATAGTTAAGAAAGAAGACTACCTTTCAACATCAGGCACAGGAAATACTTATTATGGAAAAAGCATGTAAATCTCATTGAATCTTATATAGGTAAAGAAAAGGTAGAAATCTTAGGTCCAAAATAATTAAAGAGGCATTAAAGGAGTTAATACTTTGCCCTGCAGATTAAAGCATCAGCATAAGCAACATAACACAGAGGGAAAAAAGAAAGAAAACAAGTGACAAAAAGAAAATGGCCTAAAACCTGAGGGAGGCTGTGAATTCTACTTCAAAACTTCAACTATAATTCTTAGATTATTCCCTGAATTCAGAGGGTAGAAAGCTTGTTATGATTTCATTAATCTAAATTACTGTATTTAATTATGTCTCTTTGGTATTTAATGCCACTTTTTATATTTTTAGGCAGAACCAACTATATGATATTGCTTATGTTGACCAATCCATTATAAAAATAATAAATATGCTCTTATCAGCCAGCTAATCCTGAATATTAATGATGATAATAATCATAGCTAACACTTGTTGAGTGCTAACAATATGCCAGGGACTGTGCTGAGGTCTTTACATAAATAATCTCATTTAATTCTTGCAACCAGTCTATGATATAGAAGCTATTATTATCCCCATTTTACAGATGAGGAAATGGAGGCCTACAGAAGTTAAATAACACAGCTGTTGGATTAGATATTGTAGTCTCCTAACCCCAGAAATCAGGGCTACAACATCTAATTCAATTGTTTTAAAAACAAGAAAACATAAAAATTTGGTTTAGTAATACAGGATCTCAACAGTCAACAAAAGATAACTATGCTTCCAAGTGTCTGTAATTGAACCCCATTATAATGTTCATGTCTGAGCAAAGACAATAACGCCGTTAGAGGCACTATGATACAGGAGGAGAAATGCAGGCACACCCCTGGGTTCATGGAGAAGAGGAGCTAATCCTGCAATAAAACCAAATGAGTATTATAACAAGGTGCTTAATGAGATTTTGTTTCCAAGCTGGGAATTTAAGATAAAGCCTCCGCATGAAATAACCTAAAGAGGGAGCTGCCTAATTTTTTGGCTTCAAATTTCACTGCAGTGCTCATTTAACGCTACCTAATAGAGATACAAATCTTCATTTATTAGTGTGTTTACTTGATATTTTGTCAGTTTGTGCTGACAAATGAACAAAGGCAAGAGTGCACACCTACTGCTTATTTTATCTAATGGCAATTCTCTTTTGCTTCTGGATCACATGGTGTGCAGAAAGCAGGGCCCATTCTAGAGGAAGTATTTGGGTTCATCCTAATTCTAAAATGCTATGATTCCAAGGAATGACAACTGACAACCATTTTCTTTGCCTTACATTCCCTTATACACAGAAGTCAATCACTGTGTCAAATAAAGCAGTAGCTTATTCTAAATTGGATATCTAAGCTGCATGACATTTGACTTACATTTCATTATAAATGTACAAAATTTTAAGACACGTAAAAATGCTGCAGTGATTCATGGTCCGCAAGATGTCATACTGTTGATGAATCCTAAAGGTACAAACCTGGTAAGCAGATACAGGAGATGCAATATAGGGTGTAATAGAAGTTTGAGTGATCATTCGGTTTGTAGCAATACTGTATGGTGAAGGATAAAATCTAGAACAAACACAAAAGTCTTTATTAAGTAATCCTTTAAACAATAATTCACTGAACAAATGTCTGCTATTTTCCACCTTCACAGTTTCCCTCAAGCCATTATGTATTTATCTTAATGACATACCCGTTCTGTATAGCAGCTGTAGTTGGGTCATAAGTAAGTGTCATTCCAGCCTATAGGAAAGAGAAGGAAATATGAACATGCATTTAGAAAGACACAATTTAAAAATTCCATTTCTTAGAGTCATGGCAACATAAACAGAGATAGTTTAGTAGCTTTTCATAAAATTGGGAGTTTCCTTTGGCCAAATATAATTATAAACTCAGAACTAAGCTCTGGAGCTGCACTGTTCCATATTTATCCAATAGCCACATGTAGCTATTAAATTTAAATAAAAAATTCAGTCCCTCTAGCACACAAGTTGGACCAAAAGGTCAGCAGTTCAAATCCACCAGCTGCTCCCTGGAAACCGTATGGGGCAGTTCTACTCTGTCCTACAGGGTCGCTATGAGGCAGAATTGACTGGATGGCACCTAACAACAAGAGCAGCACACTAGTTACATCTGAAGTGCTCAAATAGCCACATGTGGCTCGTGGCTATCACTGGATAGTGTAGGTGATAGAATGTTTTAACTGGGCAGTGACTCCCTAGAACTTCTTGAATCAGTATGCTACTATTTTTTTTTTTTCTAATAAGAATTCATTGACAATAATATGGGGAAATGGAGAGCCAACATTTTTGCTAAGGAACTGAATTTTTTTTTCTAAAGAAAACTATTCAAAAGAATTAGGAAAAATAATGACAAATATACTATTTATTTTACATTCTTATAATAATATTTAGGATAATTTCTAAAGAATTGCAAAACTGAAGCCCTCTGAGAAACCATGACGTTGTTGTAAAAACAAACAAAACACTGCTCTGCTCTTATGCATTTCTTGTAGCAATTTAAAATGCTTTTTTACTTTGTATGTATTTAACTGGTCAACACAGCTGTTTCCACCATCTACTTGTCCATCTGAAGAATCATCACTCCCTTAGCAACGTGTACATTGGGAAGTTTTAATCTGATACCATTTGGCTTATAAAGCATCAGCAAGAAGGTTTAACCTTGGCATCTATTCTGGAATTGTGGTGGCATTAGTCAAGATGCCTTTGCATAACTATTCATGTGAGCTTTTATGATTATACATGCACACTAAAGTTTCAAGAAAGGACTTACAAGTCTCACCTCTCCTTCTCTATGCCATGGTCTTCCATTAGGGATGTATTTGTTGGGATTCTGCCTCTTCTTCTGTCCTCCATCTGCGAACTTACACAATAAAGGTTCTGTAGGAGCTGAATAAACAGAGGAAAACAATATGAAATCAGAATTGTATGTGTGTGCGGATGACAATATAAATATAATTGAACTGCTTGTTGAAAATGAGCAGTACTAGTGCTATGAGGCAAATGACAGAGCACTTTGAGGCGAAAGTTTACTTAGACCCTTACAGAAGTATCCACTGGAGAAAAGCACAGTGCAGAATAATACACTAGTTATTATTTCTAAACCAGAGTGTAATGAAAACATTTAAAGAGCTGCTTTGAGGAAGCAAAGGAATTTTTTGATTTACTTCTACACTACTTTAATTAAGTACATGATTCTTCATTCTGAGCTCTCTCTCCAATTCCACCTCTATACAGCAGCCAAAATAATCTTCAAATGTAAACAGGACTGTGCCACCCCCAACACCAAACTTAAAAACACTTCCCGTTATAATTCCTCAGAGAGGCCTTCACTTCTCCCCAGTAGAAAGCAAATCCCCTTTATGCCACTCATACCGCTTTGACTTTTAGCTATAGTATTTGTAATAATCTGAATGTGGTTATTTTTTGATGTCTGTTTTCCCTCCTAGAGTATAAGCCCCATGGGGGCATGGAGGCAGTGGCAACAGTTCTTTAGTTCACTACTGTATCCCCAGTACCTAAAGTGTCTGGTACATCGTAGGTGCTTATTAAGTCTTAGTTGAATCAATGAATGAACAGAAGTAGATCTAAATTATTTATTTTTGGATACAGCATTGAAGACAGCTGCTGTAATCAAGCTGAAAATACCTGCACACTCTCTTTGAAGATTTTTCTGTGGATTTAAGCATCCCACTCGGTGCTGCTTTACTATATATCCACTCTACAAAATGATCCAAAGGACCACCCAAGAGATTAAAATAGAAAAGCAAAAGATGTAGAGACTATCTTACACTACAAGGATATATTTTCATTAGAGTTTAAAAAAAAAAAAAAGAAGGCTGTACTAATAGACTAGCCCTGACTTCTTTTGTTTTGCATTTCCACAGTGGAAATAGTGGTGTATTCCTGAAAGTTGTGCATTTTTCTGTTAAGTTTCTAGTTAATGTAATAAAGGCAATCACACCTTCCTGTCTGGTTCCCACACTCTGTCCTTTGTCTACTGTAGAACCATGATTACTACTTTCACATTGTGTTTCAGAGTTAAATAACCATGAAGAGAAAAATATTACTTGTGGAAAATTTACTCCTTTCTCCTTTACCTCTTATTATCCTAATTCATCTCTTATTTTATATCACTATTACCCACCCACCAATGATAGGGTGGAAGCAATAGTGCCTCTCAACACTTCTCTGCCAAAAAACAAAACAAAACAAAACTAACTGTAATTCCTTCGCAGCAAGCTGTCTACGCAGTTCTTTGGCACTCTTTTCTCTTCCCCCTGGTGTGAACCACTCTAGAAGGATGGGCTGGAATGTGAACTCATTTCTGAATGGCTACTGTACTTCGGGTACAAGGAGGTAAGAGCAAAAACTCTGCTGAGAGTATCAGCGAGCCTTGGCCCTACCATGCACAGAGGGGCCCTTTGTTATCTTCTGACTCCCACCCCCACCAGGCTTTCTTAAACAAGGAACTTCCACTTAAGTCCAACTTTATACTCTAAAGAACTATATCTTTTTAAGAAGAGGTATTGACTTTTGAAGATTTCTCCCTTCACTGACACTCACAGAAGATAAAGTAAATAGATTCAATGAAGCAAGAGAGATTTCTAATCACTGATGATGCTTTTAATTCTACAACTGAGCCATTTAAAAAACCAGTTGCCACTGAGTCAATTTTGATTCATGGTGACCCCATGTGTGTCAAAGCAGAACTCTCCTCCATAGGGTTTCAGCGGTTGATTTTTCAGAAGTAGATCACCAGGTCTTCCAAGGTGCCTCGGGGTGGACTTGAATCTCCAACCTTTCAGTTAGCAGCTGAGAGCATTAACTATTGGAACCACCCCAAGGACTCTGGGCTATTTGAAGGCAAACGGAAACTAGGGTCTAGAGAATATAGCCTCCAAGTAAAAGGAGGGGATAAAGGGCACTTGCCCAAGTAAGGACTTATTTTATACCTAGAATCCCTTCCTCCCAAGTTAATGGTCACCCGCACCTTCATAGGCAATCAAAAAAAAAAAAAAAAAAAAGAAAGGCTGGTTAAAATTCTATTGGTGAAACCCCCCTCAGACTGCAGGGTCTACATTTCAGCATGCACATGTGTATTTCTGGAAGGGGCTCTGGGGTGCCTGCCATAGTGGTGGGGAATGCCCCTATCTGCCTCACCTTGATTTCTAAGGACAAATCAAGAATTTGGGCAAAAAACCTTAAGATCTCAATCTCCAGAGATCTAGAAAGGTCTATAGCATCAGATGTTTTCTCCCATGACATTTAGTTTACAGGAGTTTGTCTCGACATAGTCCTATAGGGCAAGAGTGAGTAATAAACTCTTAACAGGTGTTAGCACTTTGTGGCTCTTCACTGCAAGGAGACATAAAGAAGTCACCAGTTTGGACTCATTCGGGAAGCTCATTACAGGTCGCCCAGGCAGGCAGGTATGGAATGAAAGCAGTTAAGTAGCAAGACTCTGGCAAGTTGTAGAAGCTCAACATTTCCTGAAAGGCCAGCTGTCCCTATCTGTAGATAAACTGCTTCCAAGACACTTCCATTCATTTAGACTCCCCTGGTAAAGAAAAAGAAATCCCAGGTGACAATAAAGCCTGCTAAAAATGTATAATGATGAGGCAAACATCAAGTGAGTGACCATAACATGTTTGCAAATATATCATTTAAAAAGAAAATGGTACAGGATGTAGTTTAATTTTCCCAAAAAAACCCTAATTACATTTACCACATGATTTTGTGCTGTCATTAAGATATTTTCCCCATTCTAAGAGCAAAAAGGTAAGTAGTTAAAAGAATTGTATACGGTCAGGTGTTCCACACCTTAGGAAAAGTTTATTTTAAAGAAGTGTACCCAGTAGAAATAATACATTATTAAGAGAGTTGGAAGACTCCTTGTTCAGGGAAATAAGCTGTTGTTAGTTGCTGTTGAGTTGGCTCTGACTCATGGCGAGGGAAATGAGTGTCCCAGAGCCCTGGTGGTGCAGTGGTTAAGCATTTGACTGCTATCCAAGAGGATGGCAGTTCAAATCCACCAGCCGCTCCTTGAAAACCTTACAGGGGAGTTCTACTCTGTCCTATAGGGTCACTATGAGTCGGAATTGACTTGACGGCCATGGGTTTAGCATTCCATGTACAGCAATTTAAGATTCTAACAGCTTCTTTCCTTTATTAAAATTACTTTGGATTAATTATCAGTCAAAAAAGTTTGAGTGCCTGGTATAGTGTCAGGCATAGTGTGACAGGTGTAGGGTTAAGATACTGGGTACCAAGTATAGTGTTAAGATGCTGGGGCTACAGTGGTGGATAAAATAAGATCCTTATTTTCATGGGCTTGGAGTCTAATGGGGATAGGAGAGTACTCAATCTTATGAAAACTCACTTAATCATATGAGTTTTCTGTTTTAAGAGATGTTTGTTTTTAATAAAAATGCTATCCAAAAGCAAAATACTTCTGATGAAGGAATAGCTAATTTCTTCTACAATTGCTTCTCCATGTACTTGGGTGACCTTATGAGAAACAGTTTATCCTATAAGTTCTTGATACCTTATTATCACAAGAAGATTGTACCATATGCTTCAAGAAAGCAAAGTACCTGAAGATTTCTTTAAAAAACTTCCAGGTAGTTAAAATGGCAACAGGACCCGATTTATTGTAATTAAGACACCTATGTGACCTACACCAGGATGTTTAGCAAGGTTCCTCATGAGTCGAAATTGACTTGACGGCAACCGGTTTGGTTTTCTAAGAGCCATCTCAGGAGTCCCTGGGTGGTGTGAATGACTAAGCGCGCAAGTACGAGCTGAAAGGTTGGGGTTCGAATCCAACCACAGGCACCTCTCGTAAGACAGGCCTGGTAATCTGCTTCCGACAGGTCACAACTTTGGAAACGCTATGGAGCAGTTCTACTCTGCACACATGGGGTCACCATGAGTCACAATTGACTTGATGGCAACTAACCACAAGAGCCACCTCAGGTAATTGGATTACTGGATTCTCCAATCTGTCCTCAGTGGGGCTTCAAGAGGGGGGTGATCTTTTACAAATGCCCGATTGTCTGGCATTAACAATCCCTCTTAAAAGACTATGTGCCTATGATGATTGATTGTACATTTCCACCAAGTATCTTCCTTATCTATCTTTGGAAGTTTAAACTCTTCAGCAACTTAAGCTCAAACGTCTTTGATATTCATACTGAAAATCACCTCTGGAATGCCTGCTCTGACTAAACACTATAGCTCATGGTTTGATCTCCTGGAAGTCCTCCTCACTGATCTAATCAAGTGGTTCAGAGGACTCAGAGTTCTCCGTAGTTTCTAACAGAGAGGACCTTTTCCTCACTGTGTGCTAGATAAAGTATTCTCCATACTTTTTCCAGACACTGACAGCAATAACAGCTGGAGAAATTGCTACTTCCAAACTCCCATTTTTCCAGTTATGCAGTATTTTATCCTAATCAACATTCTCTAAAACGTAAACTGCCCTTGATAGAAATTTTTCCACCAGTTGTGGAAAACTGGTCCACTCAGCAACTTTAATTAGCTTTCCTTCTCATAATGTTGGCTCCTTTTAACATGTCTCAACTAAGAACACGTCCTGTTTTCTATAGCAAGGAACTATGTAGGGCACTTCTTTTAAAAACACAGGATCCAGGAAATACTGTCCTTTTTTTTGGGGGGGGGGAGGGGTACATAACTTCGTTTCCTGTTTTAACCCCCTTTTGGTTTCCAATCAAATTTTGCTGTCCTGTTCAATCACCACGCAGAGCTGTATTTTCTCTACACAGCTGCTCTTCCTGCCACACTTGATCTGTTACGTTTCTCCCTCTGCTGCTGACCTGACCCTTATGCAGTGTTTCATCCCGCACTCAGCTTGAGGAAAGAGTAATACAGTTTGCAGAACATTCATGTGTTAGCTTCACTTCTAATGGATTTGGTTTTTATTCTCATTGAAATTCTCACTTACCTTACTTCCCACCCCACCAAAGAAGGGTTATGTTTTGGTAAAATAATGACTGAACAGTATTAAATCAGGTTAAACAGAAAACAAAAACCCAATAGCCTTCCCATCACCCCAACATATATATTTTAAAACTGTATACTTCTGTTCTAAGCCTACACACACACACAAAAATATATGTACACATTTCTTTTTCATAATTGCAATGATAAGTAGTTTTGGGTCCTTCTACCATTTATATCGACGTATGTTGTTGAAGAATCATTTTTTTAAAACAGTTACATAGTGTTCTCTTTGAAAAGGGGTCTTGAATAGTTTCTTTTTATTATTATAACTAACACTGTACAAATATCTGTGTGTGCCTTCTTTATCTCTTTTATCCCAGTGCCTATATACTGGTAGTCATATAGTATAATGGTTAGAACAAAAGAGTTTGAAATTTGGCTCTGCCAATTTATTAGCTAGTGAATCTGGGTTAAGTTATTCAATATTTCTGGTCTCATAATCTGTGAAATGGGAATAAAAATAGTATCTGCTTCAAAAGATTGTTACAATTAACACATAAAGTACTCAGAGCAGCTCAATAAATACTAACCCGTTGCCGCTGAGGTTGATTCTGACTCATAGCAACCCTACAGGACAGTAGAACTGCCTTAAAAGGTTCCCAACACTGTAATTTTTATGGAAACAGACTGTCACATCTTTCTCCTGCAGAGCAGCTGATGAGTTCAAATCGCTGACCTTTTGGTTAGCAGCTGAGCACTTAACATTGTGCCACCAGGGCTCCTTCAATAAATATTACCTATTGTGACTCAACGTCAACGGGTTTGGTTTTTTTGGTTATTGTTATTACTGCTATTACAACAAAACCAAAAACCAAACCCATTGCCGTCGAGTCAATTTTGACTCATAGTGACCCTACAGGACAAAGCAGAACTGCCCCACAGGGTTTCCAAGAAGCAGCTGGTGGCTTCAAACTGCTCTGACCTTTTGGTTAGCAGCTGAGCTCTTAACCACTGCGCCACCAGGGCCCCATTACAAAAAGAGGAGCTCAAAATTTTGAACTATGTCTCCTCTCACTTTTGAATTATTTCCTTAAGACAGTTTCTCAAGAGACGGACATCTGGTTCAGAAGTTCTAAACTAAATTTTTTAGGAACTGGCCTATTTTCTACAGGAGTTGATTCTGAGAGATTTAATGAGCTGGTTAGGGTTGCTGCCTTAGTTTCTCATAGAATGAAGAGATGTTCGAGTTGTAGTTAAGGTTGAAGTTACTGGCAAATGCCTTTTAGAAAACTGTTTCATAGCAACATCCACATCTTCCATCCGAGATCCTTGTGCTTTTAATAAAATCTTACTCCACTATTTACCGCTCCTCCTTGGCAGAACCTGATAGTGAAAGGGTGTAAACTTTTGATTTGAGTGTGACCAATGGTGATAAGGAGCCCTGGTGGTGCAGTGGTTAAAGCGGTCTGCTGCTAACTGAAAGGTTGGCAGTTCGAAACCACCAGCCACTCCGAGGGAGAGAGATGTGGCAGTCTGCTTCTGTAAAGATTTATAGTCTTGGGAACTTTGTGGGGCAGTTCTACCCTGTCCTATAGGGTCGCTATGAGTCAGCACTGACATGACGGCAACGGCTTGGCCTGGGCTGATGGCGATAACCACTACCCAAAGGCAGCCCCATCATGGCACTCAAAGCATTAGGGGCTAAACCTGGCACATTTTCAGCTGTGGTCCTGTGTCACTTTCCCCCTCCTTGGTGGTGCATCGCTTTGAGTTTTGGGTATGCAGCACAGCCCTTGTCCCACTGACCACCCAGGACTGTTCCAGTACGTTCACTTTCACCGCAATGATTGCTCATGAGAGTATAGCCTCTGGAGGGTACATCTAAACAACGTGTGCATTTAGACTCTGCTCTACTGTACATACTGGGTAAGGGAGACGTGAGCAGACTACAATCTCAAAAGTATGATTACACTGTCCTAAAGGTACCAGGTGCGCTGCACAGGTCTTCAAGTGTTTCTTTTGTCTTAGAGCTGCCAACATAGTCTGCATTAACACAATAATGACGCTGAAGACAAACGTTATGGGAAGAAAACGGGCAATAAAAACTTTTGAAAAATCTCCAGGCTTTTTACTAGACTCATAATTTTTCCTTTAAACATCACATTTTCTGCCTCCTGGCATAGGACAGTATCCTAGTAATATCACCTATACACAGAGAGTTATTAAATGTGGGTAAGAGCGGTTTTCAAGCTTTGCTAGGCACACACCCAATCTGAGAAGCCAGAGGAACACAGAAAGCAGATGTACAACAAGCTGAAGTCTGTGGATGGAGCCTGCCAGCAGGTCCCATATGCACTTCACTGAAGCTCCTCAATGACACACACCAAGCTCCAGGCGATGTGGCAGAATGATACCAGCATGATACTGGGAATCTAACTGACACTCAACTCGTGTACCCAGAGACTATGCCAGATTTTTGTTTGTTTTAACTCTCTGCCTTTAGCACACAGGGACTTATTCAGACTTCATTAACGCCTTGGAGAGGTCCAGAAAGAGATGGGTGATCACGGTGTCTCCTGCAGTGCTGAAACACTGTTGACCTTTGTCCATCTGGGGAGGGGGTCACCCACAGAGACAAAGTGGCCCGTGCAGGGCAAGCAGGCACTGGGGCTGTTTGCAGGTAGGAAAGTTCCAGCTGATGTGCCGTGTGCATTATTAGTGCTCTCAGAGACTGTACTCTCCTCCAGGGCAATACCGGAAGAGCATTTTTAGACAAATCTCTGAATGACAACCATGTGTTACCATGCTTTTGCCTTGGACATGCCTCCTAATTTGGACATCAGCTCTACAGAATTAAAACTTCTCAGCCCTTGTTTGTAACACTTATGGTATAGGAAACCATCACCATACTATTCCCCCAGAATGGTATTTTTATCAAGTAAACATTAAATAGTTACGGAGACCTTCCTTATGGAATTCATCTAGATTGCTTCACAAAGAAGTCAGTGGTTCTTTTACCTTGGTGGGGGACCTTTAAGGCAAATCTCATTTACTGCAAACCAGCTAGGATGCAAAACCAAGGCAAATCCAAATAAACAACAATGCTTGAACGTTTTCAGGGAAAAAAGGGGCTGCGTGGGGAAGGATAGATGGAAAGGTCTTATGAGCAATTATTTTTTCAACAAACCATAATGTACATTTGCAGATGAATCTGCTATTAAAAAAAAAAGATACTGTTTCAGAAAAATAGTAATAGACATGAAAGTTAAAGATTTTTAAAAAAGCAATTTCTGAAAACAGATTACATTAAAAATTACTATGTGGTGCACTAGATTTTTACAGAACTATAAACATGTACTGCATTGTATACTACGCTCCTGGCCAGGACAGGGTAAGGATGGCATGGGGGAACCCAGCCACATCACCCTGGTATGAAAACAGCGAGTGTGCTGACAAGAGGGGAGGTGGTGTAGGAAAAGAAGTGACAACTTATGTGCACAGATAATCTCCTTTCACTCAGCCATCTACAGATTTTCTTAGAGTATCACAGTTAAGATGAGTTCACTGTTCAGTCTGTTAATTTTCAGAAAGTGTCTTGGGGACTGTGTCTAACGTGGGCTTCCTTTCTGTACTTGGCTCTAATGTCACAGGCAAACTGCCAGCCATGCAAGAATCTGAGTACTCTGACAGAAACCATCCCAGATAATTCTGCTTATGCCAGCTAAACAACTTACATCATTAAATAAACCATCCTCTGACTGTATTTACGAAATGTTATGTCTGCCTAGCAATGGGCTTACATTATTTAAACATTAAAGTGGAGGCTCATTCCATTTACCCTTGCCTGACAGTATTTTTGTTTTTTATCTGGGTCTACTGAAAATAATCATATGCTCTCCATGGAGGAATTGATGGTATGGAGTAGCTATCCAGGTAATCTGAGGTAAGGGAGCAGTCTCTAATAACAAACTGGTGGGCAAAGTGAATTCTCCTATTATGTGTATTAAACAAAAATCCAGAGAAGTTGGAAACTGTTTCAAATTCTGTTGTGGCTTCTCAAGCCCCTGGGGACTTATTTTTGGGAAAAGTTGAATTCACTGGAACAGTGTGCTCTAGCCCTACGTCATACATTTCAAATTCATGCCTGATGGCTGTTCAACCTCACTTACGTGCAAAGAGGTATCCAAAAAGATCCTCAAAATAGCCATGATTATTGTGATGAGCGCTACATGGAAAATGCTCTTGGAAACAACTTGGTACCTTCCACTGGTATAGGGTGGTACATGGCCTTTCTGTGCCTAGCACAAAATTAAAAATAAAACAGAGCCCCTGCCTCCAAAGAATGCATAATCTAGTCGGGAACCAAGACTAATACACAGATCATTAAACATCAGAAAATGGCAAAAAATTAAGTACTGATTCAGAACAAAGAAAATGGCTTGACTTCAAGATTGTACCACAGCAGTGATGCTATGCGGAAGTGAGACTTGGAAGAGACCCTTCTCTACCAGTGGCAAAGGTGTAGAGAATCTTACAATCATTTACATGTGGTTTGGAAATCAAGGTCTTTTCTTCCTTGAATGGGTATGAGCAATAGGCTGTGAAGCCACTTCAAAGAAAACAGTTAAATGACAAAACCATGAAGTCCTTTGGAGAGAAAAAGGAAAAGTGTCCAAATCAGTGACATCCTGAGATCTACTTCATTCAAGGAACTGGCAGATCTTATCACAGACTGATACGACATCAAAACGAATTCGTCCTGCGATCTTTTTTTCTTTCTCAAACTTTCCTTGCTACGTGAGAAAGCAGAGATCACAAACAGGTAGATGAGCAGTCCTTCAGAGGGACTAATACACAGAGGTCCGGACTGTGCAAAAGATGACACAGGGGAAGTGAAGAAACCATCAAGGGTATTATGGACTGAATCATATCTCCCCAAAAGATATGCTGAAGTTCTATCCCCTGTACCTGCGAACGTGACCTTATTTGGAAACAGGATCTTTGAAGGTGTTATTAGCAAGGTTAACATGAGGTCATACTGGAGTAGAAAACCCAAAATACCTGTTGCCGTTGAGTTGATTCCGACTCATAGTGACCCTACAGGACAGAGTAGAACTGCCCCATAGGGTTTCCAAGGAGCACCTGGTGGATTCAAACTGCTGACCTTTTGGTTAGCAGCCGTAGTTCTTAATCACGTCACCAGGATTTCCTACTGAAGCCAAGTGAGTTCTAATCCCTCATGACTGGTGTCCTTAAAAAAGAGGTAATACACAGAGACAGGGAGGCCGAGGAAAGACAGGCGACACAGCTGGTGCAAGCCAAGAACATGTGGAGCTACCAGAAACTAGGAGAGAGGCACAGATTCTCCCTCAAAGCCTTAGAGGGAATCAAAACAGCTGACACCCTGATCTGGATTCCCAGCCTCCAGAACTGTGGGACAATGAAGTTTTGTTCTTATAAGCCACCCAATTTGTGGTTATTTTGTTACAGCAGGACTAGGAAATTAATACAAGGGGTTAGTTGTGCACAGGTGTTAAACGTGTAAGGACTGATAGGGTAAGGTTTACAAAAGCCTCCCAGGTCTGAAATTTCCCCCGTCTTTACTTGATTCAAGGTTAAAAATACTCTTTTCTCTTCTTCCAACTCAAGTGTTGTTGATGGGAAAACAATTAAAACTAACTTAAAAAACAAAAAGGAAGCTTTTTCATACGGCTGAGTTTCTTGGAAGGGTATACTTCCAGGTCTTGTATTTTATGCTCCAAACACATGCCTGTCCAAAGTTCAGCCTCACATACAGCCATACAAACTGTGTGCTGTAGCGGCTGTCAGGTTTTAGTATTACAAGTGTAGCCGGTGGTATTACACATTAGCTTCTCTATGAAATGAAATTCAACTTGATACAGAGAATCAAAGCGAATCCCTAATGGTCATCACCAGTCATCTAGTTTAAGATGGAACCTTGGAGCTGTAGCAGAATAAATACTGAACACTAGTTTCCCATGCACAGCCTTGGAGACACTGCTCACTCCAATGACTTCTGGCTGAAATTCATCTCAAAATACGTCAGTGCTTTCTTGCCTTCTCTGTGTAAAAACTAGGATAAATACTGTATAGCAGTTATAGAGGTTATTCTATAGAGGTTGTGCCTGACCTGTATTTTACGTTATTTAACAAGGTTCAATTCAATGAATCTATTTACTTCGGTGTTACCTCTTTTTTACATATAAAAAGTGGTGACTTACACTACTGGGACAAGTCTTTGCCTTTTTGAATGAAGCACTCTGTTCTTATTCTTCTGGGTTTGGCTGCAATTGTTCACTTCAGAAACTCTTCCCTCATTCAGAGGTGTATGAGCAAGTGCCTGCTCCCCCAGCGTGCATATTTGGGATACTGGCATGCTCTGGCTAACCCACTTAAAATATTCTGACAAACAGGTGGCACAGTTAAGGACTCCCTCTCCAGACCCCTACCTGACACAATGGGTGACCCCAACTTTAACCCTAGGGCATGCTCGAATAGAGGCAGGAATGTGGAGCTGGCAGGTGACACAGACCCGAGGATTTACAAAGATTTGCTGATTTGGGATACAGATTGAGAAGCAGAACTAGAGACGTATCAAGTCACCTAAACGTAAGAGGACTAAGATTACAGGGGATGGGGAGGAGGGGACATGGAAGAGAACGCGTACGTGTTTTTCTCTTTGCCCCTATTTAACAGTTTCAGTACTTTTCCTTCTCTGGCCCCCAATGTAAAGTGAGGTACTTTCTAAATCTTGAAACTTTCTCCCTGCTGGCAGGCCACATGCTAGTGGCTAACTGCAACCCAGACAACATTTCAATTCTTTCTCCCATTTGCTAGCCTGTAAGGAGGTAGTACTGTATTGGTGTCACAGTGTAGTGAAATTTACTCAAAACCAACAAAGATTTGCTGCTGCTTACTATGGTTCAAGCACTGTGCCGGGCATGGAAATACAAAGAAGATAGACAGTTTCTGCCTCTGAGGAGCTTCTGGTTTAGTGGGATTGACAGACTTGTGAACATGCTATGTCCTGTGATAGAGGTGTGTGTCCTCAGGGTGCAATGTAAACAGAGAGTAACCCAACTGGACCAGAGGAGGCCCTCCCAGGGAGAAGGCAAGCCTTGACCAGAGTCTGGAAGGGTGGAGAGGAGACAGCTGCGTTTAAAGGAATTGAAGGCATCTGAGGCATTGGCAACCACGTGAAAGAAAGCAAAGAGAAATGAAGCAACATGGTATGCTTGGAAAATCACTGGCAGTTCAGTATTGGAGGAGGATAGGAGGGAGGCAGAGAATGGATGGAGACAGGGTTGGAGAGGCAGGCAAGGGTCCTGGTCACCTCTGGCCTTCACTGTCATGCTAGGAATGTTGGATCTTTTCCTTTATTTGATGGGGTGGGGGCTCTTAATGGTTTTTAGCAGTGACAGAGAAGCCTATATTTTATCTAAATCTCTCTGCCTGCAGTCAGGGAGGATATATTTGACACAGGTAAGATTAGAGATAGGGCAGGCAATTAGGAGGCTACAGTAATGCCTAGATGAGAGATGATAAGGGGCTAAACTAGGAGGTGGTAGAAGGGATGGAGGAGAGGGGGTACATTCTAGAAATAATCAGGAGGAAAAATGGTAAGGACTTTGTATGTGAGAGATGTGGGACAGTCCGAGTTTCTGGCTTGGGTGGCTGGGTGGATTCTGGGTCCACTAACCAACGTAAGGAAAATAGGAAGAGGAGCAGGATTAGGTGGGAAGAGAGATGAATTTAGTTTTGGAGGGGATGAATGTAAGGTGATTAAGGTCAGGTAGCCTGAAACTCAGGGGAAAAAGTCAGGATTAGAGGTGACTGTTTGAGAGTCATCTGAATATGTTGTTGTTAGCTGCTGTAGAGTTGGCCCCCAACTCATGGTGTCCTCATGTACAATGGGATTGGACTGTTGTGATCCATAGGGTTTTCACTGGCTGATTTTAAGAAGTAGATCACCAGGCCTTATCTTCCTAGTCTGTCTTAGTCTGGAAGCTCTGCTGAAATCTGTTCAGTGTCACAGCCAACACGTAAGCCTCCACTGACAGATGGTGGCTGCACTTGAGGTCCACTAGTCAAGAATTGAACCCGGGTCTCCTGCATGGGAGGAGAGAATTCTACCACTGAACCACCACTGCCCTTTCACTGAATATATGCAACAGTTTAAAATCTTGAGAGTGAATAAAATCAGAACTGTATGCCAAAAATGGAATTCTGGGAAACATCAACAATTAAGGGGTAGATAAATGATGCAAGCCCAAAAGGAGGAGGAATTAACACTGATAGGAAGAAAATAGAGAAAGATGGGTAAAACAGAGGCCTAGGGAGGACTGTGTTTCAAGGAGGAGGGAGGGAACAGCAGTACCAAATATAGCAGATACATGTAGCATACAAAAGATGGGAAAGCCTCCAGATTTAATAATCAGGAAGTAAGTTTACCAAGAATTACAATTACACACTAGTGGAAGAAGTCAGATTGGAGAGAGTCAAGGTGTGAATGGGAAGGGAGGAAATAGAGACTATACTTTTAAAAAGCTTTTGTGAAAAGAGCTAGAGAGGAAAAGAGTACTCAGCTTTAAGACAGGAGAGACTTGGATGATTTAAAAAGCAGGTATTTTTCTAGAAAATTATTTACTTAAAATTTAAACTTTACTGGCACAAAGCACATCATGGTTTTGTTCACTGTATTTTGTGATTTTAAAAATGTCTATTGTAGTTATGTCCATAATTTTTGTCCCTATTGTTTATTTGTGCATCTTCTCTGTCTTACCAAAGGTTGGTTATTTTATTCAACGAAAAAAAACTGTTGGCCAAAAAAAAAAGGATAAATGTAAAAGACAGAAATTGAAACTACAGGAGAGGGAGGGTATAACTGGCAGAGCAAGGTCCCAAAGGAAAGGAAATCAAGGCCACTGCTTTGAAAACCCTGTCCTTGAGAGTTCAGGGATGGAGAGAGGTAAGAATGAGGGTGGGTGTGGGTCTCCTTGTTGGGAGGAAGCAGGAAGTTGATGGTGTTTCTGCCTGGTGATCTCAATTTTATCCATCAAGTAGGAAGTGAAGTCATCTGCTTAGAGCTAGGAGAGCGGGGGTTAGGCAGAGGGACTGGACAGGCTGGTGAAAACCGAAAACTGCTGAGAGGGAAGGGTGAGGAAGCTGATTAGAAGACCGGTAGTACTGAGGGCTGGTCAAGCTAGAGATAATCAATTCGTGGTGGCATCGACCTTTACCTGCCTGGGTATAACAGGAGCAGTGAAGATGGACTGCCTCAAAGGAGAGGCTCCTAAAATGTCTGAAAAGTCAGACAGCTCCTTACCACCAGTGTCTGCTTCCATTAATATTTAAATACCCAGTGCCTGAGGAGAGGTGAATTATTAAGTCTTATTTGTAGACCCCAAAAAATAAATTTTAGAGTTACATTAATTTTTTGTTCTTTATATAAGAGCCATCATGTGCTAAAGTTATACAGACATTCCATACAATACTATTGCTAAAATTTTAGACAAACAACATACCAGAAACTCCTGGTGGTGTTTTAATGAATTTTCCATTAAAATGACCAATAACAGCTTCGCATTTTTCTGTTGATTCCATCCTATTTACACATAAAAATAGAACACTTATAAATATTTAAGAAGCTCTTAGTTTTCATTTTTTTCTACACATGGGTTTATACTCTTATACGTTTACTGAATACAAATGCCACCTAGCAAAAATGTGAATATGATAAGAACAAGTGGGTTTATTCCTATCTTTTTTTTGTACTTTCATAGTAAAGTGGTAACAGATAACCCCAAAGTACCTTCTAAATCATAAAATAAAAATTAAATTATAGTTACATTATATCCAGAGTATTTAATATCAAGCATATCAAATATATACTTTAAGTGTTGGAAAATTGATAATCAATATGCAATAACTTTGTTAGTCAAGATATTAAAACAACAGTTTAACATACGAACTTAGTTGCTACTTGCTAGAATTTTGACAGTTTTAAAGATGATCTTTGCTTTTATGAAAAGACACACTCAAATGTCACGAGAAGAACTAGTGTCAATCAGAGGGTATTCCTGATATTTTTTTTTTACATTTGCCTCAGATTTAAAATTAAATTAGGAAGTCAATTATGTACCTTCTTTGTCATTTGAGAGACGTTTCAGGGAGCCAAATGATTTATTTTTCTTTAATGGAAGAAATATTGGGTAATCTACTCTAAAAGAGCTACACTCTTGGACTACCCAGAGAATTACTTTCGTTTTAATGGGTAGTAATGGTTTTAATAAGCAACAGAATTTAATTAGGTTCTATCTTTGGATATAAAGATGATACTACTTGATCTACTTTCAGAAGAACAACCAGAGAGGTGATGAGATGATGCTGAGGCCTTCAGTGTATCGTATCACTTGGATCCTCTGAAACCAATGGTGTGTACACTGGCGATGTTGGCCTTGGTGACTTACTACCTGTTGAATATGTTAGTTTATACTACAAATTATCTGACTTAACAGAAAAAGTAATGGACTAAAAGTCAGAAGAACCATTATTCATTACTTGGCAGCTAGGTGACAACGGAAAGTCCATTATTTGCCTTGATTTTCTCATATGTAAAAATAGTAAACATGCTTGCTTTGAAGATACCAATAGGTCTGTGGTAGATGTGATCGTCTGTCAAATGGGATAACATATATGAAAGTAAAATGTCAGCGATTTTTCCTCCAAAATCAAAGTCAATACTTTAGAACATGAAGACATTATATGTTACTGCACAGTATTAATAGGTTCCTAAATAATGTATCATCAGCTTTTGTACACGAACTTTTGGATTAGAACTCTGCCACCAATTAAAGCTCCTCATGTTTAAGATTTTTTCTTTAGAAATCAAATTAACCACCTCACTAAAGTATTCTTCCTTACTGGGAAGGGAAGGGAAGAGGAGGGAAGGGAAGGGAAGGGGAGGGAAGGGAAGGGAAAAATAGGATGGAAGGAGTGAGGGAGTTTTAGCTGTATCTAAAACATTTCTTAAAAAAAAAAAAACTGAAGCAAAAATTGTACAATGTTAATATTTGTTAAATTTGTGTGGTGGGTACACAGGTGTCATATTATTGTCTTGGTTTTCTGAATGTCTGAAATACTTCTTTTAAAATTCTAATTAACTGATTTTACTGATGTTGAATCAAATTTCCATCAAACGAGAAAAACACAGCAATTTATGAGCCTGATTGTTGTTTTAAGAGGTTATAGGCATCCTGATCTAATTAACACACACTTTCAGAACTACTACTCATGTGACATTTCTTTGCTGTGAGCACCAAATATTTAGTGTGCTTAGGCTCAAGAATCCTTAATGAACTTCCGAAAGAGTTGAGAAAACACAAGCCAAAACGGACACACAATTTAAGTTCACAGTGCAACTGGCTATCGTAACCTTGGATTAAATGCTCTCTTCTTGCTCATTTTTTATTTTCCAGGATAACTAGCAGAACTATTCTTCCTGACACTGTAAAATAGGGCGATGTGCTTACCTAGCAAAGCCAACACCACGACTTGTACCACTGGAATCACGAAGTATCCTTGTAGAAATAACTTGTCCAAATGGTTTGAGCATATTTTCAAGTTCTTGCTCGTCCATGGACAGTGGCAAATTAGAAATATACAGGTTGGTAGGATCTTGTTCCTGTTGCTAAAACAGAATAGAGAACTGTCCATTAATTTCCAATGGATGGTGAGATATTTATATAAAAGTAATACTTATACTAACATGACTAATTATATTTAGCCACTCTCTTTACTTAGGTCCCTTTAAAGTGCTGCCTCGTGAGGTTATGGGAACCACAGAATACCCAAATCACCATGGACACCTGAAAGCAGGGTCAGAAGCTTTGACTATTTGTGCAGGTCAGATATGATCCCACCAAGCCATTCTTAGCAGATTTGCAAATTGAACTGCTGGCAGACACTGCTGAGCTACAGAGAATGACCTCTTGGAACCACAACTCTCAGCTGTTTGCTGTGTTCCCCAAAATAACCAACCTCTCCCTCCACTGCTATTTTTAGGAGCCCATTTCAAGTACACTATCGCACAGGAAGCTATTACTGTTAATAATCCAACTTAAGAGACACATCAAGAAGGATTCTGGACCAAGTCATCTAGAATCCAAAGGGGGCTTTTCCCAAATTCCTTCTTCTCCTCTGCTCTATGGTTGTGGACTTACTCCTTCTGCATTGTGACGATCCATGTAAAAAGGACAGCTCCTAAATTAACCAAAACAAGAGAACTCAAAAGCTAATAAAATGATAAACTCTAGGCAGAACAAAGTTTAGAATCTAGGCAAAGCTGAAAGAGTAGATGAATGAGGAGGAGTTGCTAAATCTTTGCTACTCAAAGACTGATCCAGTGACCAGCACTAAAGGAATTTACCTGGGAGCTTATTAGAAATGCAAAATCTCAGGTCCTGAAGCAGATGTAAAGAATCAGAAACTGCATTTTAACAAGATCCCCAGGTGATTCATATACATATGAGTTTGAGAAGTAGTGGTCTATATTATCTTAGATCGTTTCCCCCACACCCCTCCCTTGATGAGGTAGAATCAGCTGAAACCAAAGATAAATTTGCTGAGAACTGTATGTGTATTTATTGTAACTGCTATGTAGATTTATTAAGAGTATAGTGTTCAACTCATCAGGAAAAAAAGCTTACATGACAACTAGAATATTTTCTAAGTCAAAATTCATCTCTGTAATTCGAAGATTAGGATAGCCTTAATGAATTTAAAATCAGCCTTTCCTTAGCTCTTACTAACCAACTGTATGTACTGAACTATGCAAGATTATGATTTTTCTTTAATAAGCACTATTAGTAAGGTCATTAAGTAATGTTTGAGCTGTAGACAACAAAACAGCACACTCATTATAACATTCTAGATTTCTAAAATGCATAGTACTTTAAAAAATATATGTGAAACATATGCATGTTTGAATTTGTATAAAGGTTCTACTTTCAAATGTATCCTAGCATTAATTAAACCTGAAATTAAACTTCTCATTTTATATAATTGAATCTCCAATTAAAAGTAAACACGGGGGGGGGGGGTAGTGAACAGTGACTGTTCATGTTACACTTATCTGATAAGATTTAAGGTAACAATCTGGTATTCTACACAGTTGCTGTTGAATCAACTCCGACTCATGGCGATCCCATGTGTGCCAAAGTGGAACTGTGCTCCACAGGGTTTTCAATAGCTGATTATTCAGAAGTAGATTGCCAGGCCTTTCTTCTGAGGCACCTCTGGGTAGACCTGAACCTCCTTTTGGTTAGCAGCCAAGTGTGTTAACTATTTGGACCAAGCAGGGACTCCTAGGCAATGCAGAACTTTAATTCTTAAGAATTAAAGTTATGAAAGACCTAGAAACTATGGGCTAGGGCTAGAAGGCACAGTCCCGACAATTTCCTGATTCTGATACAGAGGAAGGTTGCACATATGTAACCAGGCCAATCCCAAAGGCCTAGGCAGTGGCTTCCAGCCTGAGTGTCCCAGACTCTCAGGGGTGTGTCAGTGCGGGTAGGATCCATGAGAAAATTCAGATTTTTCAAATGCCCAATCAAGAGCTGAATAACTACCCTCATAACCCTTCATAGGCTAAAGAAAATGCCAATTCTCTTTGTTTTCAGCAGAAAAATAAGATAAATTCAGTGCAGTACCACTGATTATCTTATGCTGCACAAAACCTATTAACAATTATTAGGTCTGTCTTTAACGTGTAAAAATGGGAAAATGATTTATTTAATAAATGCAGGATACAAATAGATAAAAAAACTTCAAAATATAGGGAAAAGCCATAAAAATGGTCTTAGGTATTGAAGTCTTCACATTCTTCTACAGTAGGGTGAGAAGTAAAGTCTTATCTCCTTTTTTCCACTTCACTCACCACCTCTCCATCAACTTCACCCAATTAATTGTACAGCTTCTCCATTAGTCATCTCATTTTTGTCCTAACCTCCGAAGGCCCTGAAGCTTTCCTGGTATGCAAGACTGTACACGTTATTGTGGAAATCTGGTCCTTAATCAGCCAACACAGGCAGGGCCCTTTCTCAGAGGCCTAAAACAGCCACTGGACATCAACAGTGCATTTCATAGAGCCCAGACTCTGTCCTTATAAAGAAGGAGCCTGGTGGTTGTTATGGATTGAGCTGTGTCCTCCAAAATATGTGTTGTAACTCCTAATTCCTATACCTATGGTTATAATCCCATCTGAGAATGGGATTTCTTTATTATGTTAATGAGACAGGATTAGTGTATGGTGTGTCTTAAATCAATATGTTTTGAGCTATAGAAGAATTAAACAAGCAAAGAAAAAAAAGAAACAAGCAAGTGAGCAAGCAGAGATGGGAGAAAATAGATGCCACGTCACATGAAGATCACCAAGGAGCCAAGGAATAAGGACCTTCCTCCAGTGCCAACAGAGAAAGAAAGCCTTCCCCTAGAGCTGGCGTCCTGAATTCAGTCTTCTAGCCTCCTAAACTGTGAGAAAATAAATTTGTTTGTTAAAGCCACCCACATGTGGTATTTCTGTTACAGCAACACCAGATAACTAAGACAGCACTGCAGCAGTGAAGTGGTCGGCGATTCAAACCCCCCAGCCACTCTGTGGGAGAAAGATCTGGCAGTCTGCTTATGTAAAGATTACAGCCTTGGAAACCCTACAGGAAACTCTATGGGGGCAGTTCTACTCTGTCCTATAGGGTCGCTATGAGTCAGAATCGACTTGACAGCAACAGGGATCCTCATAAAATAACTATAACTCAAGTTCTGCCTCCCAGAAGCTTACAGTTATAGGAACCCTGGTGATGAATATTGATAATAGAAATGTGCATGAATCACAATGGGAAGACATATAAGGAAGCTTATTTTAAGGGAATTAGAGAAAATTTTTCAGAGGGCATGACACTGAGCTGGGACTTGAGGAACAAGCACAAACCACGAGACTGAAACTAGATTGTGAAAAGGTATTTTAGGAGTTTGATTTTATTTTGTCAGTTATTGCTTCTTAAACTTTTCCATTTAAGCAGTGCGAACAGAAAAGGAAACCCTGGTGACATAGTGGTTAAGTGCTACGGCTGCTAACCAAAAGGTCGGCAGTTTGAATCCACCAGGCGCTCCTTGGAAACTTTATGGGGCAGTTCTACTCCGTCCTATAGGGTCACTATGAGTCGGAATCGACTTGACGGCAGTGGGTTTGGTTTTTTTTGAGGTTTAACAGCAAAAAAGAGTGAATATGTATCTGAAAGGATCTGTAGGCAAAGGCAAAGGTAGCCTTGCCAGAGCTGCAAGACTTCCTTGAAGTCTTGTGTTTTATCTTTAAAAAGTCACTCAAATTTTGCAATCTACTCACTATCTATCTAGGTTTGTTTTAATATAGAAACAATGTTTCAGACTTAATACCTCCAACTAAAATATATATTCCAGGAAGGTAAGCAATGTTTATCCAGTGATTTCATGTACTCTGCTGCGTGAGGGAGAAGTGGCAGGAAAAAGGAACCGGGGTCCATATGCTGCAGTTTGGAAGCCACACCCTGAAAGTAGGGAGCTTTTGGACGTGTGAAGCAGGGGAGTGATATGATCAAACTTATCTCACTAGAAAGTTCTCTGAATCATGCTTAGTCAGATTCAGAATAAAGCTAGCAACTCCCTAATTAAAGGGCATTAAAACACTCTTTGAACAAAGATCTGGCATTTTAAAAAATGTTACATAAGAAGCACATATCATAAATATTGTGTACTTTCTTTTCAAATTATAATTATAAAACACTAAATTACTAGTATTTAAGAATGCTCACAGGAGAATGTCATATGTGAAGTATTTTAAAAAGAGGTTCACAATGTGGGAATAAGTACTTTCTAAATCTGTATTTTAGTTGCTTCTATTATTAAAGTATGTTCCTGGGTGGTATAAATGGTTTTCTCTTGGCTATTAACCTAAACATTAGCAGTTTGAATCCACCCAGCGGCACTACAGAAGAAAGGTCTGGTTACAACCAAGAAAACTCTGTGGAGCAGTTCTACGCTGTAACACACAGGGTCACCGAGAGTTGGAATCAACTTGACGGCAATGGTTTTTATTTAACTTTTTTTTTTAGGTTTATTATTAAAGTATTCATACACATATCACAGATTCTTTGAAGTCTTCATTCAACTTGAAAGTTTATCAAGTGAAGAAAAAATATCGAAAACTGCTAAAATCAAAATTCTGAAAGAAACTGAGTTCTTAAACCATTCTTTGATATAATGACAGAGAGTAGACTAAATACAGGTAAATATTTCCTATGATTTTAATGCATTTGCTTTCAATAGCAACAACCCTAGTTAACGGGGTTTCTCTATTTGGGATGACCTTTAGAGCTAATGCTATTTATTTATCTTTCCTTTCCAATGTTCAATCTGTCTTGCAAACATTGCTCACAAAGTTGCAATAATTTAAAAATTAAAGAAGAAGAAGAAGAAGAAACCCTAAGCCCACAGCCCTGGCCATAAAACTAATCCCCAGAAGTGTCCATGCATTCTAATTACCATATATTCAAAGTGAACAGAACATACAATACTTGTAAGTAACTGGGAGGTAGTTCTTGAATTATTTGAAAATAATTCAGTCTCTTTAAAATCTGTAGTAGACATAACTCTGTTTTATTACATACAATGCCATGTCTGAAAAGACAACACTGTAAATTATGGATGGCCAAATATGCAAAGGGGCCCATGGGTCTCTTTATGTCCCTGGGCATGGAAAGGGTTCAATGGTTTCTCTAACAAGTACAAAACTAGATCTCACGTTGGCTGTGAGAGGGATAAACGGCTACTAATGTTCACTTGAGTAGAAAAGTGGGGCTTGGAGGTCCTGCGTAATGTAAAGCACTCAGTCATCATCTGAAAGAAATTAACGAAAACCTCTGTCTGCGTGTGGAGTGGTTCCTAAAATGCGAGAAAGAGACTTGGCACAAGGAGCAGACATCTGTTTTCTCTTGTACTGAATAGGTTCACCAACCAGCAGAGAACGGCTCGCAGGCATGCGACTGCAAACTGCTTGGAGCATGGTGGACCTCTGTGTGTGGAAGGGGGATTAAATTCCTGCTCGATTGCTTGCCTATTTACTAAAAAAAAAAAAAAAATGCAAGTTTGCCACCAGCCAAATAACACATGATGGATGATCTGCTAACCCCTGGCAGGCCTTAAGAGGTGCTGAAGGCCCACAGATGTCACTGTTAACAGACATCACCAATCATAACTGTAGTTTTATGTCTTTTTAGCTAGTTATTTCAGTTCCTTTTCTTTTCATAGATTCTAAGTCTTTGACTTAAAAATGCATACATCTGAAACATCTTCCAAGTTCCACATAAATAAAAATAGCATTGGACCATCTGGAAAACTTATCTGATTAAGTTTCATGAGGGCACTCAACAAACATTCAATATCTACCAGGTGCCAGGTACCAAGCTAGGCAATGAAAACCAAAGCAGGAATAAGAAACAACCATTGCTCTCTAACACTCTCAACTGGCAGTTTTACAATTCAGTTTTGAATATTTATGGAGCCACTTACCAATTCTGGTAGTCAATGTACCAAACTATTATACTCTCCTCCCAGAACTCCCTAAATTGAATGCCCTTTAATTTTTTCTGTTACATAAGAAAGCAAGTGTTTAACATATGACAATGTGAATTTTCAACACCTTATAGTGAGTGGCCTGATTAATTCATCAGGGGAAAGTGGACAGTGATGGGTTCCGAAAGACTCAACCACAGAAGCCAGACTTAAGCTTCCTCTAAGAACTGTCTCCCGAAAAGGCGTGTGCCAGCTGCTCTTTTATCCAGAAAGCATAAAGAGGAATAAGTCAACTCCAGACACTCAAACCCATGGTTCTATGGAGTCAGAATACACAACAACAAACCCTCTGGCATTTAAAATATCTTTTGTAATTTTAATGATGGAATAAAAAGAAATCGGATCCTGAAATGAAGTCATGCTATAGGAACTTGAAGAAATCCATAATGTGCAGACTGCGGGCATACTGCCAGAGTCTCTGAGCCTTTCCTATAGACAGTGTAGGAAGAGTCCTTTTTTCCGAGCCAACTTAATAGTATCAAGTCTCCTAAGGAGGTCTTTGAACAGTGTGCATTATCAACTCATGAGAAAGCTGATATTCAAAAAGCAATGTGGACACGACACCTAGTGCCAGTCTACACTTGGGCTGGTTCTGACTAAAGGCATTGTGAAGACTTCTTAAAAACAGCACATATTTACTATATTACAGGCATTGGAAATGATGGCTTGGTAAGTGCTCATGGTGCCTCTAAATAAGGCTTTTGCACTTCTCATAGGTTCTGAAAACATTCCTCTTTTAACTCTGTTTCAGCAGAGGGCACCCCCACATTCCAAAGTGAGAAGCTAGGCTACCTACAGAGAGCCTGCATGGGAGCTGCCTGAGAACTGGGTCGAGTTGCTTAGCTGACCACCCACCTCCTGTCTTTAGGAGACTAGAGAGGCTGAGAACAAGCACTTTATTTGGAAGGAAATGCTGATGTGTTCTGAGTCTCACCATGTGGAATGCTTCCCTATTAACTTCCAGTCAAGCAAGAAGGGCCTCAATAGATCACTCAGGAAGTTTGATTTCTGTCCCATGGAGCTCAGTGCATTGGACAGACACAGCAGACTGATGTCTAACTTAAACCAGAGGAAATCTAAAAGGCAACAGGCTGGCTGAAGTGGTCTGTAAGTATGACTGCGAAGTAACTACTTTCCTACTGAGAGATGGCAAAGGTAGATCAGATGTGGGCCACACAAGGTAGACTTGGCCCAGGGCTGTGTTAGATCCTCCCAAGAAGGCTACCTTAAGAGGTAAGGAGATTCCAGAAGAAAGGGGTGAAGACAGATAATTAGACTATCATGAGCTGAAGATATCAGTCAAAGGATATGCAACCTGTCTTCAAGGAACTTCAGGGGCAAGACCTCTTATCCCCATCAATTTGGGGGAGAGGGTAGAGATCTTCAAAAAAAACTCACACAGCATCTCATGAGAGAAAGATTACATCAGTGTCAGGTTAAGAAAGAACTTTCCCATCCTTTCTCCCTGTTCTGACCCTGGAGAGGTTAGAAACCACAGCCTGCAAGCTGATGGAGAAGTGGGAAAAACATAAGTTTGGGAAACAGGAAAGAAAATAACATATGCTCCTATCTCTCTGTAGGCTTGCTACTGGGAGCAGAGCTGAGCTGGGGAAGGGAGAAGCTTTAACATTACACGAGACTCATACTTCTGTCAAATAAACGGACTGGACATTTTAATTATAGGCCATTACACACTTAACATCAGTAATCTGTTCTTGAAAATCAGACATTCAGCATCAAAATTTTAACCAGGAACCTATTTGGCATTATCTTAAGTAGGAAAATTATAATATGTTACACATTAATCACAACCCCAATTAATTTTATAAAATGTAACTATATCTACACACACACACACACATATTAATTACATATGTGTACATACACACACATAATGTATGGTAATGTTGAAATGCAAACTTCTAAAACACTGTTTCCTGATCACCAGATAATCACTATGGTTGTTAACAGTTGCTTGTAGGTTGCGGTGTCTCTCGGCTCCAGCAACATCAGAGATGCAAATCCCTTTTGCTGACTTGACTCTCAGCAGTTTTCAAAACCTCCACACATGATTCCGACATTCTACAAACTGTATTTGGAATAAAATTTGAAACTTTTCTCATACAACCTCTTGTTTAAAATACTGTATTGAGTTTGGATGATATAATTTTTTTCCTTTATAGAAATCGCTGAAAATTTAAAGGTATGTGTATTCTGTGAAATTTTAATGTAAAACATCAACAGGCATTCTACCAAAAAACATTAACCAGAAAGACCTGAAATGAGAAAAGTGACTGAAGACTTTCTATTACCTGAAAGTGGCCAGAAAAGTTAGGGGACTTGCCTTGGATTTTAATCCGAGGAGGAGGAAGCATGTGCTTCAGGGAGTGAGTTAGAATGGACAGAGGGGAGGAAAGAATAGAGTTGTTTTCTGATTGTGCCCTAAAAGCCCTGCTTATATGCTTACACATTGTTTACAGAGATGGATTTAACATTCTGCGAATCATTATGCAAAGTATGTTATTGCATATTCACAACACATATATTTAAAACCTCTGAAATCACTATCTTTCAACAATTCCACAGGGAATTGCTCTATATTCTACAGACAATAATCTGAAAAATTATGGTGCTTAATATTTAAAGTTTCTGTTTAACTTCTTACTCTGGAGCTTAAGAAAATCTAAAATAAGTCCAACACAATCCAAACTTTAGAAATATTGAAAGTCAAGAACTACTTTAGAAAGGTGATCCCCTACCTTAATTCCTGAAATCTTTGTTTACATGGATTCTTTTATTCAAGGTTAATCTCTATCTTGGTAGCTATATACCTATCCTTCAGTAGCCTTAGGATCTTAGCAGGTAACTTATCACTTTACCACAGAGTCCTTTAACTTCAACTTTGGAAATGTGGATCTTATCAGGGTATGGTCATGTTCTACTACTTAGAAGCAGCAGAGGACAGCACAAAATTACTTTCCTCTGTATTTCAAGAAGGCAGATAATATAAAATTATTGATGTTTTGAAAAGAATACTCAAAATATCAAACTGATTGATTTTCAGGCTTGATAATATTTTCCATAGCAATTGAGGACTATGGATGGGGAAAAATCTACATGATTGATTACACGAGTATCTTTATAACTGCATTGTAGGTACTAAGTATTATGATATTATTACTGGGTAATAAAGAATGGGACATAAATATTAACTTAGTCAATAATGACTCCTGGACCAATCATGACTCAAGTATTTACTGGGTAATGATAATGACTGTTACGGAATATAAATACTTAAGAGACTCAGGCCATTTCAAGGTTATTCTCTTCTTGGAATCTTAACTCTTCTTAATAAAAAGATCACACCTATCTGAAAGCAGAAGGTTGGACCAGACAATCTGAGGTCCCTTCAGCTTTTAGAATTATGATTTCATCTGAACTAGTGATTCAGATCATGTGAGGCCAACTTCTCTGAGTTCACTACGTCTATCTAAGGTAATTATTAATCTCGAAAAAGGGACTAGGTATCATAAAATGTCTTATCTTTGATGATGATGATCTTTAATTGATTAATAGGTCAACTCCATTTGCATTAATAAATTAAGAAATTACAGGCAAAAATCTTAGAGGGAAAACTACCACATAAGTATCCAGGAAAACAGCGTACCTTACGTTAATTAATATCCATGTGTAGTGTGCTAAAATATACATTAATCATGAAAAAGATGGTCTCCATTTTAAAATCCTGGAACATACAGGAATGTTTCTCATCTGGAAAGATCCTTTATCAATATTCCTCATCTAGATGTTAAAAACTCATCAGAAACAAAGCTGAATAAAGTCACTGTAGAACTACTGAAGAGTATAAGATTTATATCCTGTAAATGATCAGTGTCTAAAAATGTCTGCCTATTGTACAGAAGAAATAGCATCTATAGCTTACATTTGCTTTATGAACTAAGAGTATTTGTATAAAGCGTATGTACATGCTAAGTATTTTTGTTATTCTTTCAAAATACGACATTCTACACCCAACTATCTTTTGAAGTGTGCCTAAATTGTATTAATCCTTGAACACTGACATTTTAAAAATTATTTTTCAAGAAACAGTATAGGTCTTAAAGAACCACAAATACCTGATTGCCTGAGAAAATCTGGTGCTGTTCCTTGATTTATTTATGGAGCTACATGATTTACTATGTGTAACTGCATACATTTAAAAGTTCTTGACACATTAACTTATCAAGACTAGTTTGCAGCACAACAGCTACAGGTGAAGGTGTGGAGGCGTGGGACCAGCATTCTGAAGTAACTGTGGCCAGCTGGGATGGAGGGTATCGTGCAAACGGGACTGGAATGAGGATAGGTCAGGCTTAAAAAGCACTGCCGCGGAGCTTGCAACTCACCTTTGCCATCTGCGCTTGAACCCCACTAGCCTTCAGGGCAGACACAGCTTTCTGAGCTGCCGCAGGGCTGTCGAAGTCGACAAAACCGTAACCTGCAATGCAAAACACACTTAGTTTAGTAAGCCATTATTTTATGATTATTATGTAAGGAGTAAAAGAATGATTCTATTTTGTTTCTGATGCCGGCAACAGAACGAAAACACTGCTGTCCTGCCAGGTCCCAGTCTCTCACCTCACAGTGCTGTGGCTTCCTCAGGCTTTCTCCCCAGTGTCTATCACTGGCTAGAGAAGCCTCCCTTTAAGGTGGAAAAAAAAAAATCAACTTTTTCCTATTCAAGCTCTCCTCCTCAGGTGTCCTGTAGTTACTGAAAAATGACATCTGAGTTAACAACCAGGGTTTAAAACAAAAAGAAAATCAACTTCAGAGAAACAGCATTTTGAATGATTTGGTAAGAATGGTGGAGTCATCCCACTGAGCTTACTGATGACAGAAACAAAATATTACATTTATTTTGCAGACTACTTTATTTTTCAAATAAAGTAATTAAAATAAGTACAACCGTTAGAGACCCGAAATACAAAATAATCTAAATTTTAGTGCTTGGTTGAAAATTTCTTATTTACCCAGAACAGCTCATTTTATCTACCTTCAAAATAAAGAAGGGGGGAAAATTATTCCAGATTCCCAAAATATCTGTCATCACCTCATGCCCTAAAATATAAAAAAAAACAACTAAACAACCTCCTAAGAGAGGCTCTGATTCAAAGTAATCCATCCATAGTTTTACAAACTGTTTTAACAAGTTGGTCGTCTGTTTTCCCAGGCCACAACGAATCAAAAGCAGGAAACAAGGATAAAAAAAGGGGGGTGGGGGGAAGATAAGGGATAAGGTAGGACTGCTATAGAACAAGAGTATGAATGACATCTAGAAGCGAAAACTAGTAACAAGCAACAAAAAGAAAAACTACACAAAGGACAGGACTTATGCAGCTTAAGCACAAACAGCCCTGTGAATCTCAGGTCTCATGGGCATCACTGTATTCAGATAGAACAATCACTGACTTTTTGCTGTGGTAACTCCAAAATTATTGAGAAAAGGTTAAATTATATCTAGTACACTGTTGTAAAAATTCAAGTACCAGGCAAAATACTAACAATTTTTTTTCTCAGAACTCAAACCAAGTATTCTAAAATTAAATAAGAAAGAATATTTTGAAAAAGAAAATCACCAGAGGTTGTAGAGAAGAGGGGCTAGCCCTATAATTTATTTACAGGTAATATAAAGAAATAGTAATTTAGACAGTATGGAACTAGTATCAACATAGACAAATACACATATCACATACACAAATACACATACCCAACAGAAAGCTCAGAAACAGTTCAAAAGTCAGTTTTGCAGTGATAATACCAAAAAAAAATTGCCTGGGAACAAAATAAATTGTAAGGAAAAGGAAGAGACTACAGATTACAAAACAGATGTTTCAGGAGAGATGAATGTGAAAGCTGAAACAAGAAGTGGTTTCTTATATTACCTGGAATTGGATTGAAATAAGGTTTAATTTGATGTAACCAGTCAAGAAATACTCAGGATGGAGAGAAAAAGAAGGTTGATCCAGGTAAAAGCAGAGAATGCTACTCAACCATCAGGTTAGAAATTAGGTTAAACATATTTTAGGTGTTATTTGGAAATCTTCTTTGAAAGCTAACATGCAACACTCTTTGGAGACACACACAGGCACATACACACTCGCTCATTCACACACATATTTTAGTACCAAACACAATTCCAGCAGGTTATAAGTGAACACTTAGCTAAACAGATGTATCATAATTAATTTAGCCAAACTACTGATGGATGTTTAAGTTTCTCCCCAAATTTTGCTACTGTCAATAAATTACAATAAACAGAAGGTCTCAATTTTTATGTCACTGTACCTAAAGTTACTATTCAAGCCAAGGTACTACTAGTATTATTTTAGCTTTTACTTTCTTATTAAGAAAAAAACATAATGGTTGTATTTTAGTTGTTTACATCTTTTCCTGGCCTTTTCCAATGCCTACCACACTCTAGCTATTTCATAAACATTTGCTGAAGACAAATGTAACAGTTTAGCAGGCACCTTGTACTGTTGCATTTTCTGTCTGTACTACTTTTCAAATAAACACAAGACTATATAAGATTTGACTTACACAGATTCTATGAAATAGATTATGAGAAAGATGTTTTTGAGGATAAGATAAAACGAAATAATCCAGCATCTTCTCACTGAGGATCCTCAGGAGGAGTCTGCTCAGGTCTCCATACTAGGAATAGATAACATTTCTCTTGCAACCTGGATTTCCCACTGCTGCTGCCCTCGTGGGCACCCTGTGTTGGGGAGCCCTGGTGGTGTAGTGGTTAAAGTGATGAACTGCTAACTGAAAGGATGACGGTTCAAAGTCACCAGCAGCTCCTCAGGAGAAAGACGTGGCAGTTTGCTTCTGTACAGCCCTTGGAAATCCTATGGGATTGCTATGAGTCGGAACTGACTTGATGGCAGTGGGTCTGGTTTTTGGAAATTGTGATGACTGAATCATGGGACTAGCTATGTTTTCTTTTTTGCTTTGGCCACTAGGAAATGCATGGCTATGTTTTTGGCTCCTGCTGGCAAGGGCCTATAAACCTGTTAAACCAAACCCGTTGCCGTCCAGTCAATTCTGACTCAGCAGTCCTACAGGACAGAGTACAGCTGCCTCATAGCGTTTCCAAGGAGCAGCTGGTGGATTCCAGCTGCTGACCTTTTGGTTAGCAGCCAATCTCTTAACCACTACGCCACCAGGGCTCCTGGCAAGGGCCTATAGGAACTTAAAAAAAAAAAAAAAAAAAAGCCAGTTACTGTTGAGTCAGTCTAGAACTGTGCTCCACAGGATTTTCAATGGCTGATGTTTTGGAAGTTTATCACCAGGCCTTTCTTCTGAGGCACCTCTGGATGGAATTGAACCTCCAACCTTTTGGTTAGCAGCCAAGCACGTTAGCTGTTTGCAGTACCCAGGGACTCTACATAGGGCCTTAAGGAAGGCATTTTTGTAGTAACTTGAGATTTCCTGCTCTTACCTTTATTTTCCCTTTCATCTGATTTATCCTCATCTATTTTTACTTTCGTGTGTATATGTGTGTGTGTGTTCTGGTCTTAAATGAGGTTCTCTAAGTATTAATAATTATCAGTTTCCCTATCAATCCCCTGTAAGCTTCATTGTCCAACTGCCATATATACCAGCATTGGTAAGTATTTAAATACCTTTTGTTAGCTACATAAGACAATATTTGAAATATAAAAGAGCAACTGATCCATAAATTTTTAAACTTAGTAACTAAGGTACATGTTGTATTCAAACCAATAAAGTCTTCAAAATATGCTTTATGACAATGTTTTGTGACCTCCAGGATCTCTCATTTCCAGGTATAAAATTCTTTGATCTATTCAATCTCAAAAAATTACTACCCAACTTAAGCACCTTTCATTTGTAGTAATACTCTATAATTGATCTGTTATCCATTAATTTATCAATACTCATCTGGAACCTATTTATGTGTGTGTGTGTGTTTGTGTGTCTGTATATCTCATCTCAAGTTACCTATAAAATGGGTAGTACGTTAACTAACTTCATTATAAGCTAAACTGGTTGCTGTCAGTTCTGACTCATGTGTCTCATGAGACCCACCTTTAAGGGAAGATGTCTAGGAAACATGTATCTGAAAACAGTTCTGAACTATTCCTGCCCTTATTCAGAAGCCCCTACAAATCTCTCTGCCTATCTCAGAACCTTGTCCAACTGTTTCCAACTTATGTCAACTGAATATATGCCCAGGGGTTTGTGTTATGGCAATATGTTAGATTTGGCATTAGTTTATTTTTACCCAGACCTTTTCTAGGTCATGTTGGACATTTTGTGTAATTGTGGCTCCTGGGGAATACGTATTCATGTGAGAAGAGTGTACAATAGTGGTTTGCAGTTCAGGGGTGTGATGGAGAATTCAACCAAGAAAGCCTCTGGGTCCTCTCCCTCACTTAACTCTGCTTTTTAACATACTGAGCTGCCATGTAAGATTTCATTTTGGGGGGAAAACAGGGGGTAGAGCAAGCTAACACTATGACCCCTTGTCTACTGTGATTTCTCTCCTGATTTGAAACTGATGTTTGAGATCAATGTCTTGTTTTACACCTGCAAGAATCCGTTTTTCTTTATAAAACCAAAATACTTTCTTGTGTTCCTGCTCTCCCAAATCATTTATAAACATGTGAAATAAGACTATCCCTGGCAACTAAGTGTACGCATTTCAGTGTTCAGTGTGACTCTCCTTTAACTTACTTAAAACATCTGAGTACATTCTATACAAAGCACTGCTCTATTCACTATCCCAAAGCAAAACCACCTATATATGCCATGTCGATTAAACATGGGCTTAGATGTTTGCTACAATAACTCCTTTACATTTAGGCACTTTGAAGAAATACAATGAACCACTTCAATTCTAGATTAAAGGAAATGGCTGGCTTCTAAGAGAGGCCCTACCATAGCATTCATTTATATTCTTTGCCTTTTTCAGACTGCGCTAAGCCACTGCCATCACCACTGCTTAAAAAACTGGAGTCTAATTAACGAGGAGATTTACCTTCTTTGCCTATTCCTGTCAACCTTATTTCAATTCATGGGGTCAGTAGTTAGACTCAAAGTCAGCTGACTCCATTCTTCCCTCTTCTAGAAATCACATGCCTATTGTTAAGATGCTAGATCATTAAAAGTCAGAACCACAGAGCATCGGTGGTGCCTGTAGACGCCTCCTCTTCCAGCTCATGGAGCTGGATGAGCTCATCTTAATTACATGGAAAACTGAAGGTCAGTGCATCAAATTAATGCAGCAGCGTATTTCAAAGGGCTTATGACCTCCCCTCCCTATTACAATTCGGTCAGTGAAAATGGTTCTCTCCTTCCCACTGCCAATATTATCAACAAGCATTCAGCAGAGAACAATTGGGAGTATTGAAACATGTAATTAAGTACTGCTTAAAACTACTTTATTCTAATTAATAGTGCCAATTTGCACAATATGTAATCTTTTCAGTTCTTTATACAGTCCAATGGTCTTCAGTAAGCAGCTCTAATCTCCTCAGGCTCAGGAAAGAAAAGCTATTTTCTAACTCTACTCTCCTTTTAAAAGCAGGGGCTAAATGCCAGCCAGTACTTTGCATGTTAACTCTACTGGCATCAAATCTGGAATTCTGGCAAACTGGTAGCTGCTGTTGGGTTTCCAGCCAAAACTCGACCAAGGTCAAACATAACCAATGCTGATACTGTGTAAGACAGAAACTGGGTTTTTAATAAAATGGACATAGTTTTGAAACCAAAGATCAGGTTTAACATTCCATAATTTTTTAAAAGCTATGATTTAGCAAATAATTAGCCAAGATAACATACCTTTGCATTTGTTTGTTGTCTTATCCAAAATTGCCTTTGTAGAAACTATTTTTCCATACCTAAAAAAGTTATAAAAAAAGAAAAAAAAGAAGTTAGAATTAAGGAACCCTTATTTATGTCAAAGTCCAGAGAACACACATACTTTTCAAACATCTGCAAGCTTTAAAATACAAAATGTTCTTTACTAGGGGACAGGAAATGAGAATCTAAACTCAAAACTAAGCTAAAAAAAAAAAAAAAAGGAATGGGTAGGCCTCCCATCTGAACCTTTGGGTTACAGTTTGGTATTTAACTTTGAAGAATCAGGTACTTACCTGACAATCTTGGGACAAATAAATGAAATATAAGCTCTTTAAAAACTTTCTATTAACACTATGTCTGTGATTAAATACAAAGCCAAATGCAAGGCTATACAATTATCAAAGGAAAGTAAGATGATCCACACAGTCCTTATGAAATAATACAGGCAGAAAGCTGCCTGCACTGTATCTACTCATTCTGGTTCTCCTGATAGTGCTCCATGGCTCTGGATTATTCCAGAAGGGCGTGTGTGTGTACATGGACGTGTTTGTGTGTGTGTGTGTGTGTTTAACACACTTAATGATGTATTTAAAACAGGTCATTTTTACCAAACATTTTTATCACTTCATAAATATATCAATACCTCTTCCATCTAATTCACTAGTAATGATGATACCATATTCTCTTATACTTAACTAATGTGTGTGCATGCACATGTGTGCAAGAAATGGACAATCCAAAATACAGAACAATAAACCAGAGATTAATCATTGATTTTGAGGGTATGAGAAATATATTTAAATTCCTTAGTGTGTAGTACAAGATGGGGTAAGAAGCAAAAATATTCAGATCATTAAAATGTAGTGCATACTACTGAAAAAGTGACAGTCCAATTTAAAGATATGTACTAAACCCACACCTTCTCATAGCAACCAGACTGTGATGAAAAGCACTGTTATCTATGCTTGTCTTCTAAACATTGAGAGAAAGCAGAAAGCCTTTTGAAAAAAAAAAAACTTTTTTGTTATTTTCTTAAAAATCAAAGACTTTGAGAAATGTGCATAATTTACTTCATATCTCTGAGACTCAAGTGTTTCCTCATTTATATGTGGTAAATTCCAAAATTCTACTTTCCTATAGATTAATTTTAAGGTCCCTTTCTGGTACGAATGGTTTTTGCTCCAATACTAATCTAAAGGTTGGTGGTTTGAACCCACCTGGTGGTGCTGCAGAAGAAAGGTCTGGCAATTTGCCTCCACAAAGATTACAACCAAGAAAACCCCATGGCACTTCTACTCTGTATATCACACATGGAGTCACCATGAGTCAGAATCAACTTAATGGCAACAGGTTCAGTTTTTTTTGGTTATATGGGGCCCTGGTGGCACAGTGGTTAAGTGTTTGGCTGCTAACCAAAAGGTCGGCAGTTCAAATCCACCAGCTGCTCCTTGGAACTCTACAGGGCAGTTCTACTCTGCCCTATAGGGTCGCAATGAATCGGAATTGACTCAAAAGCAATGGGTTTTTTTTTTTTTTTTAATATGAATTTTTAAATTTTCACATTTTCTCTAACAGCTTTTTCACAACTGATGTTAAGGAACAAAAAATTCTTAAAAGTTTTAGGAAATGGAGTATCTGTCTAGTATTTTAAATCATTTTGAATATTGGAGATTTCTATTTTTATGCATTGGAAAATCTCATATACATTTATCTAGAAGCAGCAACTGGCTTGAGCCATGGCTCTCCTCCAGTTCATTTTCCCTATTTTCACTCTGTGTAATCTTGTAATCAAACGATTACTAACTAGGCATGAAAGTAAAGATAATTTAAGGTTCAAATGACAATTACATCCAAGAGGCATAATGCTGCACAAACACTTTCAATTCCCTGCAGAGATTCTGAGTATTTATAATAACACATTAATATAAGTCACTAAGCTTATAAAAATAATTTAAAAAAAAATCCACAAGCCAGAAAAAAAAAAAAAAAGTAATTTAAAGACTACCTTTCAGCAACCATTTATCCACCTAGGTTATATACTTGATATTTACTAGGGCTCTCTCATTCGTACAAATCTTAGATGAAAGCATTTTAGATTGCATTCCTGCCTCATACAGTTCCAAAAGTAGGGAAGAAAACTGGTATGACCCCCATTTAGGATATGGGGATTTAGAGTCACAGAAATCTAGAGATTCTGCCTAAGGTCAAGGAGTCCAAGGCAAAACCAAACAGAAGAAAGGAAATTTAGAAGAAGGTAAGAGACTACTAGTCTTCCACACTTCTGGTTCTGCTGTCAACATTTAATGATGGCCCAAGTTCAGGAAAGGATAGGAGAAAGGAAGATGTGGGAAATGAGAAAAGAGGAAAGGCTCTTGGCAGCACTGATACTCATTCAATCCATGCCACACTCTCTTCCTAGTTTCAGTTCTCTTTGATCCTTTTTGCTACATTTGACATTACTCCTCACTTCCATGTCGGCAAAGTGGACCCTCTCTGCCTCTGGGGCCCTGCACTCCGCCCTGGTGGTTCTTATTCCACCTTTCACAGCACTCCTTCTGTGGTTCTTTTCGCCCATTCAGGCTCCTTCTCCCCTTCCTTAACCGAGTACTTTCATCAAGTTTAATATTTGGTCCTCACCCTGTCCTTTTCTTAGGAAATTCATCTGATGCCATGGTTTTAATTAATGTGTCCGCTGATGGTGCCCACTTCTCCTTCCTGTTTTTTTAATCCCACAAAGATTTAGTTTCTGTCTCTTCCTCTTTCTGCTTTAATATCCTATTAAGATATTTAAATATCACCTCACACTATTTTTTAAATCACATCTCAACAGCACCCCAAGACATCTTTCCCTGTCTCCTCTCCGTATCTCCATCAACAGCACTGTCATTCTCCCAATTTTCTATCAAGCTCAGGTTATTGGGACATTAACCCAGCTATTCCTGAATCCAGTTAGTCAATCACTCTTTTGAGTTTTGTCTTCGGTATGTTCTTCTTCCCTTCACTGTCCCTAGACTTATGCATAAAGTGTATAATAGTTCTCCCTGCCCTGAGCCTCTGGCCCATCCAACATTGTCTGACCAGTTAATTTACAGGTAGTCCCCGACTTACGACATATTTGACTTAGAAAGAATGGTACTTACAACTGTCCTTTTTTTTGGGTATATCTTATCATTAGTAATATGTACTATATACAGTGTTGCAGTTCGTAATTTGCTGATGTTATCATTCTCAGATGTTCAATTCTATGATTTACTGTTCAAAACACTACTAAATAGATTTAGTTTTCTAAACCAAATCCGGGGCTTTGGATGCTTGATAACATGGACCCCAACACCGATCGCTTTGCTAAAGCAGACAGGTAGGTTTGGGAAGCAGTGACATGTTACCGTGAAATACATGAGGAAATAAAGAAAAGGAACATACAGACAACTCTCACTAATTTTCTGACTAGAAACACCATCCCCATTCCCAGGGATAATCCAGATGTTCTAGAACCTTCCACAAGTGCAGTTAGTACCACAACTGACAAAATGCCAACGTCGTCTAACTCTTCATCATTAGAGTAAATTTTATGATTTATGTATTTTTTATGCATGTATGTATGTATTAAAATATAATCTGTAAGTTTATATGTAATGTTTCCAAACCCCAAAGACAAATAAAGATCGGATTTATAAAGATACTGGTAATAAAAGGCAATAATAATGAAAATTCTACTTACATCAGAACCGACTTACAACAGAGTTGCCAGGACGGAACCCTGTTCAAAGTCGGGGACTACCTGTACTGTAAATACTACTTTAAACATGTCTCTCCCATCTTTCCATGACTCCACCCTACCCACGCTTGAAAGACTCATTCAAACATTATCTTCTTCACTGAAACCATCCCTAATCTCTTTAAAAATTTAGCTGTAAGAAAAGAGAAAGAGGAATACATTTGCTGATTTTCTACTTATGTTCTAGGTACTGCATGAAGGCACACTGCATGTATGGTCTTTTTTATAATTTAACTTACTACAATCTTATGAGGTAGGTGTTGTTAGTCCCGTTTTTGCCAGTGGGAAAACAAAAACTCACAGAAGTTCTGAGCCTGAGATCTTGCTTAAAATCCTAAAGCTCAAAAATGAATAATGGTTAAGTCCTCACTGCAATTTATCTATGCCAGCATTCTGAGAAACAATGTTTCCTCTATACACTCACTCAGTGTACAGAAGGAGGGTAACAAAATGGAAGGTCCCCTGTGCTAAGGATAGATTTATTTTCTAAGTCATAGGAAGTTATTGTTTGTTTAAAATACAAGGAACAACCGTGTGGTTTGTGGTTGAAAGAGGGATAAAGAGACAGAAAAGGGAGGGGAGGAGAACAGATATTTCAGAAAGTTATCAGTTTTACTTTCTATTGTGGTTTTCATCGTAATTTGCCGGTTAAGACTGATAGACCATGACTTCCCAGAAAGTCAGAAAACACCTTTCACTCTGTCCGTGGGGCTACAGCATACTGGCCTCCTGCATGTAAGTGGATCAGGAAGCTGCTTATCTGGAGTTATCTAAGGGGTGCTGAAAGGTTCCCCTGCCCTAAAGTATCTTCTCTTTTGGGCTGCCCAATGTCACACCACTCACGGCACAAGAGGCTCCCACTAAAATACAGACGCCCTTGAACTGGAAGATGGATCACTTTCAACCTCTCAGACCCTGGTTAACTTAGTGTCTCAGTGGATGACTCAATCATGGTACTGTGGGAATGGCGTACAGAACAAGTCAGTTTTGATGACATGAAAAAAGGCCAGGAAAGATTCAGACTTAGAATATGGGGAAGAGCGGCCAATCAAGTGGCACCTCAAGGAACAGGAAAGGGGGTGCAGGGTTCACAGCAGCCAGGATCTCCTTCTACTGTTTTACTTACAGTAAGATTTAATAATGTGGGGCTGGGGGTAGGGGTGGGAGTGGGCGGAGAGAAGCAATTACAGATAATTAAAATTTAGTCTAAATCTACCGTAGATCCTTAGTGCCTACAAGAATAATGTATCTTTATAAAAATTTATAAAGCAATCAGATTTCCACCTCCCCTTGTTCCTACTTGCACAGCTTGTTTTCTAAGAAATCATCATTAAGGAACAGGATCTTACTATGTATTGAGAGAACCAAAACTGCTGGCCGGCAGAATTCACTCTCTAAGAACACAAAGGAGATGCACGCCCAGGAACGCAAGCCATAGAATGTTATGGAAAAAATGTGAATGTGAAGAATCTTTAGGTTTCATCTTGCTTCAAAGTAACAATGTTCAGACCACAGCCCTAGCTGCCCAGAAAATAATATTCTTTGCTAAGAGCAGATAATCCACTCCAGAGTAAGCTTTGACAGTAAAAGGATAAAGAGTAATTAAGAGATGTGATTACAGAAGAATTAGAATTTCAAAGGAAGATGATAACACATAAAAGCTCACATTTAAACCTGCTGGCCCAAGTGAACTTGGCTGATAAAAGCAGTTATCTCCATCAAACTTTTTGCTTAGACTACTAAAACTATATAGTTTTGTGTGTGCCACAGCCTTACCCATTTCTCCCTTCATTTCCACTTATAGCTCTTCTTTTGTTTGCTGTAATATAAAATCTAAGTATATTTTAGTTTGCATTTAGTAAACAAAACTTAATTTTTCTCCTACTGTCTCCATCAGTTAAACCCATTGCCATTGAGTCGACTCTGACTCATGGCAACCCTATAGGACAGAGCAGAACTGCCCCACAGGGTTTTCAAGGCAGTAAATCTTTATGGAAGCCGACTGCCACATCTTTCTCCCTCAGAGCTGGCGAGTTCGAACCACCAACCTTTTGGTTAGTAGCCGAGTTCTTAACCACTGTGCCACCAGGGTTCCTACCCCCATCAGTTAAAAAAACCCAAAAAACCAAACCCGTTGCTGTCAAGTGGGTTCTGACTCATAGTGACCCTATAAGACAGAGCAGAACTGTCCCATAAAGTTTCCAAGGAGCAGATAGTACGTTCGAACTGCTGACCTTTGGTTAGCAGCTGAGCTCTTAACCACTGTTGGTCCCTCCTAAATTCTACCTTTTTGTTAATTTATGTGGATTATAAAAGAAATATGTGCGTATTGTAATTAGAAGACACAGAAAAGTAGGTTGAAAAAAATTGAAATCACCTGGAGTCCTGGATATGAACGTTTAACAAACTGGTTGCCTATCTTTATAAGCTTTGTTCTATTTGCATGTACACACACGCAGGCAGCATGAGTGTGCGCAGGAACATATACACACGTGCGTGCGTGCACACGCACACGCACACACACACACACACACACACTTTGCGAGGGAACTTGGAGGTTTTGAAACCTTTCCTGTTATAAGCCAAGGCTCTCCCACCACTACCAACAGAGGGTGATAATGGTTGATAAGTTATTTTAATATTGGTCATTCCAGTTGTAAATTCATTTACATCACTATGGGGTCATTTGCAATGTTTGTGGTTAGTTCTGAAATGTTTTATGAATATTATTAAACCTGAAAAAGCAACGAATGTCTTGAAAATACTAGTAAGAAAAAGTGTACACTTATAACGTAAACAAAAAAAGGATAATTTCTAAAAAGTTTGAGAAAGGTCCAAATATCACTCATGCATATGGAATGACTGTTTTTGTTTAATAGCTGAGCTGCCTCTGAAGGAAAAAGAGAGACTCACGCATTCTGTGAGAGACGTTATGTCTGCAAATGACAATAATCAGCAAGGAGGAGGAATCGGGCATTGAAAATGAAATAAAAAGAAAGAAAACAAAACCCAATGCTTCTGCGAAAGTGGCTATAGGATCAGCATCAACATTGGAAGTCCTATGATCTAGTGAGTTTACTCGGGGGAATAATAAAAGTAACACCTTACATTTATTTACACAGTTCTTATGGTATGCTACACATCATTCTAGGTGATTTAGATAAATCATTTTAATCTTCACAACAAGCTTTTGAGTAGTGAGAGTTATTATTACCATTGTGTAGATGTGAAACTGAGGAGCAGAGCAAGTACGGGACCTGCTCAAGGCTACACAGCTAACAGGCAGCAAAGGTGGGGGAGGTGGGAAGATTGCTTTGGAGTTTAAAGGCCAAGCATGTTGACAGAGGCAGAAACTTGGGTTACAAACCACAGATTTTTCCATAGGTTCAAAGCAATTCCCACTTTGAATCTGAACACTCCAAATGAGTAAGGGGATGAGGGTAGATTCTGTAACTGCTAAAAACTTCTCTAAGAAAGATGCTGATAACGTGGAAAGGAGTTACCTACCTCGAGACTTTACATGTAGCTGAAACTTCTATTTTGGAATATGATGTCCAACAGGACATATGTATCAGCAAAGAAAAGAAGAGCAAGACTGGCTTTAAAGTATCTACTTGATGGGAATGGATTTGAGGGCCACAAGTGAAAACTCTTCTTATTTTGGACTTGTTGGGGAGAAAGAAAAAATGAATACATACATACATATAAAGGTCCCTGGTGGCACAAATGGTTTGTGCCTCCTAACCTAAAGGTTGGCAGCTCGAACCTTTCAGTGGCTCTCAAGAAGAAAGGCCTGGTGATCTGATTCCATAAAGATTACAGCCAAGAAAACCCTCTGGAGCAGTTACACTCTGCCACACATGAGGTAGTCATGAGTTGGAACTGACTTGATGGTAACTTTTTTTTTGGGGCATACAAACACACACGCACAGATAATACTGTATTTTATACCTTGCTTTTTTGCCGATTTATTTTTTCAGTGATCTCCTAGGAAAAGGAGATTTCCCAAAATTTGCTTTAGCTCTTCTAACAGAAGCTGAATAAACCAGTAAAAAAAACAGCTGCCGTCGAGCTGACTCTGACTATGGCAGCCCCATGCGTGTCAAGAATAAAACTGTGCTCCACAAGATTTTCAAAGGCTGATTGTTCAGAAGCAGATCACCAGGCCTTCTTCTGAAGTGCCTGTGGGTGAACTCAAACCTCTAACCTTTTGGTTAGTAGCTGAGTGGGTTAATCATTTGTACCACCCAGGGAATCCTAGAGGCTGAGTAAACCCAAACCAAACCAACGTCACTGAGTGAATTCCAACTTGTAGCAACCCTACAGGATACAGCGGAACTGCCTCATAGGATTTCCAAGGCTGTAATCTTTACGGAAGCAGATTGCCCCATCTTTCTCCCATAAAGCAGCTGGTGGGTTCGAACTGCCAACCTTCAGGTCAGCAGCCTAGTGCTTAACCACTGAGCCCCCAGGGCTCCTCAAAGGCTGAAAAGGGAAAGGTAAAGAAGATATAAATTACACTTGTTTTGCTAAAAGTTTGTTGGAGAAAGAGGTCTGAAATAAAATAGAAGGAGTCATTTATCCATGTTATTTTGATGCCTAACTATCTTGAATAATTTAGCTGGTTATACTTTATTTACTTGGTATAGGAAGTGGTTAGCATTTGAAGATGAGATACAAGACGTGTGAAATTTAAAATATAGCAATCAATATCAAACTGATTTTTTAAGACGTTAGCTTTTTCGCCTTCTACATTTTCAATGTTTCTGCAAGACATAAAAATATTAAATATACAGAAAGATGTTCCATTTTTCATTCCTGTTGTTTTGGCTTAATTCTTAAATTAGATAAATGCTTCTTCCACTTCTGTTGTGTGGCTGGGCATGTCTTTGTGAATACATGATTCCTGGAATATGGGGTAGAAAAGAAGCTACAGCTTATGCAGTGAGGTCTGGAGCCAGAGTATGAAAGTGGAGAATGCTTGGTAGAAAAAGAGACTGCAGACCTAAAGGTCAGAAACTACTGAAAACCTGGTGCTGAAGGTGAATGGATTACAGGAAAGATAAGTGCTGTCAAGAAAGGAGAGACCAGATCAAGAAACCAACCCACAAATATTTACAGCATGACTACAGTATGCCCTTCACCATACAAAGCCTATGAAAAATATACATCATTCCTGCCATCAAAAGGATAATCTGTTGGGAGAATGTAAGGAATTTTTAATATTGAAGAATTACTAAAAATATAAGACCTTACATAATGAATGCTAAATAAAGGGGCATAAACTCAGGAGGGAGATCAAGTTGGGCAAGGAAGACTTCAGGGAAAGCAGAAATTTAGGTGGCCTGTGGAGGACAAAAAGAGAAGAGCGTGCTTAATGCAAACCTGGGTGGGGAGTAATGGAAGTTAAGTCTGAAAACAGGGCCTTGAGGGCCTTGAGGGCCTTGAGTTCTTGGAAAAGGAGGGAACAGAATGCAGCTGGAGGTTTTGCAAGCGCAGAATGAAATCATGAAAGCAGCATTTCAGTAAGGTTAGTGAAAATCTCACACCCAGGATTAGCTGAGAGAGATGCTACATTTTATTTATTTTTGTGCTCTTCGTACTCAAGCAATGACAGTCATGTTCAAGAAATTAAAATAGAAGGGTGAAGAGTGCTAGGCGATGAATGGGAAGGCTCCAAAGGGCCGAAGAGATTTAAGACAAAGGGCTTCTTTGAACTAGCCTTGAATGCTTAACTCGACATCCGAGAAAAATCTTCCACGGTATCTGAGCTATGGAAAGCCACTGGCTTGTCTCTGTGTTAATTCAGAGAAGACAGAGAAAAAGGAACCGCCACTGTTCACTTTTCTGTACCGTCTTGAAAAAAGGAGTGCCAGCTCCAGCCACAGACTGAAAGCCTGCAGATTAGAGATAATTTAGCACTAGCTCATACCATCCTCAGGTGGTCCAGCCCTTGACTAGCGTGTAACTGCCTTACAGGAGATGAGAATAAATTACAGAAGCTTTGGGGCAAAAGCATCATATTTTTTAAGGGAAAATATATACACCTAGATACCTGATTTTTCATAATCTTGAAATTTTAAGAAAACAAATCCTTTGGGAGTACATATGAAATTGGTAGTTTGTACCCAGATTTTGAGATTACTAACCTTTTCTCACTAAATTTAGAACCATTCCTGCTAATCTGTCTTTTCAATATTCCTGGGTGACACTGGCTAATCTATTACAAATGCTAGATAATAGTAACAACTGATGCTGTCTATTTATTGCATGGACAGCCTGAACTAAATAATTTACAGAGAATGAACATTAAAACTGCCTCATTAAAAAACAGCAAAGATGCATTTTTTGTCCTATCCTATGAAAAACTTAAAACCTCTCTTCTAAATAAAAAGCACATTACAAAGCATTTGATTTATTACACAAATTTGCTGTTATAGTTTAGTATCAAGTCCATTATGCTCTGCAATCAAGGTAAAACAGCTTTATACTATTTTAAGGTGTTTTAAGAGCACACAGCACACCAAGGGTCATTTTATGACAATATTTTTGCCACGAGTCACTGTACTGCCACACTTAGGGATGCAGTCACAGATGGCCAGACCCAGACTAATGCTCCCAAGAACTAATATGTCAGAGGAAAATAATGCATGCCGAAAATTGAACCCAGACTTCTGCAAGTAAAATGTAGATTATCATAAAATTGAATCCCTAAAAGTCACAAACACTGATTAATGTCTAAATTTTATAAACAAAGGCAGTTTGATTATAGAAAGTGCTTTTATTTCTGAAATGAATTTACGAACTGACCATGACTGAGTATTTCTTAAATTCTCTTCTCCCCTCCCCGATCAAAACCTGTAATGTACTGCCTTTGCTTTGGTAATCTCGCCTTCATGCTTATACAGTACTTATCTGTACTGTATCATAGGAAAGACAATGTTATAATGGAAGAAGACAGTCTGCAACCAGAGAGACCTGTCTTCAAATGCTCATTCTGCCAGTGACCAGCTCTGTGACGCTGGTGTAACTGCCTGGCCTCAGTACTCTCATCTGTAAAGTGGGTATGATAACATCTACTTCACAGGATTGTGATGAGGATTAAGGGGCTAGTATAGTGCTTAACTTATAACAGGTTTTCAATTACCAGTAAATATTATCCTCTTCTCCCACCTCCCTCCAAATAAGTATACCTGTATTATCATTTGAGAGCACTAAGCTGGACCACCTCCTTACCTTAATACCACTGTGGGCCTATTATATTGTAAAATGTTGACAAAACATAGATTGTACCATTTTTATTGTTACTTCTTAAGCACAGTTCTTTGCACACTGTAACCACTTAATATATAGATTGAATGAATAAAACATAAACGTGCAACTTAAATTCTTCCTCTTAAAATACTTAGTGTGAGGAGTTACGGGAGGTTGGCAGGGGTAGGGAGACAGGAAATATGACATTTTGCCTTGAAAAACGACATGGCCTTGTATCTTATCCCAATTTAGCTTAGAAAAACACTCAGAGGAAGCAAGCTAATTTAGGAGTTTAACATGGAATTAAAAATTGGTACTAAAAAGAAAACTGTGAAAGGTTGGAGGAGAAATACAAAAATCAAGAAGGGCTTTTGTTCATAGATTGCTTTTCAAATATCTCTAATTTTTTTGCTCCTTTTAAAATAAATTAAAACTGGAAATCAAATACACACACAACCACCAAAAAACTGTGTCAGAGACTGTAGAGATTGAATGCATTAAATTCCAACTTAAATGATTGCTTCATTCAGAACAAAAACAGTGTGACAGAAGAGTGAAAGTAAATATGCTCTCTGAGGCAAAACAAAGTTATCTGAAATTATTAAAATAGAGTGTGCAAAATTACCTAGAAATTTCTCTTGGTTCTGACACAAGCTAAAAAGGCAGGTGTCAAAGTGGACATTTCTTAGACTGAACATTAATGTTGCCTTTGATCCAAAACCCAGCATGAGTGTATTGATTTCCAAAAGCAGTCCATCCTATTTTAAAGTAACAAAGTTGGATTGCCCTACGACCTTGAGAAGCCAGTCTGAATAACAGACTGAAAAAGAAAATGGTATCTATTTTACTCACTTCAGCTCTAAACAATCTGGGAATACGATATATTTCACTACTGAAAACGCACGTGGACTATATAAGCAAGGGAATGTTAACGCAGTCTATCAGAGCAGTTCATGCTTCTGAACTTAGATTTTTAGCTCAAAGGTCACTGGTGACAACGGTTACTGCACTAAGAGTGGATCCGATGGAAAAGGATAAATAAAGCTCCCATATTGATTTCCTTACTGGTTTGCCCCTGAACAAGACTGTCCTTATATACTTCAGATAAAGGTAAGCTGCCATTTCAAGGGCACAGCAGAAAGGCTCCAAAAATTTGGAATCATAAAACTTAAGAAAATCAGAGGGGAATTATCATTATATGAAAGAAATGTAACTAAAAAGAACAAAATGCTTATTTTAGTATTGGTTTCACATAATTATCACAGCCCAAAGGAAGGTAATAGGTCTCATTCTCAAAAAAGCTTGAATTTGTTGCATTTTCCAGAAGATGTTCTTCAGACTCTACTCTGCAAACGAGGTGGCTGTGTCTCAAGATCAAGCCTAAAGGTGCATCTTATTCACATGACCTAGTCAGTAAGCATTTTCCAATCTCGGTTGTTTTGAGAAATCCTGACCTCAACAGGAAAGGTGCTAACGGACTGGCAAAGTGCCGTTCAGGTTCTTTAAATGGGGGGGGGGGACGACGACCCCAAACCCTAGATTTTAGAAACTAAAGATAAGAAAGGCTAATGTTCATCTAAAGCAAAGTTCCAGCTTGAATTAGTAAACAGAGGATTAGAGAAACACGAGAAATGAACAATTGATCAGGAAAGTTCTTAACAGCAAGTCATGCACATCTAATTTTTACTCTTTCTATTTTGGGGGTTAGTGTGAAAGACTGTTCTGCTTGGGAATGATAATAGTATGTTTTGATTTGAGCTAAATAAAAATCATTATTTGTTTGTGGACTACATGAAGAAATTAGGGAAGATGAAATTTTGTTTGGATAAGTAACTAGTAAATAAGTGACCAACCCAAAGACTGCTGGTCAATGGTCACGGTTAACATGGAGGAAAGTCTCTAGATACGCCACAGGGCTCTGTTCTTGATCAGTATCTTTTTTTAAAAATAAATATTTAAAATAATGACACAAATCAGCTAAATGATGGCATACTTATCAAACATATAAACATCCCAAGGCTAGGAGGGACAGTTAATGTAAGCTGTTAGAATTAATACTTGAAAATGATTTCAACAGGCTAGAATGAATACTTGGTCAAAGCCAACACAGTAATACTTAACAGTGAAAAATAAGTCTTGCATTTGGGTTCTAAGGGGGGAAAATGAACTGCACAAAGTCAGGGAAAGGCCTGGCTTACTCACATGAAAACACCTGGGTTTTCTGACTAGGCGCAAGTTCAAGTTCCCTGAATAACTAAAATAAACTTAGGTTGCATTGAGAAAAATATATGACACTGATCACAGGAAGGAATTCAGCTTACAGGCCTTTTTGGTCAACATTCCCCCACACCTACGCTGGCTCCAGCTTCCCTATATATCCTATACAAGTCCTTGTACTTGCCCTCTTCGACTTTAATTTCCTACCCTTTTAGACGTTACTTCACTGGGGTAATTCAGGGTCACCCTGCAAGATGCGGTTTAATGGCCTTCTCCAGGAGCAGGCCTTCTCTGACCTTCCCGACTGAGCTAAGTGCTGCCTCTGCGCTACGCCGCCATAGCCTGTCTGTCCATGCAGCACCTGGGTACAGCACTCACTACACTGCTACAATATTTACATGTCTGTGGTCCCCAGTGAATGTGAGCCCTTGTATATGAGGTCCCAGCATAGCACCTGGCAAATAATACACATTCGTAATTCAGAAGAAAGAAGAAGAATAAATAATGAGAGCCTGTGTTCACTGTTGCTTACTACATACAAGCAGTTGTCCTAAACATCTCCTTCAGCCTAGCCTTCTGAATCAGTAGAGTTGCTCAAGAGAGTGAACACCATAGACAAAGGTCTAGAAATCATGTCCTATAAGGAAGGAACAGCTGAGGGCCTCATGGAGGCTTAAGTGGAAAAGAAAAGACTATGAGGAAGGCCTTTCTAAGAAGTGTAGAGAGCTTGATGCCTCTAGAAGTGTTCAAGCAGATGCTTGGTGACTGCAGGAACCAGGGATGATGCTGCAGGGCAAAAACTGATCTGGGAAGAGGTGATCACCAACCGTCAGTGGTAAGTGGTAACAGAAGAAGAGTAAGTACAGTGAGTGTCAAAAGACTCAACCTTGAGCGTTTCCTGAGAGTATGTGCTTCCTTCCTTTTTCGTATTAAAATGGTCTTTCTTTTTACAAAATAATGGTGAAAGACTGTGGTTGTTCCAGTTTGCGTCATTTTCAGCAAAATAAAATTTTAACTCCCTATTGGATCCTTAACCCAAATTTCGTGTGTTTATAATTTTATTGGTCCTTAAAATCCAAAAATCTGGGGAACCACTAAAATATGATGGGTGTGTGCGCAAGGGTTTGGTGTCCCTGGTCTGAGAAGAGAACTGCATTGGATGACCACTAATATTCATGTCAATAAGAATAATTACTACGTGTACAGAATAATTCAGTAAAATAATAACAAAAATATCTTTTAAAACACACCCCCAAGCATTCAAGTTATTTTACATTCAAGTCACACACTGAGACAAGAACAGTCCACCAAAATTCTGTAAAATTGTATATGAACTGGCCATGCCCCAAACAAAAATCCATGTAAGGAAGAGATCAGACAACAGGGATGATGAGCTTCCATTCCTCTGGTTCTGTCCAGGATTCAGCTGAAGTGAGCACCATTATCAGCGCTGATGTCCCCTTAAACTCCTTGTAACTACCCTGCAGAATTAGCAGAATGCAGTCCTCAGCTCTCGACTTCCTGCTTCCTTTCCTGCTTTGTTCAGGGCTTACTTAGTCTTGTATGCTATGCTTAAGCAGGTGGGGTGAAATGGGTCCTGTGCAAAAATGTAGCATTTTATAAATCAATCCTTAGAAGGGTCCCTTACAACCTGCAAGGAGAGGATCCTCCAAAAGGAGAGCTGAGATCCTAGAGATACCAGACAAGAACTGAGGGCACACTGTCAAAGAAAGTAATCAGAGAGCTCCGCTAGATATCCAGTTTTACACACACACACACAGTTCTTTCTGTAGATAAGTGGAAAGTATTTACTCTTTAAAGAGTATGTAACATCTCTGGCATTAAAATGGGATTCAGGTATAAGGCAATGCAATAAGAAACGAAACTGTTGTGGTCGAGTGGACTCTGACTCATGGTGGCCCCATAGGTTACAGAGTAACTGTTTCATAGGGTTTTCTCAGCTGTAATCTTTACAGAAGCAAATCACCAGGCCTTTGTTGGGTGGTGCCAGTGGGTGGGTTTGAACTGCCAACCATTTATGCCACACAGACCAGAAGAAAAAAGAAAAAAATTCCGTTGCCATCAAGTTGATTCCAACTCATAGTGACCCTACAGGACAGAGTAGCACTGCCACACAGGGTTTCCAAGGAGCGGCTGGTGGATTCAAACTGTCAACCTTTTGGTTAGCAGCCAAAGGCTTTAACCTCCGTGCCACCAGGGCTCTGCGCCACACAGGGACCTGGTTAATTCACTTTTTCCAGATCCCATCCCTGGCAATGCTGGGTGGTGGTGGTGGTGTGCGGGTGGGGGCAGGGAAGGGATAGGTGGGCTTTCCTTGAGTTTGAATTGAGAGTGAAAAGCAGGGATATGACACGATTACCTCTCCTATGCTTATTTGACAATTACGCATTACATATAATCTAAATTATGAATCTAACAATGCTAACTCTTACTCTGTTGTAAGGGACATGGTACCTGTTTTAGAATGTAGGTAAAATAAAAGACAAAGTCCTACATAAAAATCATCCTTTCTCACTACTTAACTGTTGAGAGCTCAGCTTTTCTAAATATTTGTTTTTCTTTTGCCTGGGTTGGCCCCCACCAGCCAGCCTGGGACCTTTCTGCAGGCCAGTGCTTGCTCCACACTGTGATCCCGAGAAAGGTGATAATTGCCCTCTTAACACGCAAGCCTACACTGGGCACACTAATTGTTCCAGGCCCCTGCTTGTTTCCTCTTACAAAGGAATGGCCTTAAGCTGCAGCTCACTTCCTAGACTCTACTCCAAACCCTTCCCAAACCGTGCACCTCATTTATCGAGGCACCAAGGCAAGAATGAAGAGAAAATGAGGTAAGGGATGGGAGATGGACAAGAATAAGTAGGAAGAGGTCCAGTAAATGAAAAATTGAATTTCCTTCCAGTCACTAGGTAACAAAAGAAGCAAACATAGAAGAATCACAGAGAAGATGAAACGAAAAATTCAGGAGATAATAATAATTCGGTCTTTCTAAAACTGACAAATACCTTGGAGAAACGAAACCAGGAAACTTGCAAGCATTAACCCTACATGGTAACCCTGGAAGAAGAGAGGTATAAAATGCTTTCATTTTAAATAGCGGAAACTTGAGGAGTGTGACACCTATTCTACTACATTGTGTAATGAGATGTCCAAGTTTGCAAATGCTTTTCACAATTAGGATGATTTTGAGAACTCAGTTCGATAAAGATTTAGTCCTTATCAGTGAGGAAATGCCCCATTACTCTTCATAGAGCAATTATCTGCAGTACCTAAAGATTTTTTATTTCTCTGGCATGGCATTACATACAAAGGGTTCGAAGTCCTGGGAACTCAATTTTGCAAAACAAGAAAAAAGGCAGTAAAGTGACATATATTAGTGAATCACCTAGCACAGTGTCTAACACATGCAGGTCCCCCCAAAAATATTTCTGAATAAGCAAATGAATTAATGAATGGGGGATTCATGTTTCTAATGGGCTTCTGAGAACATGTGGGCAGTTAGGGCAAGAACCAGGAGACAAGCTATGGCAAGCACTTGACTTGTATGACAAACTGTTTAAACTACTGACACATTTGCCATTTTACAGAGGCTTCTACAGATATATCTCACCCAAACCTCATGACAACCTGGTAAAGGAAGTACTATTAGTCCTACTTTACAGACAAAGAAAACTAAGGCTGAGAGGTAAGTGACTCATCTTTCTACTGCATTGCAGTAGAAAGAAATCAGAAAAGAAAACCAGGCTATTTGCTAGGACTGCAGTAAAAAGAAGAAGTCTGAGTCAAGATCCTTCTGAAGCTGGAGCAGCCACTTCCAGCGACAATGTGTGCTGAAGAAACTGTGTGCTAAAAAGGGAAGGATCATTACTAGAGCCAAGATCGGACCTGTGCCACGAAGAAATAACGCAACACAGCCCGCTTCTTTAGGGAAATGAAACTAAAATGCCTAAACCCAAAATCCATCCCTTTAGTCACCATTTCAGGCTTAGCTGAACACACAAGTTTTAAATGCATACTGATAAAAGTAGAGACTTGAGACAATTCTGGAGGAAAAGGCCTCCCAAATTATAGTCTTTGAGTTAAACACTTTGTAATGTATATCTGAGATATTAAGTTGAAATGGAAAATAAAAAAGATACTTATCCCAGAGAAAAGCGTTAAGGGCCTTCAGCTAATCAAATAACAAAAGCAAAGCAATAAAGATTAAAAATCTACCCTGACCCAGCCTACAGAAGAAAGAGGAAGACATACGTAGAGTCTAAAAAATATGTTTACTATACATAAGCTCAGAAAAGAGAAATAAATGGCCCCTGGAGAGAGAAGAATGGCATGTGACCTATTCATTGCCTGAAAGGGGGATGAGAGAACGTGTAAGGCATCATCTGGTGGAACACATTTTTAAAAATGTATTTATTTGATCACCAAACTAACGAACACAAAAGTATAACCTGACTTCCAGTCCTATGAAGCTCTACTCAGAATACGGAGTAGCAGGGAGAAAGAAGACTGCAAAATAATGTCTAGGAGTGTTACGGATTGCCCAAAATATTTAGAGTAAATCCTAACTTCTATGCCTGTGGTTATAATCCATCTGGGAATGGGCTGTCTTTGTTAAATTAATGAGGCAGGATTAGTGTAGGATGTATCTTGAATCCATCTCTTTTGAGATATAAAAGAGATTAAACAAGTGAGCAGAGCAGAGATGAGGGAAGAGAGATGTCAAGCCCCCATGAAGATCACCCAGGAGCAGAAGCTCAGAAGAGACAAGGACCTTCCTCCAAAGCCAACAGAGAGAGAAAGCCCTAGAGCCAGCAGCCTGAATTTGGACTTCTAGCCCCCTAAACTGTGAGAAAATAAATTTATGTTTGTTAAAGCCATCCACTTGTGGTATTTCTGTTATAGCAGCACTAGATAACTAAGACAAGGAGCATCCAATTCAGCAATTGGATGCGCTTCTCTTACTGTTACAACCACGCAGCAAACCTGAGACATGACAACTACAGGACAGCAACCACCCGTGGAACTGTTCAAATTGTTGTGCGTAGAAAATGTTAACGCGCAGGAGACAACAGAGGTGATCGATTTCTTGACACAAACCAGTTCCTACTCTTGCTAAACAAAACAGAAGGAAAACTAAAGTGTGTTCAGCGTTTCTTTTCATTTGTTCCTCTCCAGTTCAGAAAGCACGGAACATGTTTTTGTAAACTCTTCGTTAATTGGACTTGGAATCCTGATCTAACTGTATTCCATGTAGCCACGCCAATCAAAAACTTCCCAGTCTAGAAGGACTCTCTTCCCTAGGATCTTCATTACGTGATTCTAAAACTACCTGTAATTTTAACTGTTCTTGGTTTCCTTTCGTTTCTATGGACTGGTTCCCACAAGATTCGCCCTGCTGGGTATTCCATGTATTTTAAGTTATTTATGTCTAACAGTCTTCATAGCTGGCAAAAAGGACCAGTCATTCAATAAAATGTAATCTGGATGGCCACTGAGTCTGATGTACTTTTTGCACAGACTACAAACTAATTCAAACCTCTAACCAAAGTGGGTTAGGAGCTGTCCCATGTCATTCCCTCCTGCTATTTTACACTGAGCAGTTCCTGTCAGACTATAAAAATCTAGTTATTTTTCTCTTTCTAACAGAGAGAAGACACCTACCTATTGAAATGGCAAAGATGATGACAACAACAAAAATGAAAATCCCTGGGTTGGAGAGAAAATGGCAAAACGGGCAATCTCATACACCTTTGGTGAGAGCAAACTGGTCACACTAGGAGGGTGATTTGGCAGTTTTTGGCAAAAGCTTAAAACCATTCTCCTAAAGAGAATGTGTTCTTGGTGCAAAGATTATATAGAAAGTTGTAAATAATCTAAATACTGAGTAAACTGCAGAATAGCCATGGGATGGAAAAACCATGTAATCAATAGCATTCTACGTCGCTTGAGCAGTTATGTTTTAGAGGGGAGACAAGACATGACTCTACTGTTATCTTGCGTGATATAGACTATGAAGAAATCATAGGCAATTTTAACACATTCAGGCTTAGACACATTTCCCCCTTCTTCTCTCTTGAACTATCTAAACCAGGACTGTACAAAAGAAACAGAATGCAAGCCACAGATGCAAGCCACATATGTAATTTAAAATTTTCCAGTAACCACATTAAAAGTAAAAAGGAACACATGAAGTTAATTTTAATATTTTCTTTAACTCGATATATTCAAAATATTATCATTGTAACATATACATGTTATACTTCCAGCGCATCTCAATTTGGACTAGCCAAACTTCAGGCTCTCAATAGCCGTATGTGGCTGGTGGCCACCCTGTTGTCTGTGTAGATCTAGACGATTATGGGCTGTTGCCTCTTGCAGTTTAACATTTCTCCTGCCGTGGGAATAGGAACCTGGCACTATTTAAATCATGGCTAAAGCAGTTGCCAACTGCTACTTTTAGATGGTTTTTGGTAGTTACTTTAGGGTGGGCACAAATTAGGGCAATAATCCAATGTTTATACTCAGAAAGTTTTTTTTTCTTCCTAACCTTAAATCTAAAGCAGATAATCATTCACCTTTCGGGACTGATCTCTCAGAATATCTGAACAGCAAGGTATGCTTGAAAAGTCCTGACAGCATTGTCCTTTTAACTTACTTGGTAAGATTTTATGGTTACTTTCATGTATAAATCGAGTCTTGTGGCACATCTACAGCAGAACATTCTATAATTCTTCTCTCATCATCCCCAACTCTCGGGGCTTTGAATGAACTTAAATCATGTACTCTGAGTGGAGTAACACATGACTCGGGATCACATGTCAGTATGGTACAGTTGTTTGACAAGCCTCATTTTAAGAAATAAAAAAAAAAATTGGCAGCCACATATTTATTCACTGTCTACAGACAAGGAACTAACTAACTCTGAAGCCCAACTGACCTTGAAGATCCGAGACCTCTACTTGCCTCAGACGTCACATTTTAACCACATGCTATACCACATGATGTTAGGGAAGCAACCAGGGCAGCCATAAGCCCTTAAGGCACCTTTCTTGCAAATCAGAAAAAGGCACCCTCTATGAGAAGAGGCAATCCCGCTGGTCCAGGACTTGGTGACCAAGCATGAGATAGATTTCAGCACCACTCAGCCCTGGCCAGGTGTGCTTATATGGGTGACAGTGTGCCCAATTGTACACGGGGATGCTGGGAATAATTTCCTGACTGGTATGAAACAGCAGACATGGGAAGCAAGTTCTGGAGACAGCAATGAGCATACCATGTAGGTTACAGATTTCCTTCAGGCACATCAGTACCAAGAATGTCATCCTTATTAAATACTGTAAAATGGTGGCAAACCTCCTATGAAAAGGTGAGGCAGAACATAAGGAACAGAAATCCAGATTTTCAAAAAGTAAAACATTTAAGAAGTTATACATATAAGTTGGAAATTAAAATTTCAAAACTTACGGCAATTCTCAATACGCATAAATGCCATGATGAATTTAATAATAATGTTTTCCATAAGCCTTTAGAAAGTATACAAAAATGATTGAGAGTCTGTCCAATGATATAACTGGAAAAGCGGGAAACTGCTGATCATATCCTTTTTTCATTCCTCCTTTGCTGTAATAATGACTACAACAGAATATAGAATAAAACCATAAAAACCAAACTCACTGCCATCAAGTCAATTCCAATTCATAGTGACCCTACAGAACAGAGTAGAACTGCCTCATAGGGTTCCATGGAGCGGCTGGTGGATTCAAACTACTGATCTTTTGGTTAGCAGTCAAACACTTAATTACTGCGCCACCAAGGTAATTTTATATGTATGCTGTAAAAATAAAATTACAGTACATTTTACTGTCCATCTGCACAGAGTCTAAATGAAAATGTACAATAACAAGCCAAACTCATCATGTCCTCAATCAAACTCGATATTCCTTCTACACTGTACTTCGGCGAAAGCAGTTATTACACCCATACACATATTTTTTTTACCCTCTTATATACATTATAATCTTGTTAAGGGTAGAAACCATGCCTTATTCTATTTTTTTCTTCTTTTTTTTAGTTAAACTGTTCTTTCTTTAAAATAATTTCTTTCTATTTTCTTGTTGTTGAGAATATACATAGCAGAATATACACCAACTCAACAATTTCCACACATACAATTCAGTGACACTGATAGTACATTCTTCGAGTTGTGCAACCATTCCCACCTGCCTGTTCTGAGTTACTCCTCTCCCATTAACCTAAACTCACTGCCCCCTAAGTTTCCTTTCCAATAAGCTGCTGTTGTCAATTTGATCCCATATAGATAGTTCTTCAAAAACCACAATACTCAAGGCAGACATTTCTTTACTAGTTAAGCTAAACTATGACTTATTCTTTTAATGTCCTCTGCCATGTACCACAATACCTTTCACATGAATAGGGGCTTAATAAATGGCGGTTGAATAGATTTTTAATTTAAAGAGGTAAACTGTGAGAAGAAAAGGCAGTGGCCATTTGGCAGAGACGACAGGACGAGCACAGAGGAATGTCTGATAACCACTGGAGAGCTAAAAGGGGAAAGCGGAGGGAACTGAGAGGAGGAAACAGAATTTGCTTCATGCCCTACTTTGTGCCAGGCACTGTCCTAGGACCTGTACATATGTTATTGTCTTAGTCATCTAGCGCTGCTATAACAGAAATGCCACAAGTGGATGGCTTTAACAAAGAGAAATTTATTCTCTCACAGTCCAGTAGGCTACAAGTCCAAATTCAGGGCGTCAGCTCCAGGGGAAGGCTTTCTCTCTCTGTTGGCTCTGGAGGAAGGTCCTTGTGGTCCTCAGTCTTCCCTTGGTCTGGGAGCATCTCGGCGCAGGAACCTCAGGTCGTAAGGACGCACTCTGCTCCCGGCACTGCTTTCTTGTGGTATGAGGTTCCCATGTGTCTCTGCTCACTTCTCTCTTTTATATCTCAAAAGAGATTGGCTTAAGACACTATCTAATCTTATAGACCTCATTAGTATAACTGCCATTAATCCATCTTTTTACAACATAGTGATAGAGTTTACAACACATAAGGAAATCACATCAGATTATAAAATGGTACACAATCATACAATACTGGGAATCATGACCCAGCCAAACCGATACACACCTTTTTGGGGGGATGTAATTCAATCCGTGACAGTTATCTTAGTTAATCCTCAGAACAGCATTATAACCCCCACTTTACAACTGAGAACACTGAGGCCAAAAGGAAGAGCTACTTGCCCAGGATCATCCAGCTACTACATGGGAAACCAGGATCTGAACCAGGCCTGTCTGTGCCAAATCATATCCCTTTCTCCTGCCCCCTCAGCTCCAGGAGGAGGAGCTCTTAAAGAAAAAGCCAGGATGCCAGCTGTACGCTCTGGAGGAAAATTCTGGGTTCTGCTACCCCAGTCAATAGTTATGATTTCCCTTTTTCCTTTACGTGTTAACACATCTCATTCTGTTCTACTGAAACATGTTTGTTTTCATTATGAATAACATTAAAATCTTGGCATCAATTCTAAACTGATGACCAAATTATTTTAATAATATTCAATACAAAATTCCAGGAAAATAAATAATTTGGGATCTTATTCCTCTGAAGTTGATGGTGACAATGGCTTTGTTACTCATTGTTTTTCTGTGTTCCTGATTAGTTGGAAACACACAGATGTCAAAGCTATGTGGATGCTCTAAAATTATTTATGGTGATCCGGAAGTTCTGGGAACAGCATTTATAAGTTAATGTTTGCCACAGTGCCAAGAATGGAAACACAACAGTGAATTTATTATACACTATGCACTGTTCTAGGAGCCCTGGTGATACAGCAGTTAAAGCACTCAGCTGGGAACCCAAAGGTCAGTGGTTCGAATCCACCAGCCGCTCCGTGGGAGAAAGATGTGACAGCCTGCTTCCGTAAAGATTTACAGCCTTGGAAACCCTATGGGGCAGTTCCACCCTGTCCTATAGGGTTATTGTGAGTCAGAATCGACCCACCAGCAGTGGGTTTGGTTTGGTTTATGCGCTGTTCTAAAAAAAAAAAAAAAAGGTTCTTAGTCAAGTGTCCAAAATGACAAAATGAATTATGAATATATTTGTGTGGATACATCTTTACACACATGTGTATGTGTGTGATACAGTTATACAAACACGCAATAGCCTTCTGACTCAAATAAACTGTAATAAAGGTATAGTTAATAAAGTCAGACTAGTTCTTAGTTTACAGGTTTTCTTTTCTTATTACACAGAAATACATTTTAAAGGCATTTTATTTTATCCTTGCATTGATGTTTGAACCATTATTAGCGCACATCAAATGTTCACAATATTCAGCGCTAAGAAACTCTACCCCTAGTTCTTCAAAAGCCTGTACAGCTTAGATTCTGATCTCTCAATCAATCTCTTCAATTAATCAATCAATCCCTCTCTTGCAAGTGTGCACTCTCTCTCTCTCTCTCTCGAATCCCTACCCCCCTCACACACACACACACACACACACACACACACACAAATTTGGTGTTTTGTTGTGCAGACCTTAATCAGTTTAGGTAAATGAAATATATATATTTTAGGTATTAACCAATAAAACTGTCTGAGGGGATCTTTAGCGATGGAATTACTTTTGATTTTTTAGTTTCTTCTTTATATCTTTTTATGTTTTTCCAATTTTTCATCAGTATATATTACTTTTGAGAGAAAATATTAAAACATAACATTACCCTTGCTGTAATATATTAACAGATCAACACTATTTAAGATGATTAGTGAAGATATTTAAAACAGCCAGATAAGACAATCATCAGAAATATTTCTAATTCTGCTCAATCTCATTGACAGCTTTAAAAAGAGACCTATCTGGGCTTGTGTTCTTATGAAGACTACAACA
>NW_004443972.1:15953041-15954000 GCF_000243295.1 Trichechus manatus latirostris
GTTTATGCTGTTCACCTGCAAACTTAGTCACTATTCCCTGGGAAAATATAGTTCAGGCAAAATTGCCCTGAGTGAGTTCAAACCATCAGTAATGTGTCCCACTCTTAATGTAAAGGTGAAACTTGCAATGTAGCCTTTTAAAAAACTAGGATATCACAGACATGTTACTAACAGAATTTTATTTCCCCAAACTTGGTATTCTAAAATATATAAGTCTCAGAGGAATGATCAATACCTTTGAGCACCTCACTGTTATAGAGGATACCACAATTAAAACTCAGGCCCCAAATGATGAACCTTAATCCAATCATTAAGGACACTTTCAGAATTCATTCTTCACTCTTCCTAACATTTCCCCCTTTTGTGAAATGCTTTTCTTTTTTTTTTTTTAAGATTATAAAATTTTCAGATGTTCTCTTATATAAACTGGAAAAACTATATTTTCTCAAGAGTTTTAAAAAAATGTATGTATGTGAGTGGATGGATGGATAACTAAAAACTTTAAACAAAAGCTGGAATTGTATTGAATATATAAGTATCTCAAATCAAATCTGTCTTTTGAACCTAATAATACAGCTATCCATGTCATTAAATATTCTTCAAAAATAAGATGTGCAATATTTGTGACATGTTTTAATGGATACACTATACGTTAACCATTTCTGAACATTTAGGTTGTTTCCAACTTTTAAAATATGAAAAATGAGACTATGATGAACACCCTTTAACTGACATCTTCAGCCCCATAATTACCTTCCTTTCCTCTGCCCAGCACTCGTCTCACTGCTCCTAATGGGGGTTGGGGGGTGTCCCCGAGTCCAGCTCTCTCACTTTGGCACTGAAGCTGACTCCTTGTTACCACCGTCAAGAACAGAAGGTCACCTCTTGACATTCCAAAAGGGGACAGGGAAATCCCATCTTCACTGTACGGTAGGGAGAGCTAAGAATCCAGAAAGAAA
>NW_004443972.1:15956280-15957808 GCF_000243295.1 Trichechus manatus latirostris
GTTACTAATTCAGGAAATTCTTTACATAGTATATTTTTCAAAGTTCAAGAACATGAGCTACAAGAAACTGAATTTGCTGATTCAAACTAGGCTAACAAGTAAAACAATACTGTAGGGCTTGTCAATATTTTTAAAAACTATACACAAACACACTCACATGCAAATATATATATGTATATCTACACGCACATATATTTGCAAACATACATATATACCCACACATACACTTACCTCCTAACCTTTGTTGGTCAAATGTCCATGCATACCTTTTGAAGACCTTTTTAGTTATTTTTTATTGGTGCAAGATTAATTACAGATGTTAAAAGTAATTAGGAATCTGAACAACTTGGAATTAAGGAAACAACTGTTACCATTTTAATGGACATTTTCTTTTTTTCACCCTGAAAGTTATATTTCTAAAAAGTAAACATGAAATAAATAAAATTGACCAATTTCTGATATTTTAATTACCAAACTCCTAGTTATCTCACATAACAGTCTTCACAATAACCAGTGAAGTAGGTAAAATAGGTAACTGGTAAGCAGCAACAGTGAGATTAAAACCTAGGTCTCTGTGATTCCAGAATCTAAACACTCCTGTACACTTCAAAGTCACTGCACTATCGGAGTGCACTACACTATTCCAATGCAGCCTTTCCTAGAGAAATCACCTATGAATGTGATATTTTGAAGTGGTTTTTTTTAATACTAATTTGTACTTAACTATCAAATAAGACAGTAAACTATTAGACATTAAAATCTATTATAAAACAGCAAATGTTGCAATGCTGGTGCTACGAACAGATAGCTAGGCCAGTGAAACAAAAAAGACGACTAGAAAACAATTATTTGCAATACATAAAAAATAGACAAAGATTAACTATCCCTAGTATACAAGGATCATTATGGAAAAGCAGAAATACTGCAAAAGAATATGAACAGAACAGTCAGAGAAGAAAAAGGAACACAAATGGCTTATGAGATTGTGAAAAGATGATCCAAACTTGCTTGGCAAGAAATGCAAATTCAAACAAAAGTGCGGTAATATTTTCATCTGTTGAACTGTTAACCTTAGAATATTAGCAATCTATTTTTATTTTACAGAAAAGGAGACTAAGTTTCAGGCAAATTTGCCCAAGCCACACAGTAATTTTAGTGGAACTGAAATTAGATCCCTTTCTCTTCCCACTGTGATACCTGCAGTGCTAAGGTGAGTAAGCTGTAAGACATGCAGGTCCTAGAGACTAGTAGACAGAAACAGGAGACAGCAGCTCAGAAAAGAGGGCCACATGAGACACTAGCCATCAGAAATGATCACTTGATGGAGAGCAACTGAAAAGACAGGACAGGGAGGGAAGAAGGAGTTATCAACATTTAAAGGCAAGAAGAGGAACTTACAAGGAGAGGCTAGTGTTGTCTCAGGTGAAGAGTTCAAGGAGGACCTGAAATTGCCTGCTCCTGAGGAAAGTCAGGGAACTAGAAATAGGGGTCAGCGTTCTCATTTTAAAGATTAAGAAACAAATATTAG
>NW_004443972.1:15958969-15960876 GCF_000243295.1 Trichechus manatus latirostris
CATGGGGTCCCTATGAGTTGGTGCCGACTCCATGGCAGCTAACAATAATATCATAACACGGGCACCAACCAACCAGAATGGGCAGCAGCCAGGAGGCCTTCCTCGTGCTGAATGAGAGCCCTTAAGCCAGCTTGATCATTTCCTCCAACTAGTGACCTGCTTCCTTATTTTCCTAAAATGGCAATTTTATTTATTAAAATTATGTAAGAATAAGAACATATCCTTAAAATAAAGATAAACCACAGAAAATATCCAAATCTCGTTTTATAGTGCCTATTTCTAAATTTAACCTAAGTTGCCTGTGCTGCCACGTAGTATAACTGGTCTGAGCGTCCATCTCACTCCTTTCCCTGACTGTTCCTCCTGAGATAAATATATTATTCAACACAAGAATGGGGTTAGGGTGAAAACATAATTAGAAAGGAATCACTACGTATTAACTGTCTCAATAATTAACGTTATGACTGAATCTTTTATTGGTTTCAAGCCCTTCTTAAAAGTTAACATTTCAAAGGCAATATAACACAATGCAAGAACCGAAGAACAGAAGTTGATGGTCTTATTTTATCCAATAATGAAATATGCTAGTTATCACTACAGAGGTCTAAACAAAAGTCCTTAAAGCTACCTTACAAAAAATATCACAGAGAAACCTTATTTTTCATTTGGGTTCCTTAATTAGCTTAAATTAAGTGTAATTATTATGTACAAAGTCTTTAAAAAAAAACAAAAACAAACTTTGCAACAGAATGGTTATGAAAGAAAATTCACTGCTTCCTCTTCCAGAAGCACTATGAAAAAGAGATCTTATCATCAGTAAAAAAAAAAGAAAAAAAAATTAAAAAATTACTATAAAACCACTTACAGAATGAGCCTTTGTGCTTCAATCTCTAAAATCAGAGAAAAATGTATACCAGAAAATGAATGACTATGGACTAAAGGGTTAAAATATCTTTCAGTGCCAATGTAGAGGTGGGACCATGAAATTTTTTTTTCCCTTTCTGTGGGCTAGCAATTAATTCCTTAGAATACTAGAACAATATTCTAACATTTCTGCAACTGTAGTAATTCAAATGGTTTACAGTTTTAATGAAAACCCCAGCATACTACCCCTAAGCCATTTCAAATCCCCAGCATACTACCCGAGTCATTTCAAATCACAGAACTACCAAACGGAGTACAAAACCACAAGGATTCTCGAACCATAATTTTTCATGTAATGGTTATACCAACACTTTTCTTTAGTTAAACACCATTCTTAACCTTATTTTTATCCCCACTTATAGCATCCAAGTGACATAAGAAACATCCAGTGACATAAGAGATAACCCCAATACTGAATTTCATTGATGTAAAAGAGCAAGCAAGGCTGTAGAAGTGGAATATTATTTTGAGTAGAACGGTGGTGAATACAGGATTAGTTTCCTTCCTGGGGGCCAGTAAGTATGAGTGTAAATAACCAACTCTGAATACCATGGGTCAAGCCCATCCACCCCTTTTATCCCTGGAATGTGCTATTTTGAGAGTTACAACTTTTCTAAACGAAGGAATTCTGCATTTCATGGGCAGTATTTCAAATCTAGCTCAATAGGACATAAATAGAGGCCATGATATCCCTAATCTATGTTTGAATAGATCGTTTTATATTACCAAGCACCTCCTCATTCGTGATTCATGAATTTAGAGTTCATGACTGACAAAGGCGGCAAAAATAAACGGTAAAAAATTAAAGACTGTTCACTGCATGGAGAATGGGCCAGGACAATTTTTCTAAGTTTTGACCATTCTAGAACAGAGCAGTGGCCTGCAGAGTCATTATCTCTAATTTCATTACCTTAAACGAGCTTTCCTAATTGTGACCCAATTAAAGAATGCTATCTACCGCACTTAAAACGTAGAAAGAAAGG
>NW_004443972.1:15961299-15968070 GCF_000243295.1 Trichechus manatus latirostris
TCAAACATGTAAGTGTATGTGTGTGTCTTATTCTAGAAAGGATTTAGGGTAGCTTATAAAAAGGCATACCCTACAATCAATGGCAAGGAACGGAGGACAAAGGGAAAATGAAGCAGAAAAGAAATGGTTTACTGACAAAGGTCAATTATTTTAAGTGCCTGACGTTTCCGCGGTTGAGCCTGAAGAGTTTGCCTAATGACTATCAACCAGCGCTGATCAAATAACAGCAAAAGACTTGGAGATCAAGCACCTGACTTACAAGAAATCTATCATAAGCAGCTCTTCGACACAAGCATAGTTCAATGATAACTGATCCTAATGATGACTGAAAAGCTGCAAGTATTAAGTGTAATCAGAATCATGATAGGGAAAATCACTGTATCCTATTGCCTTGAAAGCTGACAATTCATGTAAGATATTTACGATAAAACACTACAATTAGAAAATTTGATTTACTAGTATAATCTACTCCTTGACTGTTTTGAAAGACAGCTCAGTTATTGATTACTTGGAGATACAAATACCCAGATTATTAATGTGTTCTATGTAGGATATTTAACAACAAAAAAATTGAAACATGCAAGCTTCCCAGTCCCTAGAACAACACAGAGTAACCCTTTATTTCTTTTTCTTGGATTACAGAGCTGGAAGTAACCTGCCAAGAGTTTCAAATAGCTTTCATCTTGCATGCCAACTCTCAGATGAGTTCGTAGTGGTTGTGTTATGTAGGGAAGGATTCTGAGGTCCAGCCAAGTCCAGCAGGAAAGAGAATTTTCATCTATTTAATAGCAATCCTGCCATGAGAGAGGAAATGAGGCTGTACATGGCCACTTACTTGTATATTACTGATCTTTGGTCCAATTTCCTGATGTTATCAGTGAGCAGCCGGAGGCTTAACGTGGTTGTTTATTCACCATTTCTTTATAGATTTATTTATTTGTAGCCTACCTTATTTCAAAAATACACATAATATGGTAAAATAAATAGGTAAGATAAATTGGATGAAGAGAAACAGAAAAATATATATTCTGAGAAGGGTAAGCTTAATCCTCGTGACAAACTCTAAAGCCCGAAAGAGAGAGACATCTCAGCAACAAGTTCTGAATTTGGTCATCAAGATAAAATGTCTCTGTAATTAGGGATTTAGGCTCATAACCCAGCCTTCCTTTGTATCATATAAAGAAGCATTTCATTCATTCATTCATTCAAAAGTACTTATTGATATTTGCTTATTAATAAAGAGGAGCCCTGGTGGCACAGTGGTTAAGAACTTCACTGCCAACCAAAAAGCTGGCAGTTCAAATCCACCAGCCGCTCCTTGGAAACCCTATGGGGCAGTTCTATTTTGTCCTATATGGTCCCTATAAGTCGGAATCGACTTGACGGCACCAGATTTTTTTTTTTTTTTTGGTTTGGTGGCACAGTGTTTAATTGTTTGGCTGCTAACTGAAAGTTCAGCAGTTCAAACCCACCAGCAGCTCCACAAGAAAAAAGACCTGTCAAGTCAATTCTGACTCTTAGAGACCCTACAGGGCAGAGTAGAACTGCCCCACAGGACTTCCAAGGCTGTAAATCTTTACGGAAGTAGACTGCCACATCCTTCTTCCAAGGTAAGGAGGAGGCAGATCATAATTTTTTAAATGGCATCCAAGGTTGGTTCACTGAGAAGGTAACATATGAGGAAAGTGCTGAAGGAAGTGAGGGCGTGAGTAGGAGATCTCGGGGAGAAGCAATGCAGGCAGAGGAGGAAAAGTCAACACAAGGCTGGAAGGCAGAAGCATTCCTAGTGGACTTGAGAAACAGCGAGGAGTCCGCTATGGCTGGAGTCAGGGGTGGAGGAGAGTAAGAGAAATAACAGGGAGTATACCATATCAGTTGCCAGCAAGTCAACTCTGAGGGGACATATAATATAGAGTCACAGGACTTGTGAGTTATATGTAAAGTGAAAAAGCCATTTGGGGCAGTAAGGCAGGACTCCTGACTTTACCTGTCATGTGGAGACACAGCTTACTTGAACATTCTGTGCTGATTTAGGCAGAAGCAGGGTACACAGATTTTAGGCATACCCCCAAAGGTGTTTATCTTTATGGCTCATATTTGTCCCTAGCATGAAAAGACATGCTTAGATTGTGACACACCCTGGCAACAGTGTCAGAGTGGTAGAAGCACTCCCAAGATCGTGCTGCTGGGGAGGATTATAAAAATAACAGCAATACAAGTGGAGAGTGAAGTGTTGCCTAATTTGCTGCACTCTGAGATCACTTATGAAGTCTCACCTCCTCATTTCTCTTCAATGTGGTATTAAAATTGTTCCACCATGTATATCTGCTAGCAGTGGGAGCCACAGAAGAGACATTGGTCTAGCAGTAGCAGAGGTCAGGAAACCATTAAATCTATACATAAGAGGACTAAGGTACAAATGAACTCCATAAATAAGTAAAAGCCACCTCTAAGCCTGAAAAATTCATATTCATATGAAAAATTTGTATTATTATATAATATCATTTTGTTATAATTATCATCACTGTCTATGCAAGTCCAGTAAAGGCTGATGCTGTCAGAACAGACACCCAAAAAGAAAGGAAAGCAGGGGAGAGGAGGGAAGGAAACCAACAATTACAGAATGATGAACGACCTCCAGAAGAGGGTTCCTTCAAGCTCAAGTCTGAGAATTTATTAAAGGAACTCATAGCAGAGAATAATGCAGATGTGTAGCCCACAAGAGTTTTATAAGATAGAACCAACAATTTAAAATTGATTAAGCAACAAAAACACAAGGAAAAAATGTCTGCAGCCTAAACACACATCCAGGCAAGTTGTTGAATGTTTCCTGGCTGCCATGAAGTGAAAGAGGGACAATTAATTCAAGCCCAAAGTGAATCCCAAGCGAGAATGGGTAGAAGAAAACCATTATTTAAACAAAAAAACCCTTCCTTTCACTAAAGATATCAATCAAGCAAAAAGCTGCTGGAAAAGATAACTGAGTATTTGCTGATTTTAACATTTACTGACAGTCCAGGAAACTGTTACGCATCCACTTATAGGACCATTAAGAGAAGGGACCCAAAACAGTATGTGTACTGTTTAATGAGAAACTAGTTTGTTCTGTAGACCTTCATCTAAAGTACAATTTAAAAAAGAGAGAGAGAAGGGACCAGATTTCCCTATCTGATGGAAATGTTCTCGTTGTGTGCCACTGAATCGATTCCAACTCATAGCAATTCTATAGGACAGAGCAGAATTGCTCATAGGGTTTTCAAGGCTGTAATCTTCATGGGAGCAGATCACCAGGCTTCTCCTATAGAGAGGCTGGTGGGTTCAAACCACAGATCTTTTGGTTAGCAACCGAATGTTTAACAACTGTGCCACCAGGGCTCTAATAAAAACGTCATTAGGGATCCAAAAAATATCAACATTCCTGAGTGAGCCACTTTGATAAGAATGATGATTTCTGCATACACTGACAAACGCTAACTTTTTTTTACTGAGATTTCAAAAAGAATAGTCAAATAGAGAATATGAAAAAAAAAAATAATTTATACCTCTTCTCAAAAAAGTTTGAGGCTGCTGACAAACATATATGCAACATCACAAGACAGAAATAGATATGGAGTTCAAGGTGCAGAGAACACAAGGAGAGAGCGGGAAAAGGAACCCTGGAGTAGCGTTATTACACACATGTGAACCAGAAAGTGAGGTCCTGCAGAACTGCCAAAGTTTGATGCAAATTTGGCTTAGAACTTCTAAACGGCGAAAATAAGAAGGAAAATACAACAGTTATGAAATTGTGTTCATCAGGGGTAAAGCAAGTCCGGGGCTCAGGAGAAGCTGTTTTACTTGGCTCTAAGGCTGGAGGGCAGTTGTAGTTCAACAGCAGAATTCTCACCTTTCATGCAGAGAAGACCAGGGTTTGATGCCAGGCTGATATACTTTATACACAGCCCACCACCCATCTGTCAGTGGAAGCTAAGATGCTGAACGGGTCTCAGTGAAGCTTCCAGACTAAGATAGACTAGGAAGAAAGGTCTGGCAATCTACTTCTGAAAAATCAGCCAATGAAAACCCTACGAATCACAACAGTCCCATCCCATTGTGCATGGGATCAATGAGTTGGAGGCCTGACTCAATGGCAGCTAACAAGGTCAGAGGGCGCTTCCTCCTGTGGGCCACCATAAGGGCCACGCCTCTACCCTATGTACTATGCCAGGCCCCCGCCTGGGGCCTCAGTACTGCAGTGCAGGCCCAGAACTTTATAAGGACAAAAAGCTATGTAGCTAGTGCAGAAGGCTCTCTGGTGACTTGACTGCCTCCAGGGATAAAATCCACACTCCCTGAACAGTGGTTTTCCAATTGAGCCCTAAAGAGGAGTTCCAGGGATTATTATTTTTAGCCATTAAACAGAAAGACAAATAACAAGCAGGAAACGCAGGCAAATATATGGCATACCAAATTTTAACACAATGATGGCCATCTTCAGGTTAACTAACAAGTATGATATGAACACTGGACTAACATGTCTTCTGCCATCTCTTTGCATACATTTGAATTTATTAGATATGAGTCACTGATTAGGGAAGTTGTAGCTGGCGCTGGTATTCTTTTGGAAGTTCAAGACTTCACATGCCCATTCATGTAAAAGTGTACAAACGACCCACACATGCACCCCGCCCAAACAAATGCCGAGTCAACAGCAGGTACAACTAGTTGGTGCACACCCTCACCATGATCTAATGGTCAGCTGTACAACAATAAACAACGGCCTTCCATGTCAAACCGCGATAAAGTGGCACAATAAATATGGTACCGACAGTAAGTTTTGGGTGTCCCTGGTCTGACTTTTATATCTATCATGAGAAAAGTGATTAGCTGCATTGTCAGGGATTTAACGATGAAACAAAAAATTCTGTTTTTTCCAGTTTTTAGATCAGTTTAATTCAAAAAGGTCCTAAGAAGTTAAAATGAGCTGTTACCTTAAAAAGTAAAATTGTTACATTTTACAATTATTTAGGATGTGAATAAAGGATTTTCTGAATAGTGTACAAGGGAAATACAGAAATAAATCCGATATGCTAAGTTGCTGACCGGAGCCCTGGTGGCGCAGTGGTTCAGAGCTATGGCTGCAACTCAGAAGGTCAGCAGTTCGAATCCACCAGGCACTCCTTGGAAATCCTATGGTACAGTTCTACCCTGCCCTATAGGGTCGCCATGAGTTGGAATTGACTTGAAGGCAATGGAAAGTTGTTGATAGTGTTCTGCAACTGTCATTCAGAAGCCTTGATACCTAATTTTCGAATTTATCAAAATCTTCTCAGTGTCCTCCCTGATGAATTTTATAAATGCTGTAAATATATACTTAAATACATTCACTAAAATAACAAAAAATACTACTTTTAACTATTTATATATGTAGTTCTGTTTAAGATTTCATTTGCTTAAAGGATTTTTCTATTAACACATTTTGAAAACCACCCTGCTGGGACAGTTCAGTAGAGGCGTAAGGAGATACTGATCCCATCACCTCCTGGAAATTGGGTAAGGCCTGTCACCTCCAGCAATGAGCAGCTTCATCCATTCATCCCAAGGAGCAGTACAAACACTGCCCTTCTCTGTGTGTGTCGTAACAAGGTTCGAAAGCTCTGCAAGGAGCAAATGAACTGCAAATCCTTTAGGACGTTCTTATAAATTTGACTTCTTACAACATCTTTTGATAAGAGCTGGCAGTGGGGAGGACAAAGTTAAATTCTTCGGCAAGAAAGTCAAAATATTTCCTACTCCTGATGAAGGGTAGAGTTGAGGGTAGAGTTTACATTCTCTCACGAAAAATAAAGAGGCAAATCAAGATGGGTGGGTGCTTCCATACCACTGTGACAGGAAGCCCAGCAAGAGCACGAAAGTTAAGGAGAGTAACAGGATTATTAAAGAACTGCCCCAGAAATTTCACCCCTTTCACCAAAATCCAGAAAAATGGAATATGATAATGGTGAAGACTAATTCTATTTCTAACAAAGGAAGGAGAAACGTGGCATTTGAGTTCAGGATTCAAAGTCAGAAGACCGGAGTTCTATTCCCAGGCTTGCCACGTCCTAGTTTTGTGACTCCAAGAAAGTCATTTAACCCTTCCTAAACCTCAAGTTTTCCCAATTGTAACATGATGGAACTAAATCAGCAGCTCTTAACTGTGTCTGAACATCAGAATTTCTTGGGGAGATTCAAAAATACATACTAAAGCACTGAGTCGATTCCGACTCATAGCGACTCCACGTGACAGAGTAGAACTGCCCCATATGATTTTCTAGGCTGTAATATTTACGGGAGCAGGTTGCCAGGTCTTTTCTCCTGTGGAGCCGCTGGTGGGTTCAAACCTCTAACCTTGTGGTTAGCAGCTGAGCACTTAACCACTGTACCACTAAGGCTCAACTTGGCTGTATCCAGGGATAAAATGAACATTCCCTGAACAGTGGTTTTCCAATTGAGCCCTAAAGGGGAGTTTAACATTACTATGTGCCACGCAATGCTCTGAATTCTTTACATGTATTAACCCTGTGCTGTAGCTACTATTATTATTCTAACTTACAGGTGAGGAAAATGGAGCACAGAGAAATTGAGAAATTTGCCCAAACGAGTGGCAGAGCCAGGTAGAGGTCTTCACAGCCTGTGCTCCTCATCCTCAGTACAACTGTGTGTTACACTGCCTCTTCTCCATGTATCTCTCTGAATCTTCTGACTCAGAATCTGCTGAATAAGGGCCTGTGCATACAAATTTTAACTCTG
>NW_004443972.1:15969558-15994475 GCF_000243295.1 Trichechus manatus latirostris
ATTTACAGTCTTGGAAACCCTACGGGGCAGTTCTACTTTGTCCTAGAGGGTCGCTATGAGTCGGAATCGACTCAATGTCAGTGGGTTTGGTTTAGTTTTCTTAATGGAATCACCAAACTTTCAGTTTCCTAGATTCAAAATCTTAATCTTCTCTGAGTCATCTTCCTCCTTGGATCCACCCTTTATTCCACATTCTATCAAGGACAAATCCTGAGGCAGAAACTTTCCCCTACCTTTCCAATAAAATACAAATCTTCCTCTGGTATTCAAGTTCTCCCACAGTATGACCCTAACGAATACCAGACAAGACAGGCAGCCAAGTTAGTCCCGTCTTCAATCTGGGGCTCGAGCTGCTCACCCCACCCTGGAGATTTATTCAAATGTCAAGCTTTTCCTAATGCCTCCAAATCACATGTGATCACTCCCTACTTTGTAATCTCTGTAGCACTTTCTATCTCTCCCACGATACTTACACATTCTGGTCTACATTACATGTGAAATTTATTTTCTTTACAAGACAAGAACCTCGTTAAGAGAAGGAAATGTATCTTAGTACACTCTAGTAAAATTACTGGCATAATGCTTGATAAATATTTATTAAAGTTGATAAAAATGGTATTCACCACTCACTTCTCCTTGTTCAATTTCTCCTCCAGTGTGGCTTAGTCTTATGTTTTAATCAGATTTATAATCCTGTTGTTGTTGTTAGGTGCCGTCAACTTGGTTCCAACTCATAATGACCCTATATACAAACAAACGCTGCGCAGTGTTTACTATGTTTATAATCATAGTAAAATTATAATGCTACTATATGTCTATTGGTGTCCCTGGGTGGTGCAAATGGTTAACACACTAGGCTGCTAACCAAAAAGTTGGAGGTTCAAGTCCACCAAGAGCTCCTTGGAAAAAAGGCCGGGCAATCTACTTCTTTAAAATCAGCCACTAAAAAACCTTATGGAGCATAGTTCTCTGACACACATGGATCACCATGAGTTGGAGTTTAGTTTTTGGTTTATATGCCCATTACTTCCTAAAGCAGTGCTGTTGGGATTTGCCAGACAGTGATCCTTACAAGAAAGTTTCCTTTTCATATATCAGGCATCAAGCAAATTATAAACTAGGCATCTTCTCTGTACTGTGTAATCTTGTAGAGTTGCACATTAGACAGCTAACCAGGAACTGAGTTTCACATAATCAGCTACATTAAAAGGGATTACTTTGTTAGATGCCAGGAAAAACAGGTTCCTCCTGTATCCTTCTGCCTCTACCTTGAGCCTTTGATTCTACTGGATATTTAACAGGACTTAAGGAAATCTCATTTTTCTAACAAAATTTTGTTCTATATATCATGGCTAAATATCTCGCTAAGCATCCTGGAGAAATGCATCTTTCTGTAGCCTGGAGCAGACGAGGAACATAGGCATTGATGAGGGGAGGATGAAGATGACCTGGCACTCACAGTATATTTGCGGAGGTCGTGAAGCACAGTGGTAACAATATGGACTCTGAAGTCAAGACTGTCAGAACTCAAGTTCCGGCTCCCTCATTATCAGCTGTGTTATACTGAGCAACAACAAAAAGTGACCTCTCTCAACTTCATCTTTAAAATGGGGATAATACTACTACTCAAAGTTGTTCTAAGAATTAAATAATAAAGCACTCAGCACAGTAACTGGTACACAGTAAGCAACTGATAAATGTTAGCTGCTAGCATTACTTAGGCACTTACTACGTTACACAGATTTTTTTCCCCCCCACAAACATGTATTATGAAATGAACACAGGAAAATATGAAGGGAAAGGTTATAAATTTCTAAGTTTCATGGTAGTCCAATAAAGAAATTCTAAATAAAACCAAGGGCCAAATAAGGGCCAAGACTTTAGAGGCTTTTATTCCTGATGGCACTATCTTCCCTTCATGTAACAGTTAAACACCCCCAAGCTGCTGCTACAGTAATCTGAGGTTCATATAAATGAACACTGGATGGATATAAAGTAAATTCCATCTGTACTCACAGAGGAGACGAAGATTTAAAAAAAAAAAATCCTGTGCTAACAGTCATTATTTTCTGTGCTGGTTTCCCAATTAACTTCTGGTAAGGCTAATATGAAAGTTGGTTTGCCAACAACTTGTACAGTATTTGGGAATAAGGGGGAAAATGGCTCCTCAGCATGCCTGCTGTTAGTTGCCACTGAACTGATTCTGACTCATGGTGGAGACCCAGGTGTGCAAATTAGAACTGCTCCATAGGGTGTTCAAGGATGTGACCTTTCACAGGCAGATCACCAGGCCTGCCTGCCGAAGTACCTCTGGGTGAGTTCGAACTGCCAACCACTTGGCTAGTAGTCCAGCGCTTAACCATCTGCTCCACTCAGTGACCTCCAGCAGGCCGAACCATAAGAAAAAAATTCATAAAGAAAAAGCTAGTTGACAATAAGGAGGACTGGCTACGTTTCTAAAAATCCATTCTTTCCAGCATATTCTACACCAAGGAGAAATCAGAAAATGGACATAACTGAGATTTTCTGCCAAAATATCTGCAGAGTCAAAACACATGCATACAGTGGGTACCTGGCAATAATAAATGTAACACTGGAGTTTTCAACTACTCATGAACAACACTGAGAGTCTACGGCCTGTAGTTATTTTTAATTTTGTTGACGCATGTGTTTGAAATGTGGGTACCCTTAGAGAGAGACAGGTGAGTCAGGAAGCCAGTGAAGAAGTGTAGCCTGTCACTCAGAGTCTGTATTTCAATAAGGTTTACCTCTGACTGTATGTGCAGCAATTCTCGAGAAGGAATATTATGTTAATTTGTTGAGACTGCTCACCCCCATCCCCACCCCCACCCCCAAAAACCTAACTGATAGCTCTAAAGATAAAAGAGAACAGAAAATAAAAAGAGGTGTAAGAAAGAGATGGATCTCTATTGGAATACAGGTATTTCATGGGGGATTTTTTTATGCTAAAATTATATTCGTGAAATTCTGGAATTTTCCAAAAGCCTTCAGACTATACCTTCATATGTCAAAGACCTACTGTATATAAAGTACTTCCCAAAGTGCCAGAAATCTTCCATACTAAGAAAGGAAATGAAGCAGCTAACACGATCAAGAAAATGATTCTATATGGCTTATCCAGGAGATGAACTGGGGAAGAACATTCAGTTAAATACACTATTGCTCCTAAACTCTCCAATCTGCTTTGACTTCCATTAAAAAACACATACACACACACACATATATATAAATATCACGAAGATGATGTATCTTGCTCAGTCTCCAATCCATCATGCGTTAAACTATTTGACTACATGGAATCTTACAGGAATATTGTCCACAGTGGGAGAGTTAAATTAAAATTAGTGATTCAACGTTTTGACTCAGTAGATTGGCATGCCTTTTTTAAAAAACAAAATGAGACACAGTCTGAAAACTTCACATCGTAGATCACACTTTCCAGCAAAATGCTCAAGTTCCTTGATTTAAGCCCTCATTGTTACTTATGTAATAAGAGTTATAACTTGGCTGTCTTTGCTAGCAAAAAAATAAATAAAGACAGTTAAATTCAGTTAAATCCACTATTGCTCCCCTATTCTCAAATCTGCTTTGACTTCCATTTAGTAGTTAACTGCTTAACTGTGTGCGCCACCCAGGGACCTCGAGCATTTGTTCAGGCTTCTTGGACTTGGTCCTTTGGGGATACCTGAAAGATCTCTGATAACCTCGTTTCAAACTCTCTCTTCAATTTAAAGTGAAAACTCGAGTCCCTTTTGAGTGGAATGATTTTCCTACTTCATTGCAGGATCACTGTTCTATTTTAAACTCAAAGTCCCTTCCGTTTCATGTAGTTTCTATACATTTCAAAGAACTATCATATCTACCTAGGGATTTCAGAATGCCAGGTCTGGCAGGCCCACTGGAACTTTCAGAATAAATGCTGAGAATAACTTCACAATAAGGGTAAAAGTCGATTAATTAAGCATAAAAAAGTACTTCCACCTTACCAGAATGCTTTCTCTTTCAAAATTTCCCCTAAAAGTAGCCTAATCATTTTGGAATAAAAATGGGTAGAGGAAAAACAACTTTCAGCAGAGAGAATGTTTATGAAATTTTAGAGTTACAGAAATAAAGATGTATACAGAAAGAATATAACCATTTCAAGTGGTCTATTTTCCTGACAGTTGCCGTAATTTTTTATGACAATCAGAATAACTTAAAATATCCTTTTAAAATCAGTGTTCAGTAAATAAATTAGTGGTTTCAGAAAAGCATTTAAGTCACTAGGTTTTAGGTGTGGACAACATGAAAAAAGCATGGCCACTTCTGGGAAACAGAGGGAAGGGCTGGATTTAGGGTCTAAGAGGGAACCAGTGAGATCCGCCTATCTCCTGTGCACACTCTCTTACAGTTAATGCAACTCAAATTTTCCCTTTATTCAGAGCTTAAACCTTACAGTCATTTTTATAGTTTCTTTTATCCCAAGTCTAATCACACTCCAAGTCCTGATATTCTTATCTCCAAGACATGGCTCTGCAGTCCCAGCACCTTCTTCCCTTCCCATTTCATATCACTGTCCTAGGTCAGGGTCACATTATCTGTCACATGTAAGAGTCTCTCCTCCAAGTCAACCTTTCTAGTTTTGTAAGAATTACCATCTGAGGAAAAAAAAAAAAAGACTGAATTATGTTACTCTTCCACCCAAGGGCTGATTCTTTCCCTGTTAACTAAAGAATAAACTCTAAACTTCAGCTTAATTCAAGGTGCTAACAATATGCCCCCAATCTGCATTTCCACTTCATTTTCCTCTATGCCCACACACTCTCTGCTCTGGACACCAGAAGCTCTAACAACTGCCCAGTGGCAGCTATGGGCTCTTGGGCTCTTCATGAGGCCTGGGGGACACGATTCAATCCGTCATGAAATCTTCCTTGTCCTTTAAGGTTAAGATGACATTTCCTTTCTAAAACCTACGCCGCTCCCCACACATCAAGGTTAACAATGCCTTCCTCTGACTTCTCATAGAACACAGCGCTGATTATAACATTTACCTTATTCTGTCTTAAATTATGGTTGGATGTTTACGTCTACCCCTGTTGACCTGTCTTGCTTTTCTGTTTCAACTTTCTAAAATTTGTATTGTATTCAAAAGAATTAAAAAAAAAAAAAAAAATTGAAGAACACCAGAAACAAAGGAACAGAAAATGAAAATGTAGTGGCTATTATAAACAGGTAAAAACACCATATTTCAAAAATATTTCCTTTTAATTAGTAAGAGGTTATAAGATTTTCAACATAATTTAAATTCACATTCATAATAAAATCATAAGTTTTTTTTAAACCATTTAGAAATCTACAGAATGAAAGGAAAAAAGTCAGTTCACCAAGGATTTATTTGGGAATGAGAGAAATGAGAGAAAAACTGGAGAAGCCGGAGGGGTAGAAATATCTCACTTTGTCTTACTATCGCTAGACTGTTCTTTCCTTTAAAATAAGTTGTTGACACATCTAAGTTATCGGGGCCTTTCCATATGATGTCAATACCACAGCAACCTCTAAGCTACCTAGCCTTGGCCAACCAAGATGTTCACATTTGCTCCCACTGTGAGTCAGGAAGAAGCATGGACCTAAAACTTAACATACTAATGCTGTTTTAAAATCTAAAAAAAACTCTGGACACAGTGGAAGATTTTACAAGTAGTAGTACTTACTATGGCAGAATATATCAGGGGTGGATCAATGAGGCTGAAACTAGTCTTCTCCAAGTACCAAGAAAAAAGTGCCTCAAGGGAGAGGAGGCTGGAGGTTATATTAACATAACCCATTTTCATGGCTTTCCCAACTTTCAAGATCAGAATCTGACGTTTTTCTCATTTTTAAATGTATGGTTAGATACGATTTAAGTTTATTCTAGTAATTGGGATGCTGAGGATTGAAGGAACAGGGAAACTAATATTTGTTCAGTGACAACCGTGTTCCAGGCAGTGAACCTAGTTCTTTATTTAATAAACATTACTTGATTTAATCCTGACCATAACCCTATGATACAGGCATCATCTGACCTAACCGGAGCCCTAGTGGCGCAATGGTTAAGAGCTTGGTTGCTAACCAAAAGGTCAGCAATTTGAATCCACCAGCCACCCCTTGGAAACCCTATGGGATAGTTCTACTCTATCCTATAGGGTCACCATGAGTCAAAATCGATTCAATGGCAACGGGCTTGGTTTTGGTTTTTTGACCTATTTTACAGACAATTGACTGAAAATTAGGTACTTGCCCAGCACTATGGCAGATACTCTAGGGTACCAAAAGCTGGCAACCTTGACCACAATAATTTTATAATCTAGTTGAGAAATCTGTGACTATGATATACTATCAGCATTACATACTGCAGAGGACATGCTGCTAAATAATGCAGTATGCACTTAAAGAACAGAACTACATGGAAACGGGATGCCATTTGTGGGGTGGCTATATGTAAACCAAAATAAGGAGGAGAGTTATTAGCGTGGTCCAGGCCTTAAGGAGACAGGGAGAACTTGGACTTAAAGAATCTAACAGGTTTGGAGGCATCTGAGGTGAGGAAGCAGCATGAGCGAACAGTTCTCACTTGTCTCACTATAGGGGGAGAGGAAAGACCACCCAATTCTTCTGGCAGTCAGAAGGAAGAGGAAGTGCCAAAGAAAAAATCTACAGGACTTGATGACTAAGGGAACAGGGAGAAAAGAGGGAAGGAATAGGCAAAGATGGCTCTAAAACTCCAAGTTTAGGGGAGTAAATGTGGAAAAGTGACAGTTTGGAGAAGGAGGAGATAATGTTGTATCTGAGGTGCTAATAAAACATTCAAGGTGAAAATTTGGTAGAAAACCAGAAACAGTACAGAATAACCCTATGACAGGATGGGGCTGCATTAGAATCAGCCAAGAAAAGCAGAACTAAAAGGGTGAAGAACTGAGGATGTAGACAACAGTGGAAAAAGGCTGAAGAAGTTAAGAGAGATGAAGACGCCAGTATAGCTTCACTTAAGAACTTGAAGGCAAAATACAAAATGTTATGGTGGTAAGAAGATGGAAACAATAGGAGCCCTCAACTCATCTGTCTAGAGATTTCCCCTGAGAAATCTGAATGAGAAAAGAAAGATGGTAGCACAGTCAATGGGTTATTTGTTTGGGATGATTTTAGAGAACAGACAGAATTAAGAATCCCTTAGGGTCAAGGGGCAGTAGATGAATTCTTTGGGTTACCCAGATCATTCCAGTTCCTAAATGTATTTATTAACTGCATTGACGTACTCTTGAATAGATAACCTTCCAGAAATAGGCAGCAAAGTTGCAGCAGCCTAGAGTAGTCATAAGGTCCCATACACAGTTCAAAGTAACTAGAGCTGGTCAGCTTCTTTCATTAAATAATCCTAGAAAATGTATCTACTTTCAATCCACATCACCTTACCATTACCACTGTTATTGCTGCTGTCTTGTCCTTCAGTAACTCAACTGGTTGTCCTCCAGTGTGAGACCCCTACAGTACATGTCCCCTTCCTCTTAACCATATTTGGTCTACCTTTTCCAGTGTCATGAGTCTCTCTTTGACTTAAGGTTGGGCTGCTTTTTCACTGTAGTCTCTTTTAATAATACAGCATCTGCTTCTTCTACTGTCATTTCTTCTAATATAGTAATCTGTGTATTCTACTCCACAGAGCTTTTTAAAAATGCTTTTTGTTTTTCTCTCCAGTTTTTACAATTTTCATGTCATTCTTGCCTTCAGGCATTGTTGTGTAGAATTGGCCCCTATTATAAACATAAATATTCCTGAGTATTGTTTCCCATCTTTTTGTCATATAACCCTCTAAAATATCTGTCATAGTTTGAATTATGTCCCCCAAAAATATGTGTATCAATTTGGCTGGGCCATGATTCCCAGAATTGCGTGGCTGGCCTCCATTTTGTGATTGTAATTTTATGTTAAAGAGGATTAGGGTGGGATTGTAACACCACCTTTACTCAGGTCACATCCCTGATCCAATGTAAAGGGAGTTTCCCTGGGGTGTGGCCTGTACCACCTTTTATCTCTCAAGGGTAGAGAGCTGGGGACCTCATACCATCAACAAAGCACTGCCGGGAGCAGAGCGCATCCTTTGGACTGGGGTCCCCTATGCGGAGAAACTCCTAGTCTGGTGTTGGGGGAGGTTGATGAGAAGGCAGAGAGAGAGAAAGAGAAAGCTTTCCCCTGGAGATGATGCCCTGAATTTGGACATTTAGCCTACTTTAACTGTGAGGAAATAAACTTCTCTTTGTTAAAACCATCCACTTGTGGTATTTCTGTTATAGCAGCACTAGATGACCAAGACAATATCCAATCCCCACAAAAAGCCAAAATATTTGTTTCAACTGTTGCTCCCCTCCCCAGTGCATCCTCATCAGTAAGAGCAGTGTTAAATTTTTATTTCTAAAACTTTTTTTTTCTTTTTTAGAGTTACGAGAAGTTCCTGATAGCTACTTTTCTCAAATCTCTTAATTATGTCCACTGGGTTTTTTAAACTCTAGGATGAGTCACTTTCCCAATAGGTTTTTTTTTTAACTTTTCCTTTTTTTTTTTTCAATTGTGCTTTAAGTGAAAATTTACAGTTCAAGTTAGTTTCTCGTACAAAAATTTATACACACATTGTTATGTGACCCTAGTTGCTCTCCCTATAATGTGACCGCACACTCCTCCTTTCCATCCTGGATTTCCCGTGTCCATGCAAGAAGCTTCTGTCCCTTTTTTCCTTCTCATCTCACCTCTGGACAGGAGCTGCCCATTTAGTCTTATGTATCTACTTGAGCTAAGAAGCGCTCTCTTCACGAGTATCATTTTATGTCCTGTAGTCCAGTCTAATCTTTGTCTGAAGAGTTGGCTTCGGGAATGATTTCATTTCTGGGCTAACAGAGAGGCTGGTGACCATGTCTTCCGGGGTCCCTCCAGTCTCAGACCATTAAGTCTGGTCTTCTTACTAAAATTTGAGTTCTGCATCCCACTTTTCTCCTGCTCCATCAGGGAATCTCTGTTGTGTTCCCTGTCAGGGAGGTCACTGGTGGTAGCTGGGCACCATCTAGTTCTTCTGGTCTCAGGCTGATGGAGTCTCTGGTTTATGTGGCCCCTTCTGTCTCTTGGGCTAATATTTTCCTTGCGTCTTTGGTGTTCTTCATTTCCTTTGCTCCAGGTGGGTTGGGACCAATTGATGCATCTTAGATGGCTGCTTGCTAGCTTTTAAGACCCCAGATGCCACTCACTAAAATGGGATGCAGAACATTTTCATAATAAATTCTGTTATGCCAACTGACCTAGATGTCCCCTGAAACCACGGTCCCCAGACCTCCACCCATGCTACTCTTTCCCTCAAAGTATTTGGTTGTATTCAGGAAACTTCTTAGCTTTTGGTTTAGTCCAGTTGTGCTGATTTCCCCTGTACTATGTTGTCCTTCCCTTCACCTAAGATAATTCTTATCTACTATCTACTTTCTGTCTCTTGGGCTAATATTTTCCTTGTGTCTTAGGTGTTCTTCATTCTCCTTTGCTCCAGGTGGGTTGGGACCAATCTATGCATCTTAGATGGCCGCTTGCTAGCTTTTAAGACCCCAGACACCACTGACCAAATTTCCATTAGGTTCTTGTCACTTCCATTTCACCAACTAGTTACTCTTTACTGGAGACAATTACGTCCAGAATAGGAACTCTCTTTTTTGCTTTCTCTACCTGCTAAGACAAAAACTGTCAGCAAGTCAAATCCGGAATTTATTAGATGCTCGGGGTTGAACAGAATGAAGAATCTAGCAGATATCCAAGATAAAGTCCTCTATTACTGTTATGTCTTGCCTCTGTATGATACATATCAAGAAAACTATCATCAGAGTTAAATATCAAACCTGGAATTTTGCAAGAGCCTTTTTCGCAAATGACAGGAGAGTGACAGTGGCAACAAGTCATTGCTGCTATTGATAATAGCAAATAGAATGATGTTTATACATGTTAAGAAAATCCACATACATCAAGCAGACCAATAACAAAAACATGAATTTCCTAGGAAAAATGATAAAATGCGCTTCTGTTGCATTTGGAATATGATTTGATTCAATAAAAAAATTACTGATTCAATTTTTCGAGTATTCACTCACTGTATATGAAAGATGGTACCACTGTATTATTTTACGGTGTCTCACCTTACAGAAACCAAAACTAGCTGAGGAACAATTTGTCTTTTGAAATCCTCCCCACTTCTCTTATACGTCAAGAATTGGAGGGTTAGCTTCATTCTTTTGTTTGCTACAAAATTGTATTTTCAGCTCCTTAGACTTTATGGTGATCTATCTACCTGTAATTATACCACAAGAGCGTAAGAAGGCCAGTGAAAGGCCAGCAGCAGACAAGACAGCAAAAGGCCTATTTGTGGTCTCCAAACAGCTGCAATAGGGCAGGGCACACTTGGCAAAGTTCCTTCTGCTTCAGGCGACACATGACAAACCCCAAGAGCAGGACTTGCTTTCAGAGCCGTCCCTAGGACAGGGCATTATTTCACTGCCTAGAAGCCAAGGGCTAAAGCCAAAGTCTAAGAAGCTTAACCAAAAAGGATAGCACGGGAAAAGCATGGGGAGAGTCCTAACAACAACGGGCTTTTGGAAAGCTCTCCTCAATCTTAAAGAACCACCTATCACCCCAACCCTCCTCTCTAAAAACAAAGCAAAGCAAAACAACCACCAACTGCTTATGGAAGGCCAGATACTTTTAGTTTCAGTTTGCAAATATTGCCCCAGTGAGTTTTGAAATGTGTTTTATTCTTAAAAAGAAGAAGAAGTAATAAACCTGGATTTTACCTGGGACAACAGAAATAAGATGCTATTGATGAGAGGTTCTTTCTGCAATGGGAATATCTCTCAGGAAATAAGAAACTTTCCTTATGCATGTAAGGATATGTAAGAAGCTATAAAATTCCTTTTTTAAAGGACCATTATTGTCACAGGATAAGTCAAAGATGGTGTTATAGTTACAGGCTTTTATACTCAATGTGATTAGATGCTTTTAATCTTTACACAATGATCTTTGCATGGTACAGTAGTACTTCTGGCTCTTTAGTTTAAATTAGTGCTTTCGTACTTGGTGAGCTAATGTAATTGCAACAAACTAGCATACGTACACTCTATTCATTGACAACATTAGCATATAATATGAGTTTATTTTAGAACTTTATGCACACGCACACATTTATTCACAAGACTCAGAAAAGCTGAAACTTACCAAATGCAAGAGGGTGAACAAGCTGGGCCACAAAACTACAAATGCTACTAAAGACAGACTAACATGGTCCCAGCTGGAATTAAGAGTTCTACATATATCTAGGATAAAGTTAGACGGTAACTACCTTTCTGACAAACAATGATAGTTAAAATTTCTTATGAGGTAAATCGGACTCCTAAGGAGCTTCCACTCCTGCAAAAGATCTAGCCCCAAGTTTTTAAAAATTCACATTTTACTTCTCATATGCCAATTTCTATTGAGAGAATGCTCTAATTTATCTTGTTATATAGGTATTCTGCTGATGCTAACACTAAGTGTCCAAGGATAATACTTGGAAACACTTTCATCATTGCAATTCTGAGAGTGCACAGATTGTCTCATACTAGACTTCTCAACAGCAACGAACAAGAACAACAGAATTTTCCTGGAGTCCCTGGGTGGTGCAAACTGTTAATGTGCTCAGCTGCTAAATGGAAGGTCAGCAGTTTGAGTCCATCCAGAGGTGCCTTGGAAGAAAGGTACGGTGATCTACTTCCAAAAAATCAGCCACTGAGAACTCTGTGGAGCATAGTTCTACACTGACACACACAGGAGGTTGCCATGAGTCAGAATCAACTCAATGGCAACTGGTTTTTTAAACTTCTCTTATAATACAATTTATATCGCTTTATATGATCAAAGAAACATACAGCAGCTAAAAACAACAAGAACTACTACTACTTACGGCTGACACAGCTTCACCAGGTCCTGGTCTGTGGTGTTGGGAGGCAGTCCTCGGATATAGAGGTTCGTTTTACTTAGTTGATCCCATCCTGAGTTGCTACTGCTGCTACTGTTGTTATTACTGCTGGTGGTGCTGGGGCTGGGAGGGGCCATGGGGTGGGCTGGGACTAGAGACTGCTGAAAAACAAAAGACAGCGAGTATTACTAGGATGTAAGATATCTAGAACCATTCAAAGACTATATGATGTCCAAAATACAATGAAATTACCAAAATTTAATACAGATTATCTTAACTTACTTTGATGTACAAACTTTAACATACACATTAAAAAAGAACCATTCATTCTACAAAAAGAAGTCTCTTTCTTTCAAATGAAATTAATAACAGGGTTTTTACTCAGTAGAAAATTCTGTATATGCACCTTAAATATGACTAAATCTATGTAAGATTAATTTATTCACACAGTTTAAGGAACGTACCTACTGAGACTCAAAATTAACTTGCACAGTGTTACCATCACTTTAATATAAAGTTAATTTAGAAATCACCAACACTAGACTTTTGAAAAGGTTTTCAAATTCTGAAGAACCTTTGAGAGTTGCTGATAATTTTATTAAGATGATTCTTCAAAAAAAAAAAATTATTTTTCAAATGTAAGACAAATAGAGTTCAACTAAGACCCTCCAATATGGAAAAGTTCACCTAGTTCTATGACAGACACATGGCTCCATTGAATCATCTAGAGAAGATTCACGGTCACGTGGACTTTCACTTTGGCTAACCTTGTGAAATTTAACCGCTGTGAGAATAGTGTAGCAGTTGGAAACTGTCCCGGGCCTAGCAACAACCAACACAACTTTTGTAAACCATTTAACCGAGGGCCCAGTGTGGCTTTACAGCCAGCAGCCAACCAGGAAGAATGTCTGAAATTATACTCACACCACAGAATTCTCTGTTAACCAATCCAAAGAAACCACAGCTCTCTGACCCTATGCTACACACATGACTTTGGAGGAAGTTAAACGGCTCAGTTTGAGATGGAAGGGAGCACAGCCCCATGGGTCCTCACAGCAAGAATACTCAGCAATTGCACAGTAGTACAGGAATTTTTCACTGCAAAACAACTAAATAATAAATACACTAACCCAAGGACATCATGTATTGAGTAACAGTTTGAAAAGACAAAATTGTCACTAGATATTCAATAAAAGTTTCAAATCTTACAGCTTGATCTTTATTACCACAAACAAGAAAATTACACATATGTAACACAGAATTAAGTGTCTTACAATAAATGTAACCTCGCTTTCTTTGTCAGCAACCTCAACCATCCATTACAGATTCCTGGCTCTACCCAGTTTCTTCCATGATCATCCTAATTCCACAGTATCCCAACTCAATGGAATCCTCATTAATCAACACATGTACCCATTTCTTCTGGCCCTATACTACCCAGTTTCTTCTTCCCACAACCTAGCATCCTTGCTAAGATTTCATCCAAGTCCAAAACCCACTTTATCTAGAAAGATTCTACTTCTAGAGGGAGAGTAGCAAGAAGGGTTTACAATAGCTACTGTATAAAATACTATTTACTGAAGGCTGAATCTGAACTGGCAACATCAGTACTGCTTCATCTAAAAATTAAAAGTGCCTGAGATCACATCCTACCTTAATCTATTTAATGCATGTCCTTAATGAGCAGCTGTACTGATAATCCTTCCACCAGATCTATGGATCTTCTGTAAGAGCTAATGATTCTGCTTTCTAGATGTAGGCCTTGTCTCCTCTCTGCCACAGATGCCTCAGGCCCCTAGCCATGCTGCACCAGGGTCTGTGTTCCTTCTCTGAAGTCACTCAATACAACTGCTAGTTGCTACCTGCAATCACCCAGTCCTTACCACCCAGTTAAGAACAGAGGTACTGGGAAGTAACACACACATTCGCCTCCTGTCCCAGGTCTTTGATTTACAGAGAACTCGTAGTCAGAGCAAGACTGAATTTTTTCTTAAGTCACCTATGATTAATGGCTGAGAATCTGTTCCTAACAGAAAACACGCTGTTATTCACAGAAGGATCCAGTGTGTTCAGTATAGCTATCGGAGGATGAAACATGGTCACCTGGGGAAAGACCTGGAGAAGAAGTCAGAAAGATGCTGTGGATCAGGTCCATCTCCACCCTCACAACTATACCTCTCAGTGGGATTACACCAGTAAGAGGCTGTTATGGATTAATTGTGTCCCTCAAAAATATGTGTCAACTTGGCTAGGCCATTGTTCCCAGTATTGTATGGTTCTCCTCCATTTTGTGATTTGATTTATTTTTCCTATGTGTTGTAAATCCTAACCTCTATAATGTTAATGAGGCAAGATTAGAGGCAGTTATGTTAATGAGGCAGGACACAATCTATAGGATTAAGTTGTATCTTGAGTCAATCTCTTTTGAGATATAAAAGAGAGAAGTGAGCAGAGAGAAGAGAGACCTCCTACTGCCAAGTAAGAAGAGCTAGGAGCAGAGCACGTCCTTTGGACCCGGGGTCCCTGTGCTGAGAAGCTCCTAGACCAGGGAAAGACTGATGATAAGGACCCTCCCCTAGAGCTGACAGAGGAAGAAAGCCTTCCCCTGGAGCTGGTACCCTGACTTTGGACTTCTAGCCTCCTAAACTGTGAGAGAGGAGTCCTGCAGGCGTAGTGGTTAAGAGCTTGGCTGCTAACCAAAAGGTTGGCAGTTCGAATCCACCAGTCACTCCCTGGAAACCCTATAGGGCAGTTCTACCCTATACTGCCCTATAGGGTCGCTATAAGTCAGAACAGACTCAACAGCAATGAGTTTGGCTCTTTGTTTTTTTTTTAAACTAGGAGAGAACAAATGTATTTGTTAAAGCCACCCACTTGTGGTATTTCTGTTATAGCAGCCCTAGATAACCAACACAGAAGCAAGGGAACCATCAAACGTTAGGGCTGCATTCCAATTCTGGATCAGCTTTAACCTCTGTTTTTGTCTGGGGCAGAAAGGGGTGTACAGGGTGTAGGTTTGCGTGATTAAAAGGAATATTTGGTGGGCATGACTTATTTGGAGATTATTCGGACATGTAAGTTTTTAATTTCTGTATTTATTTTTGGCAGAAGAAATAGAACCATGACTTACATTTCAGAATTTACATAACTGATTTAATATGTTTGACAAGCTTTCATATTTATTATAGTAATAACTTCCCCTTCTGCAAAGTAAAAAAATGTGTTGCCATCAAGTCAATTCTGACTCATAGTGACCCTATAGGACAGAGAAGAACTGCCCCATAGGGCTTCCAAGGAGCTGCTGGTGGATTCAAACTGCCGACCTTTTGGTTAGCAGCTGAATGCTTAACCACTGCACCACCAGGGCTCTGTCTCATCTTAGATATCCTTAATATTCATATGCAACTTGGCCTTCTAAGAGTATATCCAAGATGTCTGAGGTAACTTGCAGGTCTATTTGAAATGTATTCTTTCACCAGAATATATAGAGTCTTAAGAGAGGAAAAGTGTGCCAATGTCACACAGTTAGTGGTGGTAGGGCTGGAATTTGAACCCAGGTATGCTGGATAACAAAGATGAGGTCCTTACCAGTACTCTAAATGGCACCCCAAAACACCATATATGTCCTAAATAACCTACTTGAATTTTGTGATTTTTCTGTTCCTACCTTTCTTGCAACCTAATTACCAAATTCAAGCTTCTCTGAAATGTGATACTTGATACCACTGGCAGCTACGGTTTTCTTAAGAAAGCCAAAGGTAACTTTAATTAGCATACAGTTTGTTTTTTTGTTTTGTTTTTAACAGGTTAGCTTTAAAAATAGGGTTGGTTTTTAAAATTCTACTGTATAAATCTTTTCATTAAAGAAAGAATTCTGCAAATAATATTTGAAAGTACAGCATATTATGGCTGAAAATTAGCATTTTCGGAAGGCAGGACTTAAAACAAGGAAAAATTAAACCCTTCCTCTTACACTGAAATGCAAATAATGACAAGCCTTTAACTACAACTTCAGAACTCTGATAAATTCAGAGCAAGTTACAATTTGTAGCTAGACTATGTGACTTGACAGAATGAACAATGAACTTAAAAAAAAAAAAAGGAAAAGCGTAGAAAGGGACATTTTATTTTACCAAACTCCACTTTCATCACTGGTTGGTTTTTTTGCATTTTTGCCTCTCAAATCCCTAAGAAGCTCTGGATTTGAAAAGAGCCCCCTACAGATGAAACTTATAGCTATTTTGTTGTTGTTAGCTCATACACAACTGAAGGAAAAGCTGCCCAGTCCTGCGTCAGCCCCATGATCTGCTGCAGACTGGCCCACTGTGATCCACAGGGTTTTTACTGGCTGATCTTCAGAAGCAGATCACTAGGCCTTTGTTCCTAGTTTGTCTTAGTCTGAGAGCTCCACTGAAATCTGTTCAGCATCACAGCAACACATTAAGCCTCCACTGACAGCCGGTGGTGGCTGCTCATGAGGTGCACTGGACGGGAATCAAAGCCAGGTCTCCCACATAGAAGGCGAGAATTCTACCACTGAACCACCATGCCTCCTAGCTATTTCACATCCATCCAATCTAGTCAGGGAATGTGGTAAGCAGGGGCCCATCTCACAACCAGCTGGTAGTCTGTCTTAGCCTTCTTCGGCCTACTTCACTGTTTTAGGCAGGTAAGCAAGCTACATTCTTGTCTATCCAAGGGGAGGTAAAACAAGCTAATTTGATTTTCACAGTAACATTTATCTGGGTTTAATCTGCATGTCAAAGTTGACAGAAAAACAAAATCAGTGGTGAATAATTGGGTGGTTGTATTAACAGACCCGCTCTGCACTCTCTTCAAGAGTGGATGTGAGCACCAGCAGAAGAGTGCTCCACAGCACTCAGGGAGGATTTGCTCTGTGGACAGCACGGCCACCTCTTTCACACCTCGAAGGTCCCCTGGGCCCCCCTCACTAAGACACAGGAGAAACAACAGGCGCACTGGCATCACAGACAGGGTAATTCTATTTGCCTCTCCATCCCATCATTTCCCACCCCTCCCCACACCAAGTAGTCTCTTTTATATAAATCCAAGTCTAAAGGTCCTTTACAAAAGAAGCAAAAATTAACCACATGTGAACTACAATATATTAGTAATCATGGACATTGTAAATTTCTATTCAGCAAAAACAATTAAAAATAGAAGACCTGTCATAACTTCTATTCCCTCATTTCCTTCCTATTACTAACAGCCTAAAAGAATAGTGTTCTGACCAATCTTTTATTGCTGAAGCTGTCCTCCTCTTTTCCCCTTCTTACTTTTAGCTTACTTTGGACATGTCATCAGGAAAGGCCAATCGCCAGAAAACGACATCACAGTCAGTGAAGTAGGGGGTAGATGAAAGGAGGGAAACCCTCAATGAGATGGAGTCACCCAAAAGCCACAACAATGGACTCAAACATACCAATGACCATGAAGAGGGCAAAGGACCAGGCAACATTTCATTCTGTTTTACAGAAGGGTGCTGTGGTCTGAGGTGACCCGACTGCAAGTAACAACAACACTTTCAGCAACTTCTCCAAGAATGCTAAGATATTTTGAAGGGAACCGAAACCTAGGATCTGCCTTTTAATTTCCATCAAGTCTTCTTTAACCCTTTAATGGTTACTAGTAGATAATCCTACCAGTCACATTTTCCACACCTCCTGGGCCATGGTACAGATATGTACCGTGTGTGATATGCTTCATGGAACATGGTACCGATATGGCTCACTCTACACCAAACTGATAATTTTATGTGCAGCAAGCGCAATGTTTATTTAGTATTTCGTGTGTATTTTTGGGAAAGTTAAGTAGTTAAGTAGCCATAGTTTATGGCTCAAGTGTAACCAGGAAGTATGATGCACTTCTTGGGCCATGGGGCCGATATGGCCTACTTGCAACTGACACCCCATTTTTTCAAATAATAATAAAACTGCTGCCAAACAATGATTCAGCACCCATTTCATTAGTGAAAAAGCTGACATCATTGAAAAAATTTCAAAAAAAAAAAAAAAAAATTCATCCATTAAAGGGCTAAGCATGTAAAGTTTAAGAAGGTTACAATCAACCCCTGTTCCCAAACACACACACACACACACACACCATCACCACCCTATAAAGCAGGGAGGTTTAACACATCAACTATTTCCTTAACCCAGAAATAAAAAATCACTACAGTCACTCCTGAGAGTAGAGAGAAGCTATGGAACATTATCATCTCTACCTGGAAATAGTAAGATAGCAAATGTGGCATGAGCTAAGTACTATTTAAAGACACTGTATACTACACAAGGAGACTGGGTGATGCAGTGAGTAAAGCGCTCGGCTGCTAACTGAAAGGTCAGCGGTTTGACCTCATCAGCTGCTCCACAGGAGAAAAGATGTGGCAGTCTGCTTCTGTAAAGATTTATAGCCTTGGAAACTATAGGGCAGTTCTACTCTGTCCTATAGGGTTGCTATGAGCCAGAATCAACTTGACGGCAGTGGGTTTGGTTTGGGTTGGTATACTACACTCATTCCATATAGTACCTCCTCTATAAGCTTTCAAGATACAAAAGAAATTGAACAATTTAAGGAAAATTTTCAAATGGGGGAAAATACCCAAATGGGCTGATGCTACCACAGTTAACACATTTTCTTTGTTTCCTTTTAGCCAGCTGAGTGGCTGAAGAAAGGGCTGGGGCAGGGACCCACAAGGCTGAGACGGCAAAAGTGAATTGGTGAGAGTTGAGAAACTGGTCCGGGTGGGTCAGGAAAGAAATGTCCGTGGTCTGGATGTTAAAGAAGAACAGCACCTATATTAATGTAGAATAATTGTGTACCTGCACACACACAGATTCTCACTTATCCATACTGCAAGAGAAAGGGCAAATATCAATTAACCCCATTTGATGCAAGGATCTCAATGTTTAAACTCAGCTAATTAGTTTATGAAACTGGTTCTCTTGTTTGGAAACAAACTTTGCATCCTCTAGGACTGTGAAACTGAGCAAAAGATTATTCAATATTTTCTGCTGGATTAAGCCTGTCAAAAGAGAGAGCTCCATGTCATATTAGCTATTCAAATAAAATCTAAAAAGAAAATTTCCCAACAGACTTCACAATTAGTCTGATTCTCCAAGATATCTATCAAAGCTGATCCTTGCATGTGAAACTGCAACCTCCGTATCAAAATCTCTTTACCTAAATCCATAAATAAAACATCAGTTTTTTAGGTTTCAGATGAAAGAAATACATTTAAGTCAAGATTGGCATTAAGTAGACAAACATTTATTGAATACACATGACTGACTGAATGGATAGACCATGCTGCAAAAGTGAAAAGCAACTTAAACAAAAGGGAAAAGTCCTTAGAGATTAAAGCAGCTTGGATAAACTTTTTGGAGGTGGTGGTTGTGGTGGTAAATTGGGTAAGAAGAAAGGGCAAGTAAGTACTGATAATCTATAGAAAATATACCTTAGATATAACATGTGATCTGTGAGGTCAAATTTTTCTTCACCGTCCCACCAAGAAAACTAGATTCCTTATCACCCAAATATCTTTTATGGGTCTGGCTCTTTGCTCCTGCATGCAAACCAGCCCATTTGTTCTGTTCCCTCCAAAGGTTCTTCTAAGAATCACAATGATGCACCAAGCTGCCTTCTGAGAACTTTGGGCCAGAAACACAATGTGGGGTCTTCGGCTATGTGCTCCCTCTAGTTTTCATCATGGCATTTAATTGGGGGAGGGGGGTGTTAAAAACCAACAAAGATACCAGACTGAAGGAATTATATGTAAATTATTCACTAGAAACCTGGAGGGCCAAGAAAGACTACGAAGGGCTTAAGGCAATGGCTTCAAGACTTCCTTACCAGAGAACACATTCTTTCGGAAGGAAAAGCTTTAACAGTAGGCTCCTAGCCTTATCTACCCTTAATTGCATCACATATAATCCTGTGGTAAGGGGTATGGTTTCCAAAAATAGCAAGAGTTCTACAAAGGGAAGATAGGGAGGAAGTAGGATGAAAGGGGCAAGAGACAGAAGGGTTGAGGAAGGCTTCAGAGAATGGTGGATGGCTGAGTGAGCTAAATATTAATTGAACGTCATTAAGAGTAAAAGGAACGGAAATCCTGCGGGCGGGAGGGTTGGGCGGGGGATAGGAGGAGAGGGAGGAAGGTACTAGAAGAGATACAGATGCAAAGATCATTCTTCCTGACAGCCAGTGAAGTGATGGACCTGGCTGGCTCAGAGGGCAGGCTCTGGCAAGTTGCTAGGGGTGGGGCAGAGGAGAGAGGTTCTAGGAAAATAGTTGGAAGAACCCAGAAATCTAGGTAGAATGAGAGTCATAGGGAAAAGAGTTTCAAAACAATAAATGAAGAGGATGGTTTGCGGCAAAAGGAAAACTAGGGAAATTCCCCTTCCCTCCTCCATAAAGTACGCAGTAAAAGAAAAATTACTGGGTGGAAAATCAGAATATCCGAATTCAAGCTGTCTCTGGGCAGCTCAGTTCCTCTCGTGTGAAATGAGCAGGGCAGACTGGATGATTTCTAAGCTTGCTTCCAGCTCTAAAATCCTTTGGCTGGATAATGCTTGGCATCTCCAGCTAAGGCCTATCAAGACAAAACCAAGCCAGCCCTCTGTCTGCCACACAGCCAGTAAAATAGAGCAAGAGGTTAAACTGGCAGACCCCAGGAGGGAAGACTTCTGTTACATTCTGCAGATACAAGGCTGACAGAACTCGTACTACAGTGTCATTTCCCTACACCACTTAGGCCAAGCACTGATATCCTATTTAGTCACAGATGATTATCAGAAAAAATTACAGATGAATAATGCCATATTAAAACTACAACTAGAGTCAAAAGCAGCAAAATTTAAAAACAAAAAACAATATAAGATTCTGAGCTCCCCAGACTGGAGGGTGCTTAAGGTGAAACTATATCTGAAACCACGTCAATAACTTAGATGTATTGGCTTTATGTTAGCAGTAGCCTGGCATCTTTTTGTTTCAACATGTAATCAGTATAAAAAGTTGTACTCCACACTCTATTCAATATCATATATTAAAAAATCCCATAATAGCTCCAAAACAACCTTAAAAGAAAACTGAAAACAATAAGCAAATTACACCCAAACAACTAGCTATCAGAACATGGTAGACACAAAATCTTGCCCAACTTCAGGTGTGCAATTAATTAATTACTCTTCCAGATTCTGAATGGAGGTGTGCAAAGCATGTTTTTCTTCTCCTTCTGAGCCTCAAACAAGGAATTTTCAGATCCACACCAGTTTGCTTACAGAACCATGTAAAAGGGGACAAGAACAGAACCTTCCTTTTTATTCACAAGAAATTGAAAAAATAAAACCTCCTAAGGGAAGTGAAACATTACTTTTATCATGACAGTTCAGAACACCTCTGCAATTCTCTAAATTTCCTGCCTCACCCCCAATATAGTTAGGATTCCAGCACTGACAACTTCCTTCCAGCTGTTTTTTAAAGTCATGTACAGTACAGTCTGTATCTTAGTATTTTTTGTAAGTAACAAAATTATCGCTGAGACTGCAAAGTTCTCAGGGTGGAAATTACCTATTTTAAAATATACTTTCGCCATATTAAGCAACACCTATTGAAAGTATTATGAAATGATTAGCTAAACATTAAATCGGAAAGATTGTATGAGTAAGCTGATTCCCTCCAAAACAACCCAAACCAATTTATTGTTAATTAATTAATTTATAGCTAATATTTTTTCAGATGCAGAGGGACGTATGAATGAGCTTACAATATTACAGGTTTCATAATTTAGCCCCTAGGAAAGAAACAGTATTATCTGTACTTTGATGAAACTGAACGAGTATTTGAACTCTCCCCACAATAATTTAAAAAATGAAGTAATCTTATCTAACACCGTTGTGATTTGTACATTAAAAAAAAAGTAGTTGCCTCTGAGTTGATTCCAACTCACGGCGACCTCATGTTAAGTCATAGTAGAACTGTGCTCCATAAGGTTTTCAATGGCTGATTTATCCAAAGCAGATCACCAGGTCTTTCTTCTGAGGTACCTGTGGGTGGACTTGAACTTCCAACCTTTCCATTAGCAACCAAACACATTAACCATTTGCACCAGATTTGTATGTAGCCAAAGTAAAATATCATCAACAGGAAAAATTTTCGAGTTGATACAATTCAAAAGTTTATGTTTACATTTGTTTCCTTCTCCAGATAAGAGCCAGCAGCTATACATCTGATACAATACAGATAATAACAGTGAGTGATACTAGTGTAGAACAGCTCTTTTATCATGTATCTCTCTGCGTGTATCTCTATGTAAGTGTCTGTATACGTGACTGTGCGTGAGTAGAGAGTCACTCCAAGGGTACAAACTGGGGAATGGATGACTGCCTCTGAGACACTGCCTAGGGCAGTAGCTTTATTTTCTGAACTTTTTTTTGCCTAAAATCCACCCAAGGAATTAACTTTTTGCCTGAGATTTCTGGCGCAGTGGTTAAGAGCTCAGCTGCTAACCAGAAGGTTGGCACTTCGAATCCAACAGCCACTCCTTCGAAACCCTGTGGGAGAGTTCTACTCTGTCCCATAAGGTGGAATCCACTCCACGGCAAAGTGTTTGGTTTGGCCGGTATACACAAAAAAGCACACAAAATAAAACCTATACAAAAATTCTGTGAAGCAACACATTCTTTTACCATAAACAATGTACCTGTCTTAGTTATCTAGTGCTGCTATAACAGAAATACCACAATGGGTGGCTTTAACAAACACATTTATTTTCTCACAGTTTAGGAGGCTAGAAGTTTGAATTCAGGGTGCTGGCTCTAGGGGAAGGCTTTCTCCCTCTGTTGACTCTGGCAGAAGGTCCTTGTCTCTTCTGAGCTTCTGCTCCTGGGCAATCTTCACGTGGTTTGGCATCTCTCTCTTCCCCCAGTTTTGCTCCACTTGCTTGTTTAATCTAATCTCTTTTATATCTCAGAAAAGATTGACTCAAGATACACCCTACACTAATCCTGCCTCATTAACATAACAAAGACAACCCAATTCCAAATGGGCTTATAACCACAGGCATAAAGGTTAGGATTTATAACACATATTCTGGGGGGACACAATTCAATCCATAACAGTACCCTAATATTATCTTTCTTGTCTGTTTCTGTTGTAACAAAAATGCTGGTGGCAACCTACAAAATTGACTTGTACAAGTACCAGCAGTCAACTAGTCAGTTCCAACTCATGGTGATCCCACATGTGTCAGAGTAGAACTCTGTTCCATAGGGTTTTCAATGGCTGATTTTTTAAAAAATAAAAAACCAAGCCCTTCCTTAAAAGCCCCCGCAAGGAAAACCGAAACTCCAAACCTAAAAACCCGAACCGCCAAACGGCCGCAACACCCAAGGGAGCCAAAACCAACCGTTATTATTGTTATTAACTGCAGACAAGTCGACCCCCAACTCAGGGCAACTCCATCACAATGGAATGAAACACTGCCCGGTCCTGTGCCATCCCCATGATCTGACTGCAAACAGAACTGCTGTGATCCACATAGGGTTTTCATTGGCTGATTTTTCACCAGGCCTTTCTTCCTAGTCCTTCTGAGTCTGAAAGCTCTACTGAAACTTGTTCAGCATCATAGCAACACCCAACCCTCCACTGACAGGCGGGTGGTGGCTGTGGTTACTGCCTACAGGTTGAAAAATAGTGGCTTGCAAAGTTCCTCAAAAAGACTTTGATATGCTTATGAATAACCTGCATTGTTAAAATGTGGGTTCTGACTCAGCTGCTCTTCTAACAAGCTTCTAGGTTATAATGCCCAGGCACAATACGGGACTGAATGCAGGTTTCTTGGTTAGTTTGTGGGACTGAACTTAGGGCTCCTTCTCATTATATTTAGTTTCATTACATTATCAAGGAAATAAAATCTTTTACATTTGCTGCACACGAACAAACATGCAATCTTTTTCACTGTCAATCACTATCACCGATTAACCTAATTAGTGACTAGTACCCAAATGGAGCCCTGGTGGCACAGTGGTTAAGAGCTAGGCTGTTAACAAAAAGGTCAGCAGTTTGAATCCACCAGTCGCTCCCTGGGAACCCTATGGGGCAGTTTTACTCTGTGCTATAGGGTCACTACGAGCCGGAATCAACCTGACAGCAACTAGTTTGGTTTTTTTGGCTTAGTACCCAAATTGCGTTTCATAAATCTTTGCCTTCTAAAAGCACAAAACAAGAAATGACATCATCCCTCTCCACCCACCCAAAGAAACAAATTTATGACAGACACCGTATCTAAGTGGAAACTGGCTTTGGGAGACTCCACACTCAGTTACTAGTGAAGGTGGACCACCAGTTGTCTGCCCACCACCACCCTCCCATCCCCAGTTAATCCAAAGCACACAGTGAGCATTTCCAGCACAGGAAGTGAAAAACAGGCCAGGGCCCAAATACCACTGTGGACCCCGGCCTGGACAGAGCAGACAGAAACAGCGGTCTAGGTAGGTGTGGTCTGTAGTGGCCAGGATCTCAGAGTAAAGACAAAGTAGCATAATGGATAATTATCAAACCATTTTGCTAAAAAAGAAAAACACAAGGGGGACACAAACAGCTTTTAAGTTTCTATTTCTCCACATAAGAAAAATCAATTCCTACACTTAAAGTCTTTGGACACTTCTCTACACATCCTGGATTAGATTTAATTTCAAAACAGTACTCTCTGCTTAGTTTAAAAATGAGAGCAAAGGGCAAAGGAATAAACTAAAGGTAACAGCAGATTTTTTTTTTTTTTTACTTTTTAATTTTTTAAAGATCAGAATCAGGCACAATAATTCCTAACCTGGAAAAAAAGTTAGGAAGAAATGGGGAGGCTTCCTTTTCTACACTTGCATCAGGAAGCAGA
>NW_004443972.1:15996836-15998519 GCF_000243295.1 Trichechus manatus latirostris
AAAAAAAAAAAGAGTCCTAATAATCTTAATCTTACTGCCGTTGGATACATGGGATATGTGGGTATCTGTCTTTTCAAAACAGATTAATCAGAATTACTATAAACCTTCAAGAAGAGGTAATCACTGTGGGATCCTCCTGCCTTTGGTAATGGACACATCTGGTCAGAGAGTTGTTATTCATTCTTGCCAGGATTTGCTTCATTAGACTTTCAATTGAAAAATGACACCTTCACTCCAATCCTTTTAATTGATTTTTAACCTTAGAGAAGTGTAAAATGGAGAGTTTTTTAGAAGACTAACTTCTTAATGGAGTCATCTGAGTAGTCTGATAAAATTCTTTTGGATGAATCACACTTCTCTCACCCCAGCAGTATGGTTTTTACAAAAAGAAAGAGAAAATGCTACTCCTTTAGAAAGACCTCATCTTTTACAAACATCAAGTTAAATCTAAGTATAGCTATCCTAAGAATTTAAATGTGATCTTAGTCAGAAATTTAAAGTTTACAGTTTATACAGTAATTGACACACTGTATATGTGCATTAAGCTATAACAAAGTTAAAAATGAAATATAAACGGAGACAAAGTGGAAAGCAGCTTCCCTAAAGGCTGACTGTGACTCTCAGCCTTACCTCTAAAAAGCTGAGCTCTGTTATAGGAACGTGTAGAGAAAATTATTTTACATACTCATCTACTAAGTTGTAATACTAGCTCATTCTGTGATCATACTTAGATCCAGAAAAAAAGCTTAAGGGTCATCTTGTCCAGTTTTATATCCATAGTAAAAATTTTCTCTAAGTATAGAGATTGAATAGTGTCTCCTCCTCAAAATTTATGTCCTTTACAGAACTTCAGAATATGACCTTATTTGGCAATAGGGTCATTTCAGGTCTAACTAGTTAATTTGAGATCAGAATGGAGTAGATCAAACCAAACCCACTGCCATCGAGCTGATTCCGACTCACAGTAACCCTACAGGACAGAGGAGAAGTGCCCCAAGGCTGTAAATCTTTATGCAGGCTGCCGTATCTTTCTCCCACAGAATGGCTGGTAGGTTCAAACTACTGACCAAAAAGCACTTACCCACTGCGTCACCAGGGCTCCTCAATTGGGCCCTTAATCCAATATAACTAGTGTCCTTATAAGAAGAGGAAAAGAGATACAGAGCCAGAGACACAGGGAGAATGACATGTGATGATGGAGGCAGAGACTAGAGTGATGTTGCCGCAGGTCAAGGAAAATCAAGGATTGCTGGCAACATCAGAAGCTAAGAGAAAGGCATGGAACAGATCCTGCCCTGGAAACTCCAGATAGCGTGCCCCTGCCAACACTTTGATTTCCATGTTCTAGCATCCAGAACTGTGAGAAAATCCATTTATGTTGTTTTAGGTCGTTTGTGGTAATTTGTTGGGCAGCTGTCTTAGTCATCTAGTGTTGCTATGAAAGAAATACCACCAATGGATGGCTTTAACAAAGAGAAATTTATTCTCTCAGTCTAGTAGGCTAGAAGCCCAAATTTCAGGGTATAAGCTCCAGGGGAAGGCTTTGTCTCTCTGTTGGCTCTGAGGGAAGGTCCTTGTCATCAATCTTCCCCAGTCGAGGAGCTTCTCAGTGCAGGGGACCTGGGTCCAAAGGACACGCTATTCTCCTGGCTCTTGTTACTTCGTGGCATGAGGTCCCCATGT
>NW_004443972.1:15999541-16000851 GCF_000243295.1 Trichechus manatus latirostris
CCCCAGACTTTTTCACTTTGGTTAGTTTTACCACCTGAAATTCCCATTAGAGACGTGTTTGGCTTAGAGCCCCCCTTTAAAATCCCAAACCTTCCAGGATATGATGTAGTGAAACAGTCATCACCTAACACAGCCAAGATGAGCAGCAGGAAGGAACAGGGACTTGTATTCAATGGCAAAAGAGAGAATACAATAACAGGAGTAGAAGGGACAAAGTACTGCCACAGTGGGGGTCCCTGGGCAGCATGAGGATAAAGGAAAACTGAAGAGATGGGTACAGAAAGAGGGTTGGGAGAGCGCAAAAGGGCTTCAATTTACATTTTTCACTATAATCAATCAGATATGGGAAAGGCGTGCTCTTCCTCTACCTAATGTACCATATGACAACCCTTTGCTCACAAGAGATTCAGAACTCAAATTGGCACCATCAGTTCTAAAATTCCATGAGAAAACTATGGGTTTCTGGGCTAACCTGGGAATCGAACTGCCATTCATAACATTTTGGTAGGAAAACCTGGGAACCAAACTACCGAATACAATGTTTCTATGAGAAAATGTGTTCTGGTTTCAATAATCCCAACTTAGAGGTAAACTTTTGGACCAGAACTTTTTATGTGTTGTGGACTGTCTATGCAGTGTGAGATTTCATTTTTTAATCTAGATATTGTAATTTTATTAATAGAGATAGAACTAGACTAATGGTCTAAGCAGCTAAATCACTTTGTTGGCGACTATTCATTTCTGGTCAAACCAATCACACAGGATTTTTCACACACCTAGCTGTTTTAGGTTTCCATCATTATTTTTCACTGAAATGCAAAGTTTTATGATTATTTACTCTGATTAACTTCCTTCTGTTAACTTGGGCCTATCTTGTAGGTAATGGTATCTTATTGAAAGCTAATTGTTTGGTATTCTACATAGATCATCATTCCTCCTAGCTAGGTGTTACCTGGAGAATGGGGAAACATGCCTTCTACCTGGTGTACAAGTTGCTACTTTCAACAAATTTTAGCACAGGATATTCACTGTCTGGTTTATCAAAGCTTAACATTGCCCCTGCTCCTTGATTTTCCCAGCTAATCTTCCCCTCCAGCTATTCATTAGATCTACACATGGTAGTCAGGAGAGAGGTTAAAAATTTCAAAGTACCATCATTAGCTGTATTAGGTGGGGCCGGAGTGGTGATAATGATGGAAAAAGACTGAGGCAAAAGAGACTACATTACAGTAACTATTCTGTTTATCTTATCAGTGTTTCCTTCTGCACTCTTCCCTTGGGAGGGATGAATAAGAAATGAGTAAATCTCT
>NW_004443972.1:16001465-16020717 GCF_000243295.1 Trichechus manatus latirostris
TGAAACAGTTTCCAGTTTCCCGTAAGAACTCAGACTGGCTCTAAAGCATCAGTCCAGCTACCCCAGTACTCTGGCCAACCAAGGCTCCAAGGAACACATGCTATTAGCTTTTCTGACGTCAGCCTCAATACGTATATCCCAATTTTGACTCAGTTACTCATAAATCTGTCATTCTCTGTTCGGCACCCATTTATACTGCCTGCCTGCATCACTCACGGACTTAAAAGACCACTGCTTTACATGAGGAAAGCCTGGTGGTGTATTGGTTAATGCTATGGCTGCTAACCAAAAGGTTGGCAGTTCAAATCCACTAGATGCTCCTTGGAAACTCTATGGGGCAGTTCTACTCTGTCGTATAGGGTCACTATGAGTCAGAATCGACTCGACGGCAACGCTTTTTCTTTTTTTTTTTTAGCTTTACATGACAGCTCCTTCTTTGGTACTGAAAAATTTCAACAGGCAGAACACCTATTCTTGGAATACTCCTTCCAGTGGTCCTCAGACTTTAGTATGTTTCTGAATCACCTTGTTGTTGTTGTTGCCATCAAGTTGGTTCCGACTCATGGTGACCCTATGTGTGCAGAGCAGAACTGCTCCATGGGGTATTCAAGGCTGTGACCTTTCAGAAGCAGATTGCCAGGCCTGTCTTCCAAGGCACCTCTGGGTCTGTTCAAATCTTTTGGCTAGAAGTTGAGCACTTAACTGTTTGTGCCACCCAGGGACTCCTAAAAAACCAAAAAACCAAACCTGTTGTCATCGAGTTGATTCCGACTCATAGTGACCCTACAGGATAGAGCAGAACTTCCCCATAGGGTTTCCAAGGAGCGGCTGGTATATTTGAACTGTCGACCTTTTGGTTAGCAGCCAAACACTTAACCACTATACCACCAGGGCCCCAGGGACTCCTAGAGACCTTAAAATGCCCCCTACAGAATCTAGGTATATCTGTGATGGTAGGGTCCAATAATTTACACTTTTAATAAGCAGCCCAGGAGCCTCACGCAGGTGGTCCTATGGACCACACTTTAGGAAATGCTGATGTGGAGGATAGAACTAAGACAGTATGTCTTTGAAATTCAGTGATCCTGGTGTCCCTCCTACTCTGGAAGGTCTACACCAGGTTCCACAACTGATCTAAGTCTTCTGGGTATTTGGACTAACTCATTTATACCTCGACACTTTGGCTTTGTGTCTGTGCCACTTGCAAAACAGCCACATTCTTGCCCCCTGCTGCCCACAGGGTCTACCTTTCCAACTCTTCCAAATTACACTTGACCCTTCCACTTGCCAGCAGGAAAAGGCGCACTCTCTGGCCACACCCTGCAGATCCTCTTTTGCATCAGCTTATCCAAGCAATTTCCGGTTTCTGGATCTGACACTTCCTACTACCCTTCTCTCAGATGTGAAAGCTTTTCCTGGCTCCCCACTAGCTGACATGCAGAAGAGTTCAACGGCCAGCCCTTGGATAAGAACTCCACATACTTCAATGGGTAAAAACAAATATAAACGAGTCAGCTCAGATGATTCCTCCGGGGAGAGGCATCCACAGTACTCCTTCTACACAACTATAAAACAAGATCTTTGTGTTCACGTTCAGGGTCATGGACTTAATTCCATACATGTGCATTTTACAAATTGTCTTGAATCCTTATTTTAGTTTACATGACTGGCAAAAATTTCAGGAACTGGCTCCTTCTGCAAAACCTAACGACCTTATTTTGGGCAGAAAGGGTACAGCACCTCTAGGTGCATTCTTTGACAGAGCACTGCTGGTCATTGAAAACTCCTTGCTGAAATAATGACTGATAAATTTGCCTAACTTCACACACTGGATGTGTTTTTGAAAAGAATTCATGAGTAAATTCATGTTTTTAGTGCAGTAAGGAAACAGGATTTTTAAACAAAACCTGGAAGAAAATCAGCAAATGTTACACTCCAAACAGACATACAATATATAAACACTATGCTACAAAGAAATATAGGTTCCAGTGCTCAAAGATATTAAACAATCTAGCTGGTAATCAGAAACACACCCAAACAAAAGGTTAAAGAACAATTAAGCCATAATTATATATATGAGGAATTTTTTTGCAAAGAGAAATACCTAATTTTAGTTGCTTTTTTTTTTTTATCTGCACCATCTGAGATGGGTTCGCAGTATTCCTCAAAAAAAAAAAAAAAGTAAACTTAAAAAAAAATGAAGGTTGTGAATAAGTAAGGAACCTACAATGGAACATACACACATCTTTTTAATTATTGCATAAGACTCAAGAAACTTCAGCTTTAATATTACTTCACATTCTTATAAAACTACAGCTCTGAAATAGCTTTCAAAACAAATTTGCAAATGGGCAAGAATCTCCCTGTTATGAACAGCTTACCTAATAACTACAGGAACTCACTCTCATTCCCCAATCCCCAAAGGTAACCTGATGCCTTAATGGGTGGTGGTGCAACTCATCACCTTCTGAATACAAAGGGCATTACTGCTTCCCCACTTCACCCCCCTACATACACCCCAACTGAAATGTGCTTGATGGAAAACCATCACATCAGAATTCTGTTCTAATGTAATAGCAGGAACTAAAGAAAAAGGCGATCACGGAGATGTCTTCCTGGAAGAGACAGACCTTGAGCTTCAATTTAAGAGAAACATGAGCTTGAATGTGAGAGACAGCCCTGCATCCATTTGTCATAACCTAACAAAGCCTTGGAGGAGAGGAAGGAAAAAACAGATTCTGAAGCAAGGAAGGAAAATTTGACCTGAATAGCAGGTATGAACTTGGGCAAAACAGAACAGCGGAAGGGGCAGTTACTCAAGTTTCCTGAAGGCCATGGTTGGAAGTGGATGCTTCCAAAGCAATTTACATTTTTAAGTTATTTCTGTGAAAATACACCTTTTATCTTACAAATTAAAAACAATCACAATGAAACACACCATTTCCTTATACATCAAGCACAAATGAGGCACCAGTGTAACACTTCTGTTATGAAAGCCAGTGGGACCTTGAGGGGTCATGTAAGCACTTTGGTTTTATTTAGGACCCACCAAGGTGCCCAACTGATGAGTTTTACCTAAAATTAATGAATGTCAAACACAAATTAGCCAAAAAAATTTTTTTAAATAAAAAATTCACATTTTGCTCCCAGAAGGCTATTATTATTTTACCATGGCTCTCTGCCTCACCACCTCAGAATTATATGGCCAAGTCTCAGGAATTCAAAATAAAAGATGACCAAGGTAGTACTGATCACATAGATACATGAAGGATGCCTCTGTAAACAGAATCAAACAAAATAATTATTCAATCAAGATTGAACCTTTAATCCAAAACCTTTTGACCAATGCTGTGAATCAAACTTACGTCTATTTGGTTTTATTCTATGTCTACCCTATACTGATGGTGCTAGTAACTATCATTATTAGCTGGTTTAAGTTTCATTTTCTTTCATTCCTTTTGTGCATCTTTTGGTAAAAGAGCAAATAAACAAAGAAGGATTCTATACATCAAGGGTCTGTAAACTACTGTCCAGAGGCCAAATCTGGTCTGCTCCTCGTTTTTTGCAGATAAAGTTTTATTGGAAGACAGCCACACCTATTCATTTATGTATCATCTATGGCTGCTTTGGCACTACAAAGGCAGCGCTGAGTAACTGTGACAGAGTCCTTATTGCCTGCAAAGCCTAAATTGTTTACCATGTGACCCTTCACTGAAAACGTTTGTCCACCCCAGATATAGTCTATGAAATGTATGCACAATTCCTATGTAAACCTATATTGGTTATGTCCCTTGATGCTCAATAATCACAACTCCACAGAACCATTTTCCAATCCTACTCTACGCATTTGACTACAGAACAATGAAAAGAGGAAGGACCTCTGAGAAGTTAAAATAGTATCTTTTTTGTTTGTATTTCTCTTAATCCTCTCTAGTTTTTCCAGATCCCTTTTAAAGAACTAAAACCAAATTTAGCAATTAACTGATGCTAAGAATGGGGAAGACATACTTCCTTTTCTTCTATACTTTATTACTCTAATAAGTAGCTTAATACAGTCAATTAAAGGATAGGTTAACTCTAGTGACAACCAACACAATGCCAAAATTGGTCAGCCAACTGAGAATCTTGTTTCCTGGAATCAAACCAAATGCACCTGGAAGTAAACTAGTCTAAATTCAGGTCAACTGGAGCATGTCAGCTACAGGTTACATATGGTTTTACTAACCAAAAACCAAACCCGATGCCCTTGAGTTGATTCTGACTCATACTGATCCTACCAGAGTAGAACTGCCCCATAGGGTTTCTAAGGAGTGGCTGGAGGATTCCAACTGCAGACCTTTTGATTAGCGGCCGAACTCTTCACCACTGAGCCACCAGAGCTCCACGATCTTACCAGGCACTTAAATACACCTTTATCTGCACATCTTACAGCATTAATTCCTACCTTATGTAATTATTTACATACTTGCTCCATTACCCCTATTAGACTGTAAGGTTGAAAAGAGAATCATTAATTTGTTATTCCCTTCAGGGCTTAGTACAGTGCTTGGCCCATAATGGGCTCTAAAATATTGACTGATTAAATGAAAAATAATCCAAGCTAGATTTGTCTGAATAGGTCAAACTGCACTGACAGTCAGGATATATGGGTTCTAGTCCCGGCTTTGTTACAAATAAGCTGTGTGATTTTGAAACACCCTCACCTCTAAAATGAATACTTGGAAAAGCCGATCTTTAAGGTCCTTTCAGAGCCCCGGTGGAACAGTTTTAAAGCTCGACTGCTAACCAAAAGATTGGCGAATCAAATCCACCAGCTAGCTGTTCCTTGGAAACCCTATGGGGCAGTTCTATTCTGCCCTATCGGGTCGGTATGAGTCTGAATCAACTTGACGGCAACAGGTTTGGTGTTTGGGTTAAGGTCCTTTCAGAACTAAGATTTTATGCTTCTTCTGTGACTACACATGGTACAATGTACATTTCTTCAGATAACTTTATCCAGACCATTAGTATCACATCATAGGATTCCTTCAGGGTAAATGTTCATGTTACAGACACCAGAAATAGTTGATTAGGATCTATACAGCATATACCTACCCACTTTTTTTCAAAATAGGCAACTAAGGAACATAAAATAAAAAGAGAAATGCTAAAAGTGAACAATTTGTGTCTGAAATATCTTACTTATAATAAAGGGCAACAAAGTGGTCATTCAGATTTTCAAGAACACATAGCAATATTTTATAGGTGGGCCTTCACAGCAGGGTTTGTAAAGTCTCAATTGACATTTCTTCTATACAGGAACTTACAAGTAGAAACCACAAGAGTAAATTTTGCATACTGTAGTAAATCAGACACACAAGAGCTAAATATATGTAAATTCATCTACCCATAGCCAATTATATGAAAAAGACAAAACAAATTTAGAGGGCAGAAGAATATTAATAATTAGAAGGTGCAAGTTTTCTAGATCAGTGGTATTTTAAACTAGATTGATTTCTCAAGTCAGTTATCTTGATTTCATAAATGCCTTAAGAAGCAATAGGCAGAAAAACTGACCTTAAGAGAGGGGAAATAAAAACAAAAAAGAAGTGATAGTTCGCAGATATTAGTTCCTTGTCTGAAGATAAACGTAACATACCATTACGAAAGGCCTATATGGTACAAAAACAAACAAACAAAAAACCTAATACAAAAACCATTCTGAAACCTCATTAACGATTTACAAAAAAATTCTTTATAGTTTATTTGAAAAACATTGGTGTGAGGGTGTGCCATACTTAGAAAAACAGACTTCTAAGCTAGAATAGTGGAACACTAGAAGTCAGCAGGCCTAGGCTTTCCAAGCTGTGAGACTTTGAACAAATCAATCAGTTGTATCTGGATTTTAATGTTCTTCTGGGTAAATTAAGAAGGTTGGACTAGATAATCTCTAGGGTCCCTTCCAACTCCAAAATGCAAAGGGTTTCTTTAAACAAGTATGTCTCAAACTGTTCCACAGAATACAGTGAGTAAATATTCCAGGACTAAGTGGTTGTTAAGGGGTTAATGCCCTCGGCTGCTAACAGAAAGGCTGGAGGTTGGAATCCACCCAGAGGTGCCTTGCAAAAAAGGCCTGGCCATCTGCTTCCAAAAAATGAGACACCGAAAACCCTATGGTGCATAATTCTACTCTGATACACATAAGATTGCCATGAGTCACAACTGACTTGATAGCAACTGGTGCTTACATTAACAAATAATTCTAGAAAACAAATACATAGTTGGACAAATGTCTTTACTGTTAGGACTTCTCAGAGACTTTTTTTTTTAAGCTAAAATATATTGTTACTTCCTGTATTAATTTCCTGCAGCTGCTGTAACAAAATATCACAAAGTGACTTTAAACAACAGAAATTTATTGTCTCTCAGTTCTGGAGGCTACTAGTCTAAATTTAGGGTGTCAGCCAGGCCATGATCTCTCTGAAGGATAATGGAGAAGATCCTTTCTTGTCTCTCACAGCTTCTGGTAGCCCCAGGTGTCTGTCGGCTTGCAGTGGCAGCACAACTACTTTATCATATGGCAGTCTTCCCTCTATCTCTGGATTTCTTCCCCTTTTTATTATAAGGACCATCACTCAGGTTGATTTAGGTAGGACCCATCCCACACCAGTATGACTGCATATTAACTTAAGTCATAACATTTTCAAAGACCCAATTTCCAAACAAGGTCATATTCACAGACAACAGGGGTTAGGACTTTAACCTATCTTTTGGGGGGACACAATTCAATCCATTAACACTTTCCAAAATAATATAGTATATATTGTTCTCCAAGTTTCTTTGAACACTGAATATTTTAATTCCTAGAACACTTTCAACATTTAATAGAACTCGAGTATCTTACAGAACGCAATTTGGGAAAAGCAGCTTTAAACAACAAACTTCATGAATTTAAAATCAGATACTGGAAGAAGCAAAATGCTCACATCCTATTTTAGGGCATCCATTTCAGAAACTGAAATAACATCTCTACAGTGTTTATATGTCATAAAGCACTTTATCTTAACATTAACTCATCTGACCCTTAACACTGACAAGTCAAGGACTGATACTAGAATCATTTCCATTTTACTGATGAGAATGGTCTGAGTTTCTTTCAGATCTTTCTCACCACATCTGCTAATGAATGCAGTGATCACAATCTTCTTCCACTATTACAACTGCAGGCTTTCCTTGACCTGTCCTCCAAGATCTTCTTTTGTGTAAACTCATTTGTTAGGTGACACCCCAAGATAGGAGCGAAGCAGACATAGTACCTGTGCCAGGTACTGTGTCATGTGCTGTCACATATATAATTTCACCTAATCCAAAAAATGAAACCCAATGCTGATTCACAGTGACCCTACAGGACAGGCAGAACTGCCCCACAGGGTTTTTAAGGCTGTAAATCTTCACTGAAGCAGACTGCCACATCTTTCTCCTGCAGAGCTGCTGGTGGGTTCAAACTGCCGACCTTTCAGTTAGCAGCCAAGTGCTTACCCACTGAACCACCGGGGTTCCTTAATTTCATCTAATCACCTAGTAAGTAACTAAGGTTGCCATGAGTCAGAATTGATTCGATGTCAACAGGTTTTATCTCTATTTTTGCTGCTGAGAAAATTATGACCCAAAGGCTTTAAGAAATGAGCTCACAATTATAGAAGTAGTAAGTGAAGTTGAAACTCGCACCCGTGTCCATTTTTTTTAACTAGCCTATGATGTTTTGAAATCGTTTGAGGGTGTTTTTTCAAACTTAAGTTTGGCTTGTGGTTCAGCTAAAAAAAAAAAAATTAACCTTTTATTTCGGTTTGTGGTTCATGGTTGGCTGAAGTCTTACATATGATTTGATTTACACAAATATTATAGTAGTAGTTAGCTATTATATGAAGGGAGGTATAAATTACACAAAAGCCACATCTTAATAATTATAACCACCTGAGCACTTACTATGAACCACTCAGACACATATGCATTATCTCATTTAATCCTCTGAACAACCCTATGAGGTAAGTAGTGTTATCAGTTATCCTGGAACTACTTACAACTCTAACTCCAAGATCCTGACCTCAAATTCTCCTCTCTGACCACAGCCTGTTCTACATTTCACGTCTCTCCCTTCTCAATCCCAGGGACTTTTATTTTTATCTTACCATCACCTCCATGCCCCTCCCGGCTCTCAAAGTTCATTCTATCTCTTGATTTCACCTGTCTGGTTAGTCTTCATAAGGATGCTCTCGATAGACTCTAGAATTGATTTTTCTCTGAACTTCACACCATACTCACCTTACCAAAGCTGCATCCTATAAAAACTCATTATTTAGATTCTTTCCCCCGATTTATTGCTGGAGAAGGGTTGGAATATCCTGCTGACTCAGACCACTGATCTCCCCTGGGCTCTCACTAAAATTCATCTCTAATTTGAATGCTCACCAAATTCCCAAGAGCAATTATTTCAAATCTTTTGTCACACTCCTTAAACCTAGAATCCCACTTTTTTTCTTTAAATATTAAAAGATGACCTTGCCTCTTCCTTAAATGTAAGCTTTTGAATGGTCGAGCTTCCCTCTGTCTACTCAGCAACTCTAGCACAACCCATCTTCTCCTTCTTGCCTCATTAGCAGGAAACCCTGAGGAGATCCCTTCCCTGTAAGGCTAATCTCACCTCAATCTTTCCTAAAAACCCATTTCTAACTAGTCCCTCTTTTTCTATCACCTTAGTCTACCTACAACTATAGTCATATACTAAAATATTCTTGCCTCAAGGCTGTTACTCTCACAAATTTCTAAAGGAACTCTCTTCCCTTCTGGCACCTGATTTTTCTAAAGACACACCCTCTTCACTCATTCACTCGTTAAACCCTGTGGAATGTGCTTTCCACCACCCTCACCCTTCCGTCCCCCACCCTCTCACCACACACATAATACTCTATTGAAACTTTTCTTCCAAAGGCTTTGGAAGACCTCCCAACGGTTATTTCCAATAGCCATTTTCTTGGCTTTTGTCTTCCTTGACCTCTTGGCAACACTTAACATAGCTTGAAACTGTTCTAAGTTGGCTTCTGTGACACGCCCTAGATTCTCCCAACATTTTATAATTTCTTTTACCTATTTTGCCAATGGCTCATCCTCCTCCTTCCTAGCACAGAATCTGTACTCCCCAAGGTTCTGTTCTAACTCTTTACGTACATATTCTCTCTTTGGAGTGCTTTAGTCTCTTCCCAACATTTCCTCTATTAAGTCTCTGAAGAGATTCTGAGCTTCCTCCTCAGAGCTCCAATTCTATATTTCTAACTGCCTGCTGAAAATTTCAACCTGGGATGAGGGTGGGGGAGGTTTCCTGTGGGCAAATTAAAATGGCCAAACCAAACTCATCACCTTTCCCACAGAAACTAATTTATTGTGGTAGGATGAAATACTCTAACCCCTTCACCACTCTATATGGCCATCTTCCACACTCTTGTTGAGGTAAGAGATCTTTTAACATAACCAATGCACTTAAGATATACTACTATAGATAATATATATTAGCAAGACAGAAATCTGCTATATAGGTGCTCCATTATAAAGTTTATGAGGATCCAGGGCTATCTTAGTCCTCTAGTGCTGCTATAACAGAAATACCACAACTGGATGGCTTTAACAAAGAGAAGTTTATTTTCTCACAGTCTACTAGGCTACAAGTCCAAATTCAGGGCGTCAGCTCCAAGGGAAGGCTTTCTCTCTCTGTTGGCTCTGGAGGAAGGTCCTTCTGATTCATCAGTCTTCCCTTGGTCTGGGAGCATCTCAGCGCAGGAACCTCAGGTCCTAAGAACACGCTCTGCTCCCGGCACTGCTTTCTTGGTGGTATGAGGTCCCCTGTGTCTCTGCTCGCTTCTCTCTTTTATATCTCAGTAAGAGACTGGCTTAAGACACTATCTAATCTTGTAGACCTCGTCAATATAACTGCCACTAGTCCATCTTATTACATCATAGTGACTGAGTTTACAACACATAAGGAAACCACATCAGATTACAAAATGGTACACAATCATACAATACTAGGAATCATGACCCATCCAAGATGACAGGTATTTTTGGGGGACACAATTCAATCCATGACAAGGGCAAACATAAAAATCCATGTGAGGCAGGTTCTACAGTGACCTTAAGGCAAACCATGGAGAGTCCTAAAGATGTGTTTACAGCCATCTCCTAGATCAGGAAGATTTCTTATAGTATTCCTGGAATCGGAGGTGGGGGTGGGGATGCTACTAGCCTCTTAGGTTGGACAATTTTTACTTATGAGAGACTGTCCTGGGCACTGCAAGACACTTTGCATTCTAACATCTGGACATTAAATGTTAGTAAAACTCAGTCCTCCTCTAATTATTTTCAACATCCAAAAAAATATGGATTAATAACTTCAGCTTAAAAAACCCTGTAAGAGAAAGGCTGGGTTTTCCCTCATCAATGAGCTCAGAGTAAGCAAAGTTGCAGCAACTTCTCATTTCCCCACCACTTAAGACTGGAAACCTAGGACATTCTTTTGCCAATGACTCCTCTTCCCTATTCAGTCAGTCACCAGCCAAATCCTGACAATTCTTTCTGTATAATATCTTGAATCCATTCCATCTAATACATTCACATGCCATGACCCTGTTTTGCATCTCTGACTGTGGCAATACTTTCTAAACCTAGGCTCTCATCTCATCCATTGTATCAAGCTCCTGATTCTATCCCCCTCCCTTCCCCTCCACCTCTAACTGCTACTCTGTGGTCCAGTTAAGCTGAATTATTCATCATTTCCCTAATAAAGCCCATACTTTCTATCTTGAAACCTTTGCTGTAACCTTCCCTCTGCCTGCAATGTCATCTTCCATGATGCAACCAATGATTCCAGCTCCACAGTTAGAACTTTTGGCATCATATTCAACTACTTCTTCCCCTCCTTCCACATGCTGTCACAAAATCTTTTAGAGGACACAGATTCCTTTCACAAGTTGAAGAAAGCTATGAACCTCTCAATAAAGAATTGCCAGTACACACAATATTTTGCATACAATATTAGGGGGTTCACCTACTCACCAAAAAAACCAAACCCACTGCCACCGAGTCAGTTCTGACTCACGGAGACCCTATAGGCCAGAGTAGAACTGCCGACAGTGTTTCCAGAGCTGTAATCTTTATGTAGGCAGACTGCCACATCATTATCCAGTATAACGCCTGGTAGGTTCAACCTGCCCAACCTTTCGTTTAGCAGCCAAGCACTAACCATTATACAATTAAGACTTCTTCATCTATTCAAATGTCTATAAAATCAAATTGCTCCCTTATCCACCTTTTAACTGCCTTCTTTTGGGTACTGACCATCTCTCAGCTACTTAACAGCTAGCTACAGGTTTTCTTGGCCAGCCCCACCCCTACTGTGCAACAGGGTATCCCCTGCATGTCTCCAGTTTACTTCCTAAGGAATCATGTCTGTTTCAAAAACCTTCACTTCATTTATGCTACACAGTCAATAATTATTTAACTCAATGTTTCCAGAGTTTGTTAAACTTTCAGTTGAACAAAAGAACATACCCACACCTTGGGGATGTTCCGATGCATTAACCTATAACCTATACAGAGAGACAATGCAGTCTCTAGATTATTTGAATAGGTTGGGTTGATCGTAAATACTTTCCAAAAGGTGATTTCTAGGTAGTTGTCCAAAGAGGAGAGAGATAAACTTCCCCTCAGAGGAAAGGAGATTCTAGGTGATGGAAACAGCATTAAGGAAAAATAGGATGGAAAAATTTGAGATAATGAAAAACAATGAGGCTATGTATTTGTTCCCCAATCTCTGCAGCATCTAAACAATGGGACTTTAACAGATTTTGTAAAATGATCATCAACTCATAAAGTAAAAATCTAACACGGTAACAGTTTTCCTTCTCCCTTTCAGCCTCCACCTCCTTCCTTCCTTCCTTCACCTCCCCTTTTCCTCCTTCCACTCTGAAGTCTGGCAGCCTCTGCAGTGCACATTGCAAGCTCCCCAGATACGCTGAAAAGCCTCCTGGGTGATGATACATTAACAACTGCTTCTAAATGCAGACATTATCTTGTACAGCGCATTACAGACATTAGAGACAACTGTGAACAAGCTACACCTCCCGTTTCATGGCCCTTTCCAAAAGCTAAAAACTAAAAAGTATGGGATGATGAAAATCATGAGCATAAAATAAATCCTAGGGATTCTGACACAGGTAGTAGAACAGCTTGGGTTTTTTCACATTAAATATCCACAAAACAGTTGTATTTAAATGCAGCTATATGTCAAATGAAAACAGACACAACAGTGGTAATCCATCAATATTTAGAATACTCTCCTGAAAAGTAATCTAGAATATGAAACATGAAACTTCATATCTATACCTACATTTCCCCACTGATTCATGCTAATAAATTACTGCCTTAAGCATATTTTTAAAAGTACAGAAGGCTGCTTAAAGTATGTATAATAGAAAATATTACATCATTCAATATAAAAAGCATCTGTCAGAAATAGGTGATTTCCAAAAACGTGGTATAGGAGTTTGCAGTGAACATAGGAATAAAAACTCATAAAGAACAGGAAAGGAACAAGCCTCAAAGCTGAAGCATACAAACAAGTAGCATCTACATACTACTTTTTAACTCTCAGCATTACGAATTCTTTGGGTTTTCACAACTTTTAGACATTAAAAAGAATATAATTTTTATAGATTTTTTTCACTTTATCTTTTTCTTGATTGCCAAAGGATTCTATGCTCATTGTTGGGGAGGAGGACTGGACGAGAAGGGGGAAAAAAAGTAAAGAATTATGGAAAAAAATAGTCATTCATGACTCTGTCTACAGAGGAAACCACTGGTTAATATTTGGGCATATTTACTTCTCATCTTTTTTCAATGCATTTATGAGACCATATTGTATGCACAATTACAAATACAAATGTAATCTTCTCTAGTTTACATTACATTGTTTTGAAATTCCATAGGTTTAAACGAATTAAATGTAGCCAACACAGATTTCTATTTATGAGGCTTCTACTCTGTATAGTACAAAATTTTGTTGTTGTCATTTAATATGTGTTAAATAACAATAATTGTATTGATTCATTATTTTAATCCAGATTTTAGTTTGCCCCATTTAATTTTTTCACCTTGTCCTAACTCTAGGAAAATCTTTCTTCCTTCCTCATAGAATGTCGGTGCTATTTTGAAGTTTATTAAGCTTTTGGAAATGCGTTAGGCAAAGCATTCTGTACAGATGTGAGTTTAAAAAACAAACACCCACCAAACACCTACAGATGTCCAAGGATTAAAAAAAAGTTTATTTTTCTGTGTAATCCAAAAATGACATCTTTGAAAACCAAACACACAAATAAGATGAAGGAAAGAATTCAGGAAATAATTATGAACATACTAATAATCAAATCGATCACTTTTCATAACATTTTCAACAATAAGAATGATTAATGCTCACTTTTTTCTGTCCCCAATCACATACGTTGGCATAAAATAAAGAATTGACGATTGAAAACCTTCCCTTCCCCACAGAGAAGGCAAATTCTGCTACCAAGGGTATAATACATAAATAACTGTTTTAAAGTGTGATGGAATGCAATTTTATACTTCTTTTAAAAAAATTTTGGCTGACAATCTCATCATCAAACCCCAGGCTTTTACCTTTTTTGAGGGTGACCCACTTTCTAAACATAGCCCTTTCTTAGAGGCTGTAAACATGGTCCATTCTTAGGAGACCATGCCAAGGTCTCCCAGGACCACAGAGTCTCTCAGGACCACCTGTTGTGGCATGCTCTGTGGAGACATTAATAATAATAACACCTTAGAAGGATTAACAACAACAACCCTATGAAGCAGGCACTATTATCTGAAGAGAAACTGAGGCTTAGAGAGGTTAAGTGAAAAAGGATGCAAGTGGTAGAGTCAGAACTTCAGCCACGGTCTTTCAATTTAGTAGGTTGAGTGCAGGAGGAAGCACTGACCAACTTGTTAAAAGGATGCCAAGTGTGAAATCGGTATTATTATCAGGGCTCAAGGAACATGCTAAGAAGCAAAATTTTAAGTGGCAAAAGTAGGAATAATATGTTTGATAATTATGATTTCTTTTTTAAATTAGTTTTTAAAAGTACATTGGGATCCCCCCCAGCTAGGGTTGCCGAATTTAGCAGATAAAAACACAAAACTCCATGCAATATTTGGAACACACTTAAACGAAAAAAATTATTTGTTGTTTATCTGAAATTAAAACATAACTCTAAGTTCAATGTTATCTGACAAACCTAGAGCAAATGCCTCACAGAAACAAACAAAAAACACTAGTAAATTACCATTCCCAAGGCTGAAATCTGGGACCCTCTGTGGGCCACATGTCTGTAGGAGGCCAAGCAAAGGGAAGTGGAGTGAGGCTACAGCTGTTCTTGGCTGAGTTTCCCTCTCTTTTAGCAGATACAGCTCTTGAGTTCAGAGACCCAGGTTTCATAGACCTAGGTTTCATCAACTAGGCCATAATTGAGGTTAGACAGACAAGAGACTCCCCCACCCAACCATCAAGAAAGAACTTGAAAAAAAGGTATTATCAATATATCGTGAGTCCAGGTTGACAGTAGTATCTAAAAGGCAAGAAAAAACAAAAACTAGAACTGTATTCAAAACCTGAAGTGAACTACGGAAAATGTAAGGAGATGCCAAAAGGGGTACTTGGCAGAAAAAGTCGGTAATGACTGGCGGAGAATTCTGTACTTTTCCAGTGGCTATGGATAAGCACTTAAATGGAGTCACCTTGACTCATGAACACTACTGAATCACAAATACATACAGTCAGCATCATACAGAAACAGGACAAGACCTTACTTACACATACCAATTTAATTTCCTGCTACTTTCCTCTAAACCTCCAATCTTTGTGGCTTGAATATGTTTACCTTCTTTTAAAAAATAACAGATTGGGATTGGCTCTGACAGTGTTCATTTAAATATCTTCAATGCACAACTTTAATCTTCAAACTTTAACAAAATCCAATCTACTACACATAAACTGCTGTGAACAGAAACTGCTTGAAGAGGATTAATCAACAGCTTTGTATGTCATCCTCTAAACAAGGCCAAACACTGAATCACTGCTGAATTCCTCACGTGCAGCTACACCCAGTTAATCTTCAAGAAAGCAGCAAACTATGTAAATCTACTTTGAGTGGAGAGACAAGTACTTCACTCATCAAAACTTAACAAAATTTAACAAGTACAGCCATTAGTTGGCAAAACCACTTGTAGAGAAAAAAAAAATGTGTGTGGGTGTATATATACATACGGATGTACACACAGAATACACACACACACACACATTTTTGCATTTCACTCCCCTGCCCAAAAAATCCCATTGCAAATCACTAGGTCAACATTATCACTTAGGAAAAAGGGCTTGTTACATGTCACAATTTGCCAAAACCAAACTACATGGCATAACTAATTCACTACTAACTTGAGAAGCAAATGGAAAGCAAGGAAGGAGACATTGAGAAGCAGCTTACAAAGAACTCAAGAAAAGTCATACAAAGGAAAAATGGAAATATTAATTTTTTATATTAAAGGCTTTTCTGTAGAAAGCAGTGTTTCAAAACACAACTATTTTAACAACCACGAAGTCCTGATACATGGTTTTCATTTCGGTTTTGGGAGTGCTGTTTTCATACAATCAGGCTGAGTTGGCTTAATGAATATCATATATCTCAAAGTCAAAGTAATAGGACGTGCACGTTTCTCCACTGAGAATCGAACCAACAATCTTTTCTTTATCGACATACTGCCTACTGGGTTATCCCGCCACTCAAGAGTGTCTCACTTTGACCTGAGCCGAGCAGGTGTATTTCTAATGTGCTCATAGGCCTGTGATGCAGGAAAAGCCTGTTCATCCCAGATGACGCAGAGATCAGTGCTTCCTGATGCCCTCACTACACTACATGGGGCAAGAGGGGGACAGCACCACCCACTTCTGCTTTACCTGAAGCCCACTGACTCCTACATGTGTAAAATATATAAAGTTTTAAGAAGAAATTGTACAGTCATATTCAGCAAAGCAATAATTTTTGACATCAATGCTGCTTCCGAATATTACACCACCATATTTTTCATCCATTTACTGCATCCTGAACCTTTCATCTCAGCTGCAAAAGGTGGGAGGAATCCCTAAGCTGGACTATTGAGACTAGAAGGGCAATGGGCAGGGAGAGGATGAGCTCTATATATGTTTCTACTTAGAGATGCATGTAAGCAAGGTAGTTAAAGTGTGATGGTTTTAAGGGCCCAACTACTGGGGTTCAAATTCTGATTCTGAACTTAGAGTTGCACCGACTTCAGGCAAGTTATTAATCTTTCTATGTCTAAATTTTCTTAACTGTAAAATGGAGATACTAGTATTACCTACCTCATAGGACTGCCAAGATGATTAAATGAGTTAATCCACCTGCAGCATTTTGAACAGCAAAGGTTCCTCCATAATTGTTAGCTACCACTATTACCACATGTGTATAATACAAGCATTATTCTGACCCATTATATTTTCTTACAAAAGTGAGTTTTAAGTATTCCTTGCATCCAATTTTTCCTCAGGCAAATGATTCAAAATCAGCTCTAACAACTGTACAAATGATATATTTCTAGTTTAAAAATACTGCATTATACACCTAAAATCTGCCTATTCTTTAATAAAAATGAATAAACTAACATGAACTGAAAGGTGCAAGCTTAACATCGTAACATCTTATGAAAAAGCATTAATTAGACTTCCCGTTTACGCTAAGCCAGGACGAGATCACAAACTCACTCATGGTAACCAGGTCCCCGCACTGGAAGTGTGCTTTCCCCGTGAATGGCTAAATACTAACAAAAGAAACCTTTGACTCAAATACCACTGGTACCCGGGGTCTTGTGTCTGTATAATGCCTACACATTCATTTCTTTCTTTGCCTATAGAAAAAAGAAAGTCTGTTTGTTTTCCTGATTCAGTCAGCCTTTTCAGTCTTTGAATCTAAGGAGAGCCCTATAAAAAGAGCATCTTATCAGCGTGCTCCAGACCAGCAGGCCGTCTCCCCTCCATACACAAAACCTCCAGCCCCTCACAGCAAAAGGCCTCGCCCTCAAAGCTTTTTCCCCATTTCAGAGCTAACACCCTGCCGGGATCTGACAACAAATAAATGAATACACAAGGCCCTTACATAATTAGCCATCTTTTCAGGTAGAGTGGGGTGGGTGGGGGAGGAGGGGATGGGAGAAGAACATTTATTGTAAATTGGCCTCAATTAGGAAGTTGATATAAGTGTGCTGCATTCAAGGGCATTTATTTAAAACGAAGCCACATGAAGTGGGTTTAGAGATCCCTGCTTCTGAATCTTGACAATTTTAGCAAGTCAAGTCACAAAGGGAGATTTTTTTAATTAGAGGAGGATTTTTTTAAGCTAGGAGAAAGTTTCACTGACTTCTACATCAAAATTCTGCCTGCAGAAGGGCACACAGAACAGGGTGCTTTTATTGCCTTTTTAAGGGAAAGTGAACATTCAGAAGAACCAAGGAGAGAAGATGATACTCTTGACACTGCCACTGTTTGACAAAATTAGCCCTACTTGCAGGTATCTTTATGCTAGAACATCCCCCCAAAAATGACTTTGAGGACAAAAAGGACTAAACATAATCAATAATCCTGTGAATGCCTATAGGAAAGCCACCAGGCATCACTGTCATCCATCATGACCTTTATAAGAGCCTCGGTCTACGTGGATGGGTGCAGTTCTCTTGTATCATTATTGGGATAATAACTTAATTGATTTGTCTCAGTGGCTAAGGACGTAGACAAGGGATTCATTATGAAGGGAAAATATCTGCAATAGTGTTGTTTTCTCAACAAGCATCTTGCCACAGACCTCTAAATCAGTTTAACCTCTTCTAAACAGACCTGCACATTTTTTACATAATTTAAAGCTAGGTTTTGTTATTGTTGCTGCTGAAAGGCTCTGTGAGATTTATCACAACATGGCTTCAGTAACCTTCTTTTAAAAACAAAGATGAAAAAACAAAAGGCCAAAACTGTAAGCTCACAGCTCCACTCCTTTTCCCGGCAGGGAATTTTGATCTAACCACTTAAGTGCCTTTGGAGTTCAATCTGTTAAAAAATGTATGAAACGGTATTAAAATAGGAAAAGGCGTGTGTATGACTCAGGCTTATCCAAGTATCTCTGCAACTAGGATGTCACAGGATTTCCCTGTGTTTCTGAAAACTGAAAACCTTGAGAAAGTGACAGAAGTTCCTGTTTTTTTTTTTTTTTTTTTTTTAATAAGGGGGGAAGCGCGCGCGCGCGCACACACACACACACACACTAACTGGTCTTCGGGTTTCATAAGAATCAAGCAGGTACTTTCAGATTCCAAACGAAGACTGGAAACGAATGTTAACACTTATGACCGTACTCTTCCACACACAAAGGTTTAAGAAAAAAAACCAAACTTGTTGCAGAGCTGGGCAAACCCCCTACCCGGCGCACTTCTGCTCTCGCTACCTCTCCGCCCCTTCCCCTTCCTCTACGTCCCACCCAGCCCGGCCGGCAGGGGCGAGGGCATCTCCCCGCTAAGGTCACCGGCCCAAGCCGTCCCCGCGAGCCGCCTCCTTCAGAAACAAGGTCACCGCCCAGCCCAGTCCCTCCGAGGAGGTCAGCGGAGCCCGGCCGAGCGCCGCTCGCCTTTTTAAATCGGGGCTGGCCGGCCTGAGCCCGGCCTCGGTGCGCGCGGCATCCCCGCCGCCGCCTCACCTGCTTGCGGGAGGGCGTCCTGCAGCTGCTGCTGGCCCCAGGGTTACCGCTGCTGCCGGGGAAGATCATCGCGGCGGGCGCGGGGCAGCCTCGCCGCGAGGGGGAGGGCGCAGAGAGGGGGCCGGCTGGGCCGCGGCCGCGTTGGGAACTCCCTCTCGCCGCGCGGCGGCGGCCGGCGGGGGCTGCAGCTCGGGACGGACTTCTCCGCCCTCGACCTCCCGACCCGCCTAAAAGTGCGGCACGGCGCGCAGCGTCCCCGCTCCAGCGACGGTGGCGGGCGAGACTCGAGCAGCTCGGACGGCCGCTGCCTTGCGTGCCATGGACGGAGCCAGTGCGCGGAGCTGGCGGCGCCGCCGACTCTCCCGGCGGCAGCGGAGCAGCGCCGCCGGCTCCCCACCTACAGCGGCCTCAACCAC
>NW_004443972.1:16020966-16048022 GCF_000243295.1 Trichechus manatus latirostris
CCTTGGAGTAGCCACCCCCCGTCCCCGCCCCCCCCCTCGGCTCTTTTTCCAAGCACCAGAGGCAGCGTTGCACCCCTGCTCGAAGCCACTTTTAAGGGTATGGCTTTGTAGATCACTCTGGCACCTAGGTAGAAGACGGAATGACCCCCCAGGTCCTTTTTTCTTTCATTCTTCCTAAGCCTCCCTCCTTACCCCTCTCCCAGAAAAGGTGCAGGCAATCACTTATACTTCGATGAACAAACCAGCCCTCCCATCACACCTCTGCAAATCTGTACTACCCCACTTCACACGCTAAAACGCAGAGAAAAGAGGTCTCTAGCCCCCACCCTCACCCAAAATACGCCTGGTAAAGTTTGGTACTTCATTCCTATGTCAGAGTTCATGAGATTTCCTTCTGGATGACAATATCAAATAGCAAAAATTGTTTGAGGCCATCGGTTTGGTCAGTCTTCTTTCCTTCCTGAAAACTGGAAAATATAATCCTACCACGTATTAATTATTAGATGCAACACAGATGTATGTGTTCTATTCAAAGGACACAGAAACTGGGCACAAAGGGACCTGATAATTTGCTTTGTTTCCCTGCTCTAAGTTATCTAAGGTGACAGTTCAGGTTGACCCTTTTCTGGATCACCTTTCATTTGGCTATCAAGCTGGGAACCTGTGTAATGCAGAAGGGCTCTACAACAACTCCAACATGCAGAAGCCAGCAGCCTCTGGATAGCTCATTGGGATGGGCTTGCCATCTTAAGTTAGCCTGTTCCATGGTGAGTATTCAACACAAGGACCAAGGATTCATTTTACTTGGATCCACAATCAACACCCATGGAAGCAGCAGTCAAGAAATCAGAAAACTCAAAGAGGTGAACCAGTTAGGAAAGGGGCAGAATCTGAAAGCATGCCAGGGGGTACAGCTGAGGCCACAGCAAGCCAAAACTATATGCAAACCAAGGTTATGAGGAAGCAGAAACTATGAGTAAACAGGAAGCTGACTGGCAGCAAGAAGAGAGCAGAACAGATGCCAGGAGTGGGCGAGCACTTGGCCCGTGAGATGACAGAGGGAGTAGCAGGTCCCTAGAGCTGCTCTGGCTCTTGAGACTTACAATAGCCCTTCCATGTATACACTAAAAACAACCCTCCCCATCCACCTTCCTCAGATAACTTAAGTGCATCTGGACTTCGCAATTCAAAGGAAAAAAAAAAATTAAAACAGAGCCAAACAGATCTAGCTCCAAATTCCAGCTTCCCACTTACTAGTCACATGGCTTTGGGCAAGTTACTTAACCTCTGTGGGTCCCAGACCCCTCAAAAGACTGTGTTAAGTATATATACAGTACAGCAACAAAAGTGCCAAGCTCAATAAATGGCAGCAGTTATTACTGTTTTTCCAGATTTTATAGTGATGGTTGGTAAATTTAAGGGGTGCACTGTGTAAATAACTGGCTGACCATCAAAGAACAGGAACAAGGGTGTTATAGGAATTGAAGACAAAATGAGCAAATTTAGGTAAGGGGCCACTTTCACAGTAACATTGTTGAATGGTTGAATGAATATGCTCTCTAAGGCTGTGTATACCACAGACTTAGCTTTGAAAAAAAAAAAAAAGACTGGCAAAAGATTTGTTACGATAGCCTAGGTGCCCTGCAATTTTTTTTCTCACATATGCTTTTGTCCAGTTTGCTTTAAAGAAGTTATATCATGGACCAGGGCCATTTCTGTGTGAATAGGAAGACTGTGAGCAGTACCACAGATCACGCTCTGTAAGGCAGTTAGAGTGTACAAATAAGGATAGTCTGGAGCCATCAGTACCTTCCAGAAGGCTGCGATCTAGTAGGGGAGATGAGACATATACGTAAGGATGCCATCTGCGACTTTTAAGAGTTTGTGAAACTGAAATTTGAGAATCTGAATTTAGAAGACAGTTTCCCCCAGAGAAACAATTTTAAAATGAGATTTTCATTTTTAAATCTTTCACATCTCATATGATTTTCACAATGGCTCTATGTGGTTGGAGGAGTTACTAAGTTCAATTCACAGATGAGAGGAAAAAAAGTTAGGTAAGACTGACCAACATACCCACCAAGCTAGTAAGAAGCAAGCTAAGGTTAAAATCTAGACCTAGCTAGGGTTAAAAGACTTAGTTTTGTGCCCCTTCAACTCTATAATGCTGCTTCTCAAAAATGTCTTATAAATAATGCTCCAATTCCCAGGTGAGCACTTGTAATAACCCATAGAGTACCTGAGTTGCTGTACACTATTAATGCAAAGCATTAAGTGATAAGTGCCAGGCAAGTGGTCTACACAATTATGTGCTATGGGAGTCCACAGGAGAGACAGATCAATACAGGATAGAATGTGGGTGTGGGAAGCTCAGCTGTATAAATGTTTTGTTTGAGGGATGTTCAGAAAGAAGCACTGTGCAGAAGATCAGAAAAACAGAACTAGAGCTAGAGGGTTGGCATGAGAGAGGATGGAGATTTGAGGTAATTACCACTGAAATCACTGCTAATCTATGAACTCTCTGGGAAAAAAAAACCGCTGTCATCAAGTCAATTCCGACTCACAGTGATCCTATAGGACTCTGTCCTATAGGGTTTCCAGGGAGCAGCTGGTGGATTCGAAAAGCTGACCTTTTAGTTAGCAGCCAAATGACTAACCACACTGCCACCTGAATTCTCTGAAGGGAACAAATGAGTAAGAGCCAAAAGCCTGGGGGAGCTCCCACTCCAATACCCACATGTAACTGAGCCCATAGAAAAGAGGATCTTTGGGTGAACTACTGCATAGAATGCATGAAGATGAAACTGAGGACAAAGAAGATATCCAGTGAGATAAGAACAGAACACCTCTACGCAGTGGTTAAGAGCTCAGCTGCTAACCAAAAGGTTGACAGTTCAAATCCACCAGCTGCACCCTGGAAACTATGGTGCTGTTCTACTCTGTCCTCTAGGGTCGCTATGCATCAGAATGGACTGACGGCAAAGGGTTTTCTGGTTTGATATGAAGAAAATAAGAGCCCTGGGGGCGAACTGGTTAAGCGCTCAGCTGCTAACTGAAAGGCTGGTGGTTTGAACCCACCAGCTACTCCATGGGAGAAAGATGTAGCAGTCTGCTTCTATAAAGATATTTAGCCTTGGAAACCCTACAGGGTAGTTCTACTCTGTCTTGCAGGGTTGCTATGAGTCGGAATTGACTCTATGGCAGTGGGTATGGAAAAAAAATATGGACATATAGTAGGTTCTATCCCTCCATCACTTCTAACATATTTCAAGTGCCATTTTTTAAAAACTTCTGTCAAATTAAAAAAGAAATTAAGAGTAAAAATCAACATTATTTCAAATGACAACTTGTAGCAAATAAAATATAACCATACAGTCTCGGTTAGTGTAGCAGTTCACATTGAAAAACCATTTACATTTGAGAGTCTCTATGTTAACTTGGAGCCCTGATGGCACAGTGGTTAAGAGCTCAGCTGCTAACCAAAAGGTTGGTAGTTCAAATCCACCAGTCACTCCCTGGAAACTCCACTGGGCAGTTCTACTCTGTCCTATAGGGTTGCTATGAGTCAGAATTGACTCGGCGGCAATGTGTTTTTTTGGGTTATGTTTAACTCTGGGCTTCCAACCAGTTTGTCCCTGTTCAAACCCCTGTTGAAAATTTGCAGTTCTAACAAATTCTCTGCTGAGAATTTGCATTTCCACCCTAGATATACTGAATCAGAATCTATACTTTAACAAGATCCCCAGGTGATTCTTATGTATAACTTCCTGGGAACTTGTCAGAAATGCATATTCTCAGCAGAGAACTTGTTAGAAATGCAAATTCTCTGCAGGAGTTCCAACAGGTTCAAAGCCCTGGTAGCACAGTGGTTAAGCACTCAGCTGCTAACAGAAAGGTCTGTGGTTCAAATTCACCAGCCACTCAGCAGGAGAAAAATGTAGCAGTCTGCTTTTGTAAAGATTACAGCCTTGGAAACCATATGGAGGCAGTTCTACTCTGTCCTATACAATCGCTATGAGTTGGAATCTAATTGGCAGCAATGGGTTTGATTTTTTTGGGTATGTTTAACTGCTCACAATGCTTCTGACTCCTAGCAAAACAGGGAAAAAGAAGAAAAATGATGAGGTCAGCAGATTCTTTAAATTTCTGTTCTTTCCTGGCACAAAATAGAGTTGATAAAGTACCCTATTTCTAAAGTAGCAGCAGTATTTTCTATTTTGCTTTTCTAAAAATCTGCAATTCTTCATCCAGACTTTAAAGGTTCCCTAGACACAGATAAAACTGCATGTATAGAAAAATGAAACCACTATAATAAAGTAAAACTATAGCTATAATCCTAGACGGTATATAGAACATAAGCATAGCCATATTCTGATGATTCTTACCAGAAGCTATATTCTGATGACTCTTAAATCTATCCTGGTGAACAAAACAGAAGAAACATGCTTTTTCCCTATTGTTGCTTCTCTGCATGGACTAATAAATAATAATAGCTATCACTTATTGAGTAACTACTATATACCAGGCACTTTCTAAGCACATTCCTCACAAAAAACCCTGAGAGAATGATGACCCCATTTTACTGAAGAAAATACTGAGGCACAGCAGTTTAAGTAACTTGCCCAAGGTCACAGATCCAATACATAGTGAAGCTGGGGTTTGAGACTTGAGTGTCTCTGACTCCAAAGTCCCCTACCTCCAGTAATACCAATGGTGGTTATTAGTACTGTTAGCTATGGATCAATCCAAACCTCACAGGGGGACCTTATGTGGTCATTAAGAGCCCAAGCTTGGGCATCAGGGCTCCTGGGTCTGCATCTTGGCTTTACCATTTACCAGCTCTGTGACCATGGGCCAGTCACTTATCCCTTCTCAAAGCCTCAGTTTGATCATTTATAAAAGGAAATGGAATTATACTGAATTTCTATTCAGTTGAATATAAAGGCAAACTTTCCAACATTAGAATATAGAGTTGTAAGTACTGCAGTGGACTATTTATGGAGCTTGTATGAGATTAAACATGATAATTGATGTAAAGCACTATGTCTGCTGTATACTAAGAGCTCAGATACACATTCAGGCCCCAACCTGGCCCTAAATCTCATTTACCTGATCATTGCTAAGATCTAACTCCTCTCTAGCAATCAGTTTTATTTTCTGAGATAGTTGATGGAATGGAGTTGGGAGAAAGGCAGAAAGAACTATCTTCTTAGAGCTGGGATGGTGATTAGGACAAAGGAATCCCCAGAGTCCTCAACTGGAACAGAGAACATATTTTCCTTCAAAAAAAAAAAAAAACTGCAAGAGGTCATATTAGAGATTAGCTTCACTATGGGATTCATATGTGTGGGTCAGCTAAAATTTAATCACTATTTAGGACATTTCTTTCTTTGAGGAAACACCCTTTAGATTCCAATTTACACACAAAAAGGCTTTTGGGAAATAATCTGCTCATAAATTAGTTATTGCCCTGCTCTTACAGAATAGTTATTAAAACTCAACACTTACACATTGTTGGCATAAGGATTCTCTATAAGTTAAATTTATTTTCCCTAGATTTTTCTATAACAAAAAGTAGGTACATGAGTTATTATTTTCAAATGTGTAAAATCTGGAGTGGGGTGGGGTGGGATGGGACATATGAAGTAAAATTCAAGGTTTTTTTTTTTATTACAGTGAACTTGGATTAAATTCCACAACAAAACAAAGGAGAGTCAACTCTTTAGGAAACTAGGACAAAAAGAAGCTCCAGTTTTCATTTGTTGTGGGTCGCTCTTTTCCTAATTACCTGGGTGGATGCCTCAATCATCTATACTCTTTGACTGTGGAGATCTAGTATTAGAGCTGTTATTCTCCATGCCCATGGTAAGCCTATAAGAAAATAAGTGTTTATTTTCAGAATACATCAAGATCATTCCAGACACTTAAAAGCATTTTCCATGAATTATAGTAAACATTAAAAATTATGAAAGACAGACATTACTACTCGGTAATCTTTGAAATGACAGCTTATCTAAAGAGATGGAAGCAACATAATCATCTACTGTATGTCAGCAAACTATGGGTAATGGAATAAGAGCTGAGTTGGGCAAGGGAGGAGCTGGTGTGCTGTGAAAATAGCTAATCATATCCACCTCTTGCTATATGACTTGGGAAGAGATGAAAGTATTTAGGGAATCAACAGAATTTATGGGAAACTAGCAAACAAAACAAACACCACCACCCCAAAATAAAATAAAATACACACCTCTAAATCATGGAAAACAAAATTAGAACCTGAGATGACCATCCTCTTTCCATGAGTAAAAAGCAACTGTAGGAATGACAACATTGATGGTACACAGCCAAAAACTGTAACTGAGACAAACAAAACCCTCAAGTAAGGTTATTATAAGGGGGCATAACCAATGTCTAGCCAAAACCTGTGATCTATAGCACAAGTTCGGTTTTAATTAAAGCATTCAAAACACAGAAATAAAAAACAAAACAATAAAACCATTTCCACTCTCTTCAGCTGCTAAGATTGTCATTAAATTAGGTCTATTCCACCCAAAGAGAAAGATGATGGAATAATTAATGAAGTTCTTTAAGTAAAGGAGGATGCTGAAAAGCTTTTCATTCTCCACTGAATTATAAATACAAAGGTTCGAATGGAAGATACACAATTACAATTAAATTTCTTTTCAGTTAAAATTGAAAGCAAACTTAGTTAAGAGTAGTAGAATGGGCTACATAAAGAGCTTATGAAAATTCGCCACTCTGAATGTCTTTAAGAATGACTAGTTCTAGGTTATGTAACACATGGAGCGAAACGACGACAGACCTGTGGCAAACTGATACTCCCCAAGCGAAGAGAAGGCCAGTCACGAAATTCTGATGCTGTCATGACAATATGACTGATCATGACATCAGCAATTCCTAATTCCAAACTAAAAAGAACACTCCTAGGGCTGACACCAATTAAACAGATCCTCCCAGAAGCACCCTTTCCCAATCTAATATTTGATCTAGTGGCAAATATGATGATGTTTCAGTCAAGGGATTATTAAGCATCAAAATCCTGTTAGACTCTTTTAAGTTGGGGAAAGTGCCAGGGGAAAAAACTACAGTGTAGATAACTTTGGATTTTTTTTGGACCTACAAAATATATATTTATATTCATATATCTAGATGTAATGAATATATAGAGAACATTACAACTTACAAAATGCTTTACTATGCATTTTCTCCTTAAAGTCTCAGGGAGGGGGGCAGGGGAGGCATCACCCCCCAACACACCTCTTTTTTTTTTTAAAACAGGTGAAATAGGCTCAGATAAATTAAGCAACTTGTCCTAGGTCATGAAGCCTAGAAATAAAAATACTTGGGGTGGACAGAATTATTAAAGCTCAGTGCCTGTGCCTGGCATATAATAATCAATAAATACTTCACTGACTGAACGAATTCTACTATCTCCCCTACCACAACCAGTAATAAATTCATTCCATCCAGCAATATTTTACCATATCTATTAGAAATTTCTTTATTAAATGGCCCCCAAACCTGAACTCAGCCATCATAGTTCTACTCCAGGACTAGAATCTACATCTTCTGTAGATTTATATTCTTTTCCTTCTATTCTATACTGCCCTTTCAATAAAAGTGACGTTAAGTCATCTTTTTTTTTTTTTTGAGCCTTAACAATCCTATAAGAATTGGCTAAACTGTAAATCTCTAATTATTTACTTAACCACTGTATTGCACATAGGTTTTGTTGGAGGCATGGATGGATGAGGTAAGCCAGCTTTCTTACACACAAATGGCAGAAAAGATTATTTCCATCCTCTTCTCAAATACCATTAATAGCTGCACTTAGAAAGAGCCAAATGAAAGAAATGTAGTGATCAAATCTTAAAGAATACGCTTCAGAGATTATATTAAACATAGTGAATCTGTATCCTAATCTTTAGAAATGTTTGGACCATAAAGGAGTGTACTAATAAAAGCTGCATTTTGCCTCAGTGGGCTGCTTTTGACTTACTAAGGAAATGAGATTCCATGACTAAATAGGTTTTCTTGACCTCAACTGTTACTGTCCGAATAAATCTTTCTTTACTTTTTGGGCAAAACAAAAGTGTTCTACTCATCTCTCTGAGATTAACGTCCTACAAATATTTGGATATAAACTATTTCATGCAATCTGAGATGTCATTGATTTGTAAGATGCCAGACAATTACTGAGATGTTAACATTTGAAAATAAAAATGGACAATGATAATTATAAGACACCCCAAATTATAAGATGCATCCTGATTTCAGAGATGTCAAAATGTGAAAAGGTAAGTCTTAGAATCTATGAAATATGATGTACAGGTGCATGAACACTGTATGCACATGCGTACATGCGTTCTTTTATTCACAACCTAGGCTCTAGAAATATATGTTTTTTTCAAACATTTTTAACCTTCCTAAGAACACAGAGTTACTAAGTGGTTATAAGTAAGTGACTCATATGCTCGGTTTTTCCAAGCAGATCTATCTGACAGTATGTCTTACAACTAGTGGGCAAGGTCTCCACAAGCCAGAATGAGAACCTTTCCCCTAATCTCACAAAGGAACAAGCTGAGCTATCTGTCTCCCTCCTCATTCATCTCCTACAATCATATAAACTTAACACCGGTAGTGTTTTATATGTACAGGGCATTTATACAATAAGAAAGGGTAAAGGGAGATGAAGCTAAATCTGTAGCTATTTATCAGACGTTTCTACTCCACACCTCTTGTTATTAGTGCTTCAAAGGTGGCAGTTGTAAACGTAGCTTGAGAACATGAACCCTGGACCGTAGGGTCGCTATGAGTCAGAATCAACGCGACAGCAAAGACTTTGGTTTTTTCGTTGTTGTTACTTCTTTGGCAAGTTTTAGTTACACACAATATATGCACATGGATACACACACACACACACACACACACACACACACACACACGGGCAGTTGTCAGTGCTGTTCTGGCACATAGCATCAATTCCAGCCTATGCGTCTGACAAATGGATTTCCATCTTTTTGCAGAACCTGGAGTGCCAATTCTCAGTCTTCCTAGGGCTTCAGATTGGAAAACTAATCTTTATATAGATCAGATAAGTCAGATAAAAATCCATATATCTGAAATGGTTATCAGAGTCCTTAAGATCGATATGAAATTACAAAGTGAAGCAAAAGCAATAACTGAACAGGTAAGATGACCCAGTTTTAGAAAAAGATGGAAATGATTCATACTTATAGCAATGACTATTAGTGGATGTTAGCATCTGGCAACATGTAAGGTAACTGATGGGTCCCTAACACAATCTTCTTTATTCAGGAACTGACTAGTCCCCCTACATTTTCTCCTTTTTCCTTATGCAGCTTTCATTTAGTCTTTTCACTGCTGATGTGATAATAAAAACAATATGAAACAGTGAAACAAATAGGCCAATTTATTTATTGACTATAGGTTGTTAAAGTTTGGAGATTATCTATGAATTTCATTTGTCTATAATGTTTCCCTTGTTGTAACAGAAAATCATAATTGATCTTGAAAATCATCTTGTAGCGACTACAAGTTTGGTATGTTAACATGCCAAACTACTGATACACCCCAAGGCCCAAACTCAGGGCCTGGCACATAGCAAACACTCAAATATTGGTTCAATGAATGTATGAATGAATATATAATATCGTCAAAATACACGCAAGCCCTACTCAAACACGTTATTCCATAAAATCCAAATAAGCTTATTATTTTGAGTTACCTGTGAATTTAATGATAAACTACATTTTATATTTTAAATTATTAATTATAATTTATTAGCCAAACTTCCTCAGTATTAAGAAATATCATTCTAAGTTCTATAATTCATAAACACTTGAATGATTTACAAATACATTGTATTTTAGGGGCCCTTTAAGGAAGTCTTAGAATTCACTTCAGCTATTTACCATAAATATTAAGTCAGACTTGGAAATACTACAAATCACTGAGGAAATGTTTGCCCCTGTTGTATCTGTCTGTACCCTTTATTAAAAAAAAAATTATAATTTAAGTTTTTGATGACAAATTTTTAAAGTAGATATGCAAACTCTTGTAATTGAAAATCATGTAGCTTGTTTCATTTTATTACATGACATTTAAAAAACTGTATCAGTAAGCAAGAATGGCAAATGGTTGATAATTGCTGAAGGTCTTCTTTCTGCTTTAGTGTATATTTGAAAATTTCCACGATTATTTTTTTTTAATGATATCAGTGTACTAAAAGTCTCATGAGGTTGGCTTCAGAAGATTCCAGGCAACCAAGGCAAATTGTGTCTTGCAGCTATAACACCTTGAAAGTGACTACATAGCTGATTGTAAGTTTTCTTTTAAATAACTGCTTTACTGCCCGTTATACCCTTTTCTCCATGTATCTCTCCTAAGAAAGAAAAAAGAAAAACAAAATAAAGAAGCTGAGACTACAGTCTGGATAATACAAAGGTGACAGTGAATCCGCCAGGAAACGCTACAAATCCAAGTGGTTAAACAGATGGGATTCAGGCTATTTCTACACTTGATGGTGAAAACGGACTACTTCTAAACCAGCAGCATCTCTGTGGTTCTTACTGACTCACTCTCCTTTTCCCATGTCTTCTATCCGTTAATTTCCTCAAGCCAGAACTGCTGGAACCTCTTCCGTTTTTCCCTTTGACCAGTCCTTCCTTACTTCTTCAAAACTGTTGTATACCCTGCTTCCAAAATAATTTTTTATGACCTCTTTCGCCAGATCATTCTACTTCCTAAAGCTGCCACATCAAATGCAAATTTCTGAACATCACTTGTAAAGCACTCCACTTTGTAACTTACCCTTTACCTCTATTCCAGCTACTACTTGGGATTTGGCTGCCTATGAACTCACTCTTTTCTGCCAGGAAACAGCCTCTGTTTTTCCATCAGCCAAACCACATTCATTCCTCCCTCTGTTTACTCTGTTGAAATCACAGCTCATGGTCCACCCCCTCTCAGTTTTTCCTACTCTCATTTATTTTCCAAGACCTCTTGCTATATTTTCTCCGGACTGTATTAATGTCTAAATTAGACCAACTCAGTGTCTTTGCAATATAAACTCTACTGAGGATGGCCCAGATTTACCATGTACTCTCCATTATTTACTATACTGAAAGGCATCCTGTGAGAGCTCAGTGACTACTTATTGACTTGGCTTCACTATAAATCAGTAGATCTCAGCCCTCTTCCACTCCAGGACACCTGAGGGTTACTGTATACACCCATCAGTCACTGTGGCCCACTTCAACATGATTCTTAGCCAGAGATGAGGACACACACCCATCCAGACCTAAAAATCACTATCATAAAGAATGAACCAGTAAGTGATCACAGGAATCCAGAAAAGATTATTTATTTAGAAGCATTTAAGTTCAACACCCCAAACGCCACCCCCCAACACACAAACTTTAATGCTTTGCTATATGGTACATGAAAATTATCAGCCTCTTGACCTAAGAAGATTTACAAATGATTAAATGTTTTCTCAAGTGAGTATGTATTTATTAAAACCCAACATGGTATAAAAATGTATTTATAATGATTAAAGTAGTCTAGAATTACTTTCCCCTGATGACACAACTTTCCTTGAAACTCCACTGTCTGATTCTTCTGTTATCTTCACACCAAGGCCCGGAAAGGCATCTGCCTCTTCCTTGTTTCTCTTCAGTGCAAAACAGCACAGCTTCTGAAATCTACTCCACCTAGTTCTATCACCTACAGATTGTCCTATCATTTATACATTGAGAGATGGTGGACAAGGCATGGCTTTTCAATAAAACTACCACATTCAAGACAGTTCCACCGCCTGCTAGCTTAGCAACATTCACCTAAATATATTCTCTAACTGTAAAAGGAGTCCCTGGGTGGTGCAAATGGTAAACACGTTTGGGTGCTAACCAAAACGTGGGAGGTTTCACTTGTACTTAGGGCAACACCCTGTGTGTCAGAGTAGAACTGTGTTCCATAGGGCTTCCAGTGGATGAGTTTTTTGGAAGTAGATCTCCAGGCCTTTGTTCGGAGGTGCCTCTAGGTGAATTCAAATCTCCAACCTCTCAGTTAGCAGCCCAGTGCATTAGTACCCAGTATTCATAATCCTTTCATTCTACCTTTCAAATGTCCAACCTTGAGCATTTTTGACCATCAGATTTTTCCATTCTGCTTCTGAGTTGCTGACAACTGCCCATAGTTAACCATAACTATGCCCTTTGGCTTCACTAAAAACTCATCTAATTTTAGTTATAGCTTCGATGCTGCACAGCATTCACTTTACTCATTTTCTAGTGGTTTCCTATCCACCCCACACAGAATTAATTTACAGTCTATTCTTTTTTCCCTCAAACTCCCAATCCCATCTTTACCGTCACATGATAAGCTAGAGATCATTCAACATTATTTAATTGTACTTCTCTCAGTTTTCTCAAATATATATCTATACTATTGCATGTCTTCCTGACATTCTTCCCTAGTCTAGTAGTAGAGATGTTCCTAGTTCTTTTTAAGATGTAGGTTTCTATCTGAATCTTTGATTTCAAATGAATTTACCTCCTCCTTGCCTCTCTCCAACCCATTTAACTCCTTCCCTCCTTTCTTTAAGTTTTCTTGGCTATTTAATAATTTTTTATTATTAAATAAAATAATTTTTATTATCAAAGTAATAATTTAATATACTGTCCTTTTAGAAATAAGAACAGCAGGTGCAATGGCATTTTTTCAATAATTAATTTGGTCAAGTCTTCTCTATCCTAAAACAAAAGGAAATGCTTTCCTTGCTCCTTAAGCTATTGTCCTATTTTATTCCTCTCTTCTTCACTGTCAGAGTTCTTGACAGACCATTCATCAGTGGGATGTTTGTACTTCTTCACTTCCCATTCTAGTTTCAGACCACTGTAATCTGGCTTCTGCCCCAGCCACGCTCACCCAAACAACTTCTATGTCCTATCCAACAGGATTTAGTTCTGTAACAGCCTCAGCCACTTGCCTTCAGGGAATTCCAAGATGTCTCACTCTTTTGATTGTCCTCCTTTGTCCTCTTTTTCTTCCTGCTCTTTTTCACATACAATTCCACCCAATGCCAGAGATTCAGTAATCACCACTGAACAAAGGAATCCCGCATCTATAGTTCCAATCTTGGCTCTTCTCCTGGGCTCTAGACTCATGGTTACAACTTCCTTGAGCTTCTATTTCCCTCGAGGTCAGCATTTGCTACTCTCTTTGATGTAACCAATGACATCTGTATGCTCTCCACTATGGGCACTTGTGAATCCCTGGGTGATGCAAATGGTTCAGCACTCAACTACTAGTCAAAAGGCTGGTAGTTCAAACACACCTAGAGGCTCCTCGGAAGACAAGCCTGGCGATCTGCTTCAGAAAACCCTATGGAGCAGTTCTACTCTGCACACATAGGATCACCATAGTCAGAATCGACTCAACAACCACTAACAACAACAAAGATACTTGAATTGTAGTTCGGTTATATCTGTCCATTCCATTGGGGTGTAAGCTCATCAAGGGGCCTAGCTCGATGCCTTGCACACAGCTGCAACTCTCCAAACAAAAGTTATTTTAAATCTATTAACTTATGAGTTTAAGAAAAAAAGTACCATTTCCATAAAATTAAAAAAAAATTTTTTCCCTCAGGTTCATATACCACTTTTATTGTCTATTTTGTTTTGTTTTCACTCAGAAAGCCTTCAGAATTGGAGAAGGATATTTTCTCTAATAAGTGAAAATATTCTCAAATGCATTTGTGCATGTTGATCATTTCCAAATTGAAGGGGAAAAAAAAGCCCCATTAACTGACAACTTTTGGATATTCATGCTGTAAGAGAGGAAGCTGAGAAATTGAATTTTAAACTACTTTTCAGTCTTCTTCAACCCAACTTTTAGTTGGAAACTTGTAAATGAGAAGAAAAATTAACACATTTGGGCTTTATCACGCCAACCATCTATTCACTCATAAGCTACTACACAAATGGCAGAAATTAGGAAAGGTTTTACAGAATGAACTTCAAAAACTCTTTCATAATACAAAAAAATGTAAAGAATGAAGAATTGGGAACTCTTTTCCTGGTGTCTGTTTTTATACCCTAAACAGCCAAAGGCTAAAAGATAAGCAGCAATAGGAAGAGGGAGATAAAAAAGAAAATAAAAATAACAGGGGTGGCTGCCTTAAGATAATCAAGAATCCATAATTCACAGACAAATAATTAAGATTTGAAGAAAAGTAGTCTTCAGATCCTGATTGTTCTTAGATGCCCTCAAGTTGATCCTCATAGTGACCCCGTGTGACAGGGTAGAACTGCTTCACAGGGCTTTTAGCCTGTCATCTTTACAGGAACAGATTGTTAGGTCTTTCTCCCATAGAGTTGCCGGGTAGGTTCAGACAGCCAAACTTTCTGTTAGCAGCCGAGCACTTAACCATTGCACTACCAGGGTTTCTTACTAGAGACCTTAATTTTGCCTCCTGAGTGGAATGTGGTCAAGATAACTGCTTCACCTCTTGACCTCTGAAGTTAACTTATCACTTCCACTCCCAAAAGTATAGCTCCTTACATAGGGGAGTAAGTGGGAGGGTTTAAAAACACTACTATCTTTTGGTAGGATAGAAGTTTTGTCTAGTCTGGACTCTCAAGTTTAAATGCATACACTTCTTCAGTACCTCTGTAAACAAATTATTTCTTTCTACTATTAAGTAAATTCTTTTTAACTGAATGAAACATGAATAAAAATAAAAATAAAAAAACCACTGCTGTCGAGTTGATTCCAACTCATAGCAACCCTACAAGACAGAGTAGAACTGCCCCATAGGATTTCCAAGGAGTGGTTGGTGGATTTGAACTGTCAACCTTTTGGTTAGCAGCCAAACGCTTAACCACTGCACCATCAGGGCTCTGCTACAGCATAAGCAAGGCAGAGTAAATCATAATGTTCACCAGCCTCAGGGAAGGAAAACACTTTTTTATTCCCTAACAATGCGCTTCATCTGTTTATCCAACCAGTATCTAAAGCATGCCCACTTTAGTCTAACAATCGTTGAATACTCTGCATAAAGACAGATGTCAGAAGATGGCTGAGGGGCCATGAGTAAGCCAAAGTTAGGCAGAAGCAGAAACAATGAGACGGAGGAATCATCACTTGTAATAGTGACTCACAGGGCAGTGATTTTCAACAGTATGGAGACTTACAGAGGCAGAGGAACGAAAGGCCAGTAGATAGCAAGAAGCAATGGAGCTGGACTCAGAAACCAGGTAAACAAAGAGTAACTGATTGACAGAAATAGTAAAAGTTCTAGAGGGAAAATTCAAGACTTCTGCTCTTGAATGTGTGCCTGTGACTGAGAACAAATCTCTAGTTAGTCTCCATGAGGCCCATGCCCACTACCAGTACCAGATTCTGACTTATGGTGACCCCATGTGTCGCAGAGTAAAACTTTCTGAAGCAGATCACCAGGCCTTTCTTCTGAGATGCCTCTGAGTGGTTTTAAACCAACAACCTTTCAGTTAGTACTCAAGCACTTAACTGTTTGCTGCACCCAGGGACTCCTTACAGTTCCTTCTAATCCGGAGACCTGGTAAGGCAGCATCCTGAGTTCTCATGAGGCCTGGTCTTGTAACTGAGATTTTTATTCTGTTACATATTCTTAAAACCATCCCACCTCCATTACTTAATGGAAACAGTAAGGGGTCTCTATTACTTGCAATCAAAAGCATCTTGCTAAAATAAATGCTAATAAAGTTGTGTAAGAAACTGTTTCCTTGGAGTTAAAAAAAAAAAAAAAATCCCGTTGCCGTCAAGTTGATTCCAACTCGTAGCGACCCTACAGGACAGAGTAGAACCACCCCACAGGGTTTCCAAGGCTGTAAATCTTTATGGAAGCAGACTGCCACATCTTTCTTCCGTGGAACAACTGGTAGGTTCGAACCGCTAACCTTTTGGTTAGCAGTCAAGCACTTTAACCACTGTGCAGTCTTACCAAATAGCAAGTCATTTCAAGAAGGAAATAATTTAATGCCTGGTAGCACCACTTGCTTATTTAAAGCAAGTTATTGATTTTATTTTTTTGACACCATGCAATACTTCAACTGGAATGGTAAGAAAGTTGAAAGTGGTGATTGCCAATTTTGTAGGTACAAATATTATAATTTTTTAAATAAATTATTTCCATTTCCTTCAAATCATTTATTATAAAAAATTATAATATTTGCACTTACACAACTGGCACACACCACTTTCATCTTTCTTACCATCATAGTTAAAATGTTGCCGATATTAAAAAAAAAAAAAACTGTCAGACAATCTGAGCTGTCTTAAATTCTTTCAAAGGAATGACAAGATACATCCTTCCCTCCCCGCAAAAATGCAACATACAAATTAGACTGTCCTTCATCAAATTTAAAATATGTTTTTGTAGTTTACATATTTCAATCTCTGAAACAAACTACTATTTGATAGGTAAGATTTAATATTATTTGTTGCAAATTCTTACTAAATGTCTATATGTGATCTCTTGTTCAAGTAAGTCTTGGGGATTCTATTTTGGTTTTGAGTGTATATGTTTTAAATCATATGTCACTTTTTTAGTTATTAGAAGCCAACAGATTATTTTATAAGATTGTCCTAAGGATTGTATTATATTTTAGGAATGGGCACTTCCTGTCCAGATTTGTGCCGCCACCTTATTCCCGTGACTTCTGAACAACGTAGGGTCACAGTGGCCTCTCTTTAATTAGTATCTCACTGCTGGAGGGAGGGGACCATGTCAAGAGGAAAAGAATGCAAGAAGATATTATAAACAGAGGTCTTCAAGGCAACTTAGTGATTCGATCAAGGAATGAAAAAAAGCCTAGCGTTTCCTTTGTTACCAAAGTAAAGCCAGAAATGGTTTTGATTCCTACAAACTGAGATGGCTGGAATTTTTCTTACATATATTTATTTGCCAATTCTGGTTTAATGTGTTAGACTTCAACTGTTTTTCAACTTGATAGCCTAGGATTGAAAACAAAATGAACTACGCACTTATTGCTTGGACAACAAAAAATGTGATCCATAAAGAAAACCACCAATTCAGTAACAACTTTCCCATCTATAGCATGATTTATGAAAGTTTAGCAAAGTCCAAGCTATATTACAACACCATTTTCTTTTTTCAAAATAAAAAAGTAGAATACCTAGCAGTATAAAAATCAATAATACCTACCCAAAACATATTTTAAAAAATAAATAGTTAAAACTGTACTTCCCATATTTGTATGAAATCAACTAGTTTTATGAGGCTAGGAATATAAATTCTATTACATTAGGTTTATGGCAATAAAATTTTTTAATTCATTCATAAAAATGAATTAGAAATCAATTTTTTCCTGTAAATCAAGAATAACCCAACAATTAAAAGTTCAGAAAAACAAAGGCCTAAATATATATAAACATCTGTATGTATACATATGTACATATGTGTTAGTGTGTAGATACAGATTATAGATAGATAAACAGTGTCTTAGTTATCCAGCACTGCTATAATAGAAATAGAATAGTGGATGGCTTTAACCAAGAGAAATTTATTCTCTCACAGTCTAGGAATTGACTCAACAGCAACGGGTCGCAGTCTAGGAGGCTAGAAGTCCAAATTCAGATCACCAGTTCTAGGGGAAGGCTTTCTCCCTCTGTCAGTTCTGAAGGAAGGTCCTTGTCATCAATCTTCCCCTGGTCTAGGAGCTTCTTCTCTGAGCAGGATCCTCAGGTCCAAAGGATGAACTCTGCTCCCGGCACTGCTTTCTTGGTGGTATGAGGTCCCCCTGCCTCTCTGCTCACTTCTCTCTTTTATATCTCAGAAGAGACTAAATTAAGATATAACCTAATCTTGTAGATTGAGTCCTGTCTCATTAACATAACTGCTGCTAATTCCACCTCATTAACATCATAAAGGTAGGATTTACAACACATAGGAAAATCACATCAGATGACAAAATGGTGGACAATCACACAATACTGGGAATCATGGCCTAGCCAAATTCATACATATTTGGGGAAGACACAATCAATCCATAACAGTTAGATAAATATAGATGCAGATATATTATTGTTGTTAGCTTTTGTCAAGTTTGCCCCCAACTTGTGCTGACTCCGTGCTATCTGGTCCTGCACCATTCACGTGATTGGTTTCGGATCAGACCTTTGTGATCCACAGGGTTTTCACTGGCTGATTTTTTTTTTTAAATGAAGGCATTCTTTTTTTTTATTGTGGTGAATACATATATTAACAAAACATTTGCCATTTCAACATTTTTACATGTACAATTCAGTGACATTAATTACCTTCATCATGTTGTGCAACCATCACCATCACCACTATCCATTTCCAAATTTTTCCATCACCCTTTAAAGAAACTTAGTGCCCTCCAAGCAATGACTCCCTCTTTTCCCCTCCCTCCCACTCCTGGTAACCACTAATAAATTTTGTTGTCATACATTTGCCTATTCTAGATATTAATGAAGGCATTCTTGATGGCTTAATCCTAGGCCCTCTTCTCTTCTACATATTTCTTTTCTACTTGTTTTCATCTGTACCCATGGCTTAATTACTACTCCACTGAAGATTCCTAATTTCATATCTTCCATATAGGTCTCTCCTTGGAGTTCCAGACCTGTACCTCCCATCACCTTCTTGTTGTACCATGAACCCCTCAATCCCATAACCCACCAGACCCATGATTTCCCCCAGCCTGGACTTCTGGTTTTCCTTATCTCAGCAAATGCCACAATCATTCACCCAGTTAGGCATCTCATACACCTAGAATTTAAACTTTATACCTTATCCTCTATCACTTCTCATTTAATCTGCCAGTAAGTCCCATTGATTCTACCTCCTCAATATATATCAAATCTATTTACTTCTCTCTTCCTCCATGGCCACATACTAGTCCAAGCCATCATCATCTTTTGCACAGAATACAGCAATAGCTTTCTAACTATTCTCCACGCATCTTCCTGGGCCCCTCCAACAGGTTCTCCACACTGCAGCCAAACATGAACCCAATAATGTGACCTCTGTCCTCCTTGATCACCATTAAGAGGAATGATACATGGTTTGCATGATCTGACTCAGCCTACCTCCCTTGGCCTCTTTTGCTACCCATAACTCTCTATGCTCCAGCTGTTTAGGTTTTAAAAGCATGATGCCCCCTCCTCCCCCTAGAGCCTTTGCACATGCTGTTCCTTCATTCAAAAGTGTTCTTCCACCCTCGTTTACGGGGTTAACTTCTATCCATCACTCAGATCTCAACACACATACCACTTCTTCAAGGAAACCTCCCAGGCTCCTCAATCTGAGTCAGGCTTTGTTATTAGCTCATATTTAATTACTTTTTTCCTTTTCTTGATTGTAATAATAGACTCTTTTGTTTACTTACTTGTTTAAATCCGTCTCCCCCACCACCACTATATCGTAAGCTCCATGAAAACAAAATGAATAAGTGAATCTCAAACCACTTCACATGATTTATAGCTACTCTTGTTTGAACCATGTCGAAATGGTGTGAGAGGGCTGACAGCAAAGCTATGGAAGTCTAGGTTTTCATTGCTATGAATCCCTTCCTCCTGTGTTTTAAAAGGTACATCAGGCCGTAAGCTAATGATCCCACTGGTTTAATGAGATAGAAGATGGAAAAGATCCTGGCACAGGATGCTCAATGAAAGATAATTTTTTTTTTTTTTTTTAAATTTAGGTATGTTAGTGAAATGAAGAGAGCTCTGAGTTCAAATCACTAGTTTGTCTCTTAAGTAAGTATTCTTATCATTGGCTGATTTTTGAAAGTAGATCACCAGGTCTTTCTTTTTAGACCATATTAGTCTGGATGCTTCACTGAAACCTGTTTAGCATCCATTGGCAGACAGACAGTGGATGCGCATGAGGTGCATTAGCCAGGAATTAAACCCATGTCACCTGCATGGAAAGTGAGAATTCTCCCACTGAATCACCAATGTCCCCAGATATAGATAAAGATTTCACATATATATAATTCCACAAGTGAATTATATTTTTTAAATATCAAAGAATAAAATTCTCGAAAATTAAGATGGTTATATCTATGAATAAGCAATGCTCTCGGAATATTAAATCTTCGGTTAAAAAACGCTAACATTGATTAGCAGTTTCTATTATGTACTATTTACAAGAAATCACCTCAGCAGGGGGCCTGTGTCCAGTTTCATAATCACATAGTACATTCACCCTAAAGGATTATGTTCCAGGCAAGTCTGCATGTTAAGTTGAATTTCATTCTCTTCAGGAAGTGACTTTTACTCAAGATTAAATACAGCTGTTAGCACAGACCACTGTTCCAAAAACATTTCTGTGAGAGCTGGAAGAAAACACCATTTTAAGAATTGCAAATTCACTTTCATTATTCCAAATCTGTGCAACTAAAGTGGGAGTGGGAATCTTTGGTCTCTGTTAGTTAAATTGGGTTTTCATAAATATTCAAGAAAAAACATCCAGGATAGTTAAAAGACTTTCCATGTACTTTTATAGCGTATATATTTTAATACCCACATCTCTAGTTTGTAACAAATTTAGTGCCATGGTTTTTGTTTCAAAAATCAAAGTTAGACTCTTTTTTTTTTTTTTTTAATTTCACTCTCTAATACAACTTGGTTTGCTCTCTTTATATTCACAGAAATACACCCTGGCAAAAAAGCGGGGCCTCAACAGAGGAAATGCTGCCAGCAAAAAACACCGGATGTAATCGAGACCACAAGAGACACATACTCAGTTATAAACGTCGAACAAAAAAGAGGTATTGGAAAGAAACAGAATCTAACTTTTTACTGAATGGTTTCATTGTTTTAGTGAAATCTTACTACTTCATAGTTTACTCCTAAACAAAAACAAAATCTCTGGAATTATTTTGACAGAGGTTACACTTTCTGGAGAGTAAAAGAAAAAAAAAACTATGGGTTCTTGCCATCCCTGACCATTTTCCTAAAGTAGGGGGCTGGAGGAGAGAGGGATGAAGGTGTCAACATACAAGACAACACAATGTAAGTAACTTGGGTCAGCTTCGGCAAATAGTAGGGAAAACAGCATTTTGTAAAAATGTCTTTTCTGGCCTAGCATACAGAAAATATCCTTTTATGAAGAATCAGAATAAATTTGTCTGTAAGTAATACAGGTAAGAGAGTAAGTAAATGAGTACTGTTAACTCACTTTGATAATGGGGTGGATAGAAAAACTTTATTTATAAAGTTTATAACAGCTGTGTTTCTATTCCCACCCTTTGATGCTGTGCTTCCTCCTGTAACCAGAGTGATGGTGAATACTGTTTCCTAATGGCTATGAAAACCCACATTTGAAACTTTTATTTTTAAGAGAAAAGTATAAGGCTTTTGCACTTTTTGTGTGTTTGTTTGGTGAGTTCTAAGTGCTCTAAAAGCCTCTCAATAGCTACACATTGCTCTCTTTCTAAAGATTTTTGCATGGTTAAGAGTTTGGCTGCTAATCAAAAGGTCAGCAGTTTGAATCCACCAGATGCTCATTGGAAACCCAATGGAGCAGTACTACCCTGTCCTATAGGGTCACTATAAGTCGGAATCGACTCGATGGCAATGGGTCTTTTTATTGCTCAAAAAATAATAATAATAATTCTGCAGACAAACTTAAAATTCAATGTACTTTTTAGCCAGTATCCAAGGTGTTTTCATTGTCAAAATATAATAATTTTCATTTAGGCCCTGACTGAAAGGAGTAGTTACTGGTTTTTATACTATAAAAGTTAACAGGAAGACTCCTTTAAATTTTTTTTTTCCCCATATAATATGATCACTGTTTCTTAGGAAGGTGAACATCTCATAAAAGATGACAGAACCTACCATAACCCACACAGGAGAAAGTGGAGATTGCAGTAAGCACCAGTCGTTTTTGAAACTGTGCTCAAGTCAGCCATCTTGTATCAAGCAAGCTCACTGAAACCATAAAAGAAAACCTTCTGCCACAAGAGGGAGTTCAATATTCCCTTTGTATCAATAAACATGGAGAGTAAACTTAACCTCTGAAACTAAAACCAGAAAAGTATGATTGTAGTAGACGTCTTTTTTTTTAACTAAACAATAAGACTAAAGCAAGAATTAGGTTTTTAGGAAGTACAATTTCCCCTTTAATTAGAATAACTACTGATAATATGTTTGATGGTTAGTATGCACAGCACATTTATATTAAAAACAACTTAAAATTTTTAAAATCTGGAAGCAGCAGTGTAGATCAAGAGTTTAGTTCTAATTGCTTATTCTTTGGGAATCTAATCTTTAATCTATCAAGTTTTATTCAATAATAATTATGATAGAACATTCCAAAGATGGCTGCCACAATCCCTCCCATTCTGCATGTGCTTTGCCAATGTGACTTTGCCCTCTTCCATCAAGATGTGGAACCTATCTTACCTCTCCTTGAGTGTGGGATGAAGTCCCTGGGTGGTGCAAACAGTTAATGCACTCAGCTGCTAACCGAAAGGTTAGAGGTTCAAGTCCACCTAGAGGCACCTGGGGCAGGGGGAGGCCTGGTGACCTACTTCTGAAAAATCAGCCATTGAAAACCCTATGGAGAACATTTCTACTCTGACACACATGGGGTCACCATGAGTCAAAACTGACTGGATGGCAACCTGTGAGTGTTGGATGGCTCTGTGACTGGACCAGATTAGAATGCAGAAGTATTGCTATATGAATGTCAGGCCTAGGCGTTAAGAGGCTTTCAGCCAACTGCCATGTAAAGAAGTCCGGGTTGTTGGGCCATTCAGTTAGAGAGCCACATGGAGGGAGAGAAAGCACATAGAGGGGAACTGAGGCATGCCAGCCAACAGCCAGACAACTGTGAGGCACTTGAATAAGGCCACTTTCGACATTCCATCCCCAGCCGAGCTCCCAATTGCATACAACTGGATGGGTGACCTAGCCAAAGGCACGTGGAACAGAAAAGTCACGCAGATGATCCCATAACCCGTGGAACTGTGTGACACAATAAATCATTGTTTTAAGTTTGAGGTGGTTTGCTACTCAGCAATAGATGACAGAAACAATAACACTCGTAAGTACATTTCTAAGGTGCTTTATAGTTTTTAAAAAACATTTCACATCCACTATTTCCTATGGTCATACCATGCAGTAAGATACAGGGTTCAGAGGTTAAATGCCCTGTCCAAGATCAGAAAGCACTTAAAGGCAAATACAAAGTTACATTTAAAAGGGAGATAAGTTTCTCCCAAGTATATAACATATCTCCATTTTGTTCAGTAGTGATTATCAATCAAATATTGACTAAAAACTATTCTTTCAAGTGCTACTCATTATGAGAACTGGTTAATCTAAAAAATTTCATTTCATTTCTACTATTCCTAAGAGTTCAAAATGCAAAAATAACCTTTTTGCACGTGTGCCTCTTTACTAATTCACACCTCTAGTTTTGTGTTAATGTTTAAGAAATGTCAATCATTTAAAAATTCTATGCACAAAGCAATGGTATATTCAAGCAGTACTATAAATTATATTTTTTAAATTGTTAAAAACCCTTTAAAAATTCTTGCCTTGCTTGTTCTCATCATACTCACAGATTTTACAACTCTCTTATCTTTTTAAATTTCATTTCAACAACAAAAATATTGGGCTCCTAGCATCAGGTTCAAGGAGCCCTGGTGGGGTGCAGTGGTTAAGCGCTCAGCTGCTAACCAATAGGTAGGCAGTTGGAACCCACCAGCCACTCCATGAGAGAAAGCTGTGACAGTCTGCTTCTGTAAAATTACAGCCTTGGAAACCCTATGAGGCAGTTCTACTCTGTCCTATAGCGCCGTTATGAGTCAGAACTGACTCAAACGCAATGGGTTTGGAGCACCAGGTCCTTTGCATTTTGGCCCTCTCCCCTCCTTTTCCCTCCTCCCAGGGTTACCAGTGAGACTACATGTGATTGATATGAATATAAGCTCTAGCAAGAGAAGTTGAGTTTTTCCCATTGACAGCTACGTGTTCTTGGGGGAAGTTGTGCATGTGTGTGTCAGGGCAGATGGTTTTAGAATTCAACACTAGCCTAGTGTTCACCTAGGCCATAGTCCAAAAATAAATTGGGAGGAACAGGATTGCTAGAAATAAGGTTTTCAGAATGGAATGACTCAGTGGTTCAAGTCTAAGGGAGAATAAAATTCAAATTTTGAAAGCCCTGAATCCAGACTGGTAGTTGTCAACTTGCTAGTCAATTTCTTTTCAGAGCAGGCATTTCCCTATCTTTTGGTAGATAGGATCTGTTGTTTTCTTAGCTTCTGTGCAGTTGGCCGCAACTCATGGCAATCCTATGTGTGACAGGGCAGAACTGTTCCATGGGGTTTTCTTGGCTATAATCTTTATGTAAGCAGATCTCCAGGTCATTTCTTTCAAAGGACCACTGGGTGATCTGAACCACCAGTCTTTATGATAGCAGCCGAGATCTGCTTGGGTCATCTGGGTTCCTTAGATAGGTTCTAATTACCTTCATAAGATGTGTCCCTTCCTCAACAGTCACAGTGCAAATAAGAACAATGAGTACAGGTATAAATAACAGAAGCTGCAAGCCAGGAATACACTGTCAGGATTAATTGAATAGATGTAGATTAAAAGGATCTTCTACTTTCTATCTTCCAGTAGCTCCTTCTTGATCTCAGACTAAAGAACCAAACCCTTCAATGAGCTCACAAATCACTACAAAATTTGATTCTTATCTACTTCTCCAGCACCATCTTTGCATCATTCTCTTCCTCACCCATTAAGCTCCAGGTATTCTGGTCTTTCAGCTCCTTATGCTCCTCAGGCTCTCACTCCAGCAACATGCTTCATACATGCCATTTTCTCTGCATGGTGTGCTCTTCCTCTACCTTTCTACCTGATAACTCCTGCTTCTGCTTCAAGTCTCATTGTAAGCCACTTCTACCAGACAATCTTCCCGCTCATCCCCTCAGAGGAGACTAGTTCCTCCTATTACATAGCCTACTATATATTTCCTTTTCTGGACTCATCAAGCTGAAATTTAAATTATTATTTAATATCCATCTTTTCTGCTTCCCTCTGAAAGCTCCGTGAGGGAAGAGGTTGTATCTACTTTGACAGTTGTTTTATCTGCAGTGCCTGGTACAGTATAAGGTCCATGTGCAATATTTATTAAATATGCATCTCTTATATTTAAGTCACTTAAATGTATTTGTTGATATGTTAAGTGCTTCTGAAGATGCATAGAAGGATCTGACAGTTTCAACAAGAAAGACACATGCACAAATGACAAAGTGGCAAGGCAGACTCTGATCAGTAATAGGATAGATCTAAATACCTGTGGGAGAAAACAGGTGGAAGCAGATTGACTCCAATGGTGACTATTGAGTTTTGTGGGTGAGGATCTGAAAGTGAGAATGGGCGAGATTTAGACAAGGACATTTTTTTGGTCCACTAGAAACAGTAAAGTTCATAAACACTTGTCATCCCTACAGCGTTCTTCTGTTCTTCACTATTCCCTTCCCCCTGGTATCCCAGATGCCTTTCAACCTCCAGGAAACAAAAGAAATAGTTATTTAATAGCGCAATGGCAGTGCTTAACTCAAAGAAATGGCATTTTAATGATATACCGTTAGACCAATGTGAAGACTGACTTAACCCCTTGCACCAATGGCAGCTTGGCATCTGCGGAGGAACTCAGACTAGAAACCACAGACCAACCCTGTGTAAGAAAAGTCCTCAATTAAATCCAGGTATAAGGAATGTAAAATGTTTGGGTTTAGGGAGAGTGTGCAGACCATGCAAGGTAGCCTGGTGGTAATGTGTCAGAGAAGGAACCAGAGTGCTGGGAAAAGTTAGGCTTGCTGCAACACTGCAGGGAAATCTTTGTGACACATTCATGTGTCATGATAGTGATTGGGAAACAATGATGACAGGCGTTCCATTTAATGGTTTGGAATCCTAGACAAATAGGCTTAAGGAGCCTGCCCAACTACCCAGAACAAAGTAGAATTAGAAATGGGAAATCACCTTCATTGCCCAATCCTCAAATAATTCTCATCACATAGGAAATCCAATGAGATAAGCTATGAGCTACTCTTCCCTTCTGAGCCTCCAGGCTCCTGGGCTAACTATCCGGATCTCCTAGGTGAACACTTACTCTCACTGTTTGGGTAAGAAGATACGAAAATATGCTTAAGTCTGCTCACAGAATTCAAGTTTTTGGCAACAAAACTTCCTTTTTAGCTTCACAATTAAAATTACTGAAATTCAGTCCATGGAGCAAACATTAAGCTACATATTAAGGTATATTTTTGCTTCCTGAGTTTGCATAAATTATGCCAATGGTAAGGTGAAAAACAAGCTTCCATTATGGAAGACCCATTTGCTAACCCACACTGCTTACACAAATTTTTCTGACTCTGATCTGAAGAAATATGGCTTGGCTTTGGAGACTCTATTCTTTTTTATACCATGTCTCCACAGTGCTATCTTAAGACTTTAGCAATTATTCATCATAAAGTGAATTTTAATTCCCAAGCATATTTAAATATCAACCTCTCAACATGAAGTACTATAATTTAAAAGCAGTGTGGAACATCCAGCAGCATGTCTGTGCTTCCTGTGTCCGGCACTGTGTAATCTTCGTTTACTTTGGGTTACGTGATAAGGACTCAGCTCCTGATCATTTTAATCTCACATTTTTATGACCCTTTTGTTTGAAGTCAATATTTTAATTGGCAAGTATCAAGATCTGAACATATCTTCGATTAGAATTTTTTTTTTTTAATTGTACTTCAGGTGAAGGCTTACAGAACAAATAGTTTCTCATGAAACAGTAGTACACGTTGTTTTATGACATCGGTTAACAACCCCACAACACATAAACCCTCTAAATTCTCAACCTTTTTTTTTTTTTTTTGGTGAAAATACACATAGCCAAAGATACACCATTTCAAAAATTTCTACATGCACAGTTCAGTGACATTGACTACGCTCTTCCAATT
>NW_004443972.1:16049864-16051687 GCF_000243295.1 Trichechus manatus latirostris
TGGATATCCAGTTTTGCCAGCACCATTTGTTAAAAAGACTGTCTTTTCCCCATGTGATGGACTTTGGGCCCTTGTCGAAGATCAGGTGACCATAGGTGGATGGATTTGATTAGAAATTTTGTTTAAACTATGGAAAGGGCACATATAACTTCCACTTACTTCTTTAGATAGAAGCACAGTGGCGTATTTTTCACCACAGTAAAGGAGCATGCTATACAATGAATTTTTAGAAGACATGAAACATGACTCAGTAAGAAAAGTGTAGTCAGTAAACAAAAGTGCTTAGCTTACACGTGACTCTAGACTATTTAAAAACCAAATACAGCCACCACAACCACTGCTTCGGGCAATAGATGTAAATTAAATGCAAAGCTATTTCAAAGATCTTACTCTTAGCCAATAGTATTAGTCCATCCCATTAACAGATATTCATCAACACTACTAAAAAATAGACACATCAGACATAAGTTTGACCTCCTTTTTTTTTCCTATTGCTCACCCCAAACAAGCATGAAAGAAATAGGCTTTGAAGGAGATAGCAAGACAGAAAAATAGAAACACATGAGTTAGAAAATAGTCTGTACTAGTACTACCCATTAAAATTTTCTGTGATGATGAAAATATTCTATAACTGCATTTTGCGCCAATATGGTGGCCACTAGCCACATATGGCTACTGGGCACTTAAAATTTGGCTAGCATGACTGAGGAACTGAATTTTTAACTTCAATTAAACTTAAATAGCCACATGGAGCTAAAGGCTACCATATTAGTCATCACAGGTCTATAATTAACTGAATCCCTGAAAAATGAAGAAGCAAAACTATTGTAAACGATCAGTTAAATGTGGCGATTTATGGCCTGCAGGAGTTTAGAAACAACTAGATTATCTGATGATCTTTTAAAAGTCTTATTAAATTGGTCATGAAAAGAAGCTCTAACCACAAATAACTAAAAATATTGTCAAGGAGGGCAAGAAATTATAGAACGCCCGGGCAGAAATGACAAGCCTAATCCTGAGCCCTGTGGTCACTGTTCTGCCATGTTACCCAGCTTTACCAGGGAATTAAACATTTAAAGGGAACTGCTACTTTGGCCAGAAACCCTAATGGTGTAGTGGTTAAGTGCTCGGCTGCTAACCAAAAGGTCAGAGGTTTGAACCCACCAACTGCTCTGTGAGAGAAAAATGTGGCAGTCTGCTCCCATGAAGATTACTGCCTGGGAAACCACGGGGCAGTTCTACTCTGACCTATAGGGTTCGACTATAAGTCAGAGTTGACTTGACGGCAATGGGTTTGGTTGGTACTTTGGCCAGGCTCTACAGAACCAGCAGAATGAGGCAGAACTAAAAAGAAAGTCAGGTCTTGCTAAAACTCTATATGGAAATGAGTAGGTTTATTTTAAACTATCACTATAGTTTAACGAGATATCCTACATACATAATTAAGTTCTTTCTCACTTTTTTGGAGGGTATATCAACACTTCTTTTACCATACCTTGTGTGTGGCCCTGAATACTCGTATTCATTTAAGTTTCAGAAACACTCTCTGAGGCAGCCCAAGTAGGAATTATTCACCTCATTTTATAGATTAGGAAAAAGACTTGAAGTTAAGTAAATTAAATGAGGATTGGTGACCAGAATGCCAATCCTCTGATTCCTATTCCAGAGCTCTTTCTTCAGAATATTTAGTACACAGGGACTTCTGGCAAGATGGCGCTCTAGGCAGAAACACCACGCCGTCCCTCCACAACAAAGATCCGAAAAACTAAGCCAAACAGAGAATCAACAATCCTGAAACCCTAGAACATCAAATGAAGAGATAA
>NW_004443972.1:16060585-16079393 GCF_000243295.1 Trichechus manatus latirostris
AAAAAAAAAAAAAAAAAAAAGAATATTTAGTACACAATAGTCATGTAATGTATCTCATTATATATTAATTGGAATGCAATAGGAACAATAGATTTTTATATTCACCAAGCCATAGACTAGTCTCTGTATTTGGGGGGATTTTTACATCAGAATTGCAGCCTTATTTTTTTCTAATAAAAAAAGGCATTCATCTTCCAGTTCATCTCTGGCTGTGAGAAAATGAACCCATACTACTCTTCTAGAAAGAAGGCATAAATGAAAGAAGAGTTATATGGCCATTTGGGATAGATAATGAGAAATCAAGAATTACTTTCAGATCTAGACTAAATTAACCTTCTTTGCCCAAATCTCCTAGAATCAAGAATGCGTTCATTACACTATCCTAAGGACTTGGCTACAATGCATAAATAAATGTTCTGCCAGATAACCAAGTTATTACTTAATAAGAATTGATAAATTTGAGAGGGGAGGGAAGGAAGGAGTTTTGATCAACATTACTGGATTCATAACATTACCTCCATGAGACAAACCACTAAGAAAAGTTTCATAATCTTTACTGTGGCAGTCCACCTTTCTGGAAAAAATTAAAGTTGGCTGTTCTTCTAAAATGGTCCACTCCAACTTAAGTAATATATGTAAATAACTGTGATGGACAATCTCCAATGACAGCCACCATCAATCCTTCCTTCCTATACTCCTGTGCCACTCTACCCATCAAGAAATGGAATCTCTTCTCATCTTCAATCTGGGCTGGCAAGATCACTTGCTGCTGTTCCTGGCAGCTTCCACCTTCCTGCTTGGAAGCTAGCCACCACGTCCAAGTATTCTGAGACCAAGGTCCTGTGAGAAAACCCAAGATACCCACATAGAGAGAGAGAGGCTACATGTCAAAGTAAGAGACACCAACTATGAAAGCGAAGCCTTCACAATCTTCCAAGCCACCAGCTGAATACAGCTGAGCAAATGAACCCAGCTGAATGCAGCCAAATACCCCACCCGAGCTGATGACATGTGGAACAGCCAAACCCTTTCCAAATTCCTGAGCCACAGAATCATGAGAAATAATAAATTATTGTTGTTTTAAGCACAAAGTTTTGGGATGATTAGTTATGTTAGCTATTTCCATGGTTTATCACCAAACTTGCTCCGTCTGCTCTATACTCTGAGTAAAAGGAGTAACTTGGAAATTTCAGTTGTCCATTTTGACGTGTTTAAATATGGCTGAACACAAATATTTCTGAGGCTGTTACTGTCATGGACAAGGCCCACCCAAACAGAAATCTCACCCTTGAGATTTCCTGCCACATTGGTCTCACTTTTGTTACCATTAACCGTGAAAAAGAAAATAAAAAAGAAGGAGCTAACAGAGTAATGGGCTCCTGAAAAAGAGTCGCATACATTTTACATTGTTTAGAAAGAATGTGTGTGGCAAGAGATTCATCAGCTAAGGCCTTTAAACTGAAATTTGAAGGGCAATGGAGAAAAATAACCAGATAAACCTATACAACTGAAACCACGCAGGCAGTCTGTCCATCTCTGGAGGACACCCTAGAATCTCACCCCTCTGCTGCACACACACTTACTTACGTCCATTTGACTCTATTTCTTGCCCCTTCTTTTTCACCATGAATATTGAACTCAATGATGGCATAAGAACTTTAAATCATTAGAAAGCAGACAGAGATAAGTATTGAGCTTGCACATGAATCTTGTTCGCCTGTGGAGGGGAATGTGTCATTTCCCTGCAGTGAAATGATGCTGGGAAAATATCTTTATTAGACAAAATAAATTTGAAAGCTGTCATGGATTGAATTATGTCCCCCCAAAAGATGTGTGTATCAATTTGACTAGGCCGTGATTCCCAGTATTCTGTGGTTGTCCTCCATTTTGTGATTGTAATTTTATGTTAAAGAGGATTAGGTTGGGATTGTAACACCACCTTTACCCAGGTCACATCCCTGATCCAGTGTAAAGGGAGTTTCCCTGGGGTATGGCTTGTACCACCTTTTATCTCTCAAGAGATAAAAGGAAAGGGAAGCAAGCAAAGAGTCAGGGGACCTCATACCACCAAGAAAGCAGTGCCGGGAGCAGAGCGCATCCTTTGGACCTGAGGTTCCTGCGCAGAGAAGCTCCTAGTCTGGGGGAAGATTGATGAAAACGAGGACCTTCCTCCAGAGCCAACGGAGACAGAAAGCCTTCCCCTGGAGCTGGTGCCCTAAATTTGGACTTGTAGCCTACTAGACCGTGAGAAAATAAATTTCTTTGTTAAAGCCATCCACTTGTGGTATTTTCTGTTAAAGTAGCACTAGATGACTAAGACAAATGCCACGAAAAAAATGAATGAATAGCTAGGCAAGTCTAAAATGCTAAAAGAGGATACTCCCCAATGTAAAATCTGTTTTTGAGTCCCCGATTCATTTAGATTGAACCCTGAAAGACTTCCTCCTGAAGAGTGCTTCCTTCTTAGTTTTTTGTCTGTAAGTTTGGGGCTTCCACCTGAGTCCTTCCAATGGTACTCTGGGAGAGGGAGAAGTACAAAGCATAGACCGTTCTCATTTCTCTTGTAGTCTCTCTCAGTTCAGTACAATTAGCAAGAATGGTATATAATCCATAAGAAAGTAATATATAATCCATAAAGCTGAGTCTGCCCAATGCCTCATTCAACTTGAAAACTGTCAGTTCTGTCAGAAATGCCAACACTCCGTCGAGGTATTCACTACACAGAATCCTCATCTTTCTATCAGTATGTGCAGGAGTAACAGATGTTGAAGTATGACCAATTTTCTGGCTAACAAATGAATCTTGAAATGTCTACAACAATATGAACAAAGGCAGTCCATAAATATGATGCTTCCCTCTGGGTCAACTTCCCAAGGGATGGATGGATACAACATTTTTCATCTTTAAAATATATTACATAGGAAATGTCCAAAACATGAGGGCTGGTACCATATGCAATACCAGATGATACAGACATCATATGCAATACACGTTGCTGTCATTCAGGAAAAATCAAAGGCACTGATTGTTAAGGGACTAAAGTGAAACGACGCAATTTTTCTGAAATCAAGTCCCATTATAGCCTATCAGATACTTCCCCATTTTAAGGATTAAGGATATACAAGTAAAATTCTCCTTAACAGTTTCTAGAGCCTGACTCCACTATTCATACCACTTTTATTCCTGTGATCAGGGATGTTAGCTGAGATTTTTGACAGGGCCTGGATAAGAAATAAGAAATGCCTTAGGGTCCTGCTGTTCCTACCATTGCTGGAAGGGAAGAAGTCACTTTGATGCTGACGCCCTCTCTCACTTCCAATCAAGTCCTTTATGCTTTTCTGCAACACTGAAAGCATTCAGAAGTCAAGAATAATCTGAGATCATTGTAAGAGATTCCATAGGGGAATTAAGTTATATGAAATCCACTGTTTATGCAGACGAAAGACAATCTTTGGAGGATCAATGCTTTCCAGTAATTGAACATTAAGGAATTCTTTTTCTCCACCAGGAAGCCTGACCACATGGATTCCACCTCCTGCCTGAGGCAGCAACCATCATTCCTGGCATCAAGAGAACAGGTCCAAGGAATAATCTGACACCTCAAACCAATCCAGAGTCACTGGCTTCAGGATGTTTCTGCCTCAGCTCCACCTCCAACATACATCCACTTACTGATCTGTTGGGCAGTTGACTCCTATGCCAAGGAACACCAGAAGTATCCCTGGATATATCTCTACATTCCACCTTCTTCCTCTGGGTGAAGCATGACTATCACCATTGTTACTGCTGGTAAAGCCTGCCCCACTCCCATCTGCAGATTCTGTAATGGCCTCTTCAGTGATGTCCCTAGATCTACTGGTGCAGAAGCCTTGTTTTTCCATTTCCATCTCCTTTAGTTGATTGCTGACTCTAGGTCCTTCTCTCTAAGGCTCTTTTAAGGGTTTCTCATAGCACAGACATACTTACACATATTGTAGGCAGCAATCACTTTGCTCTAAGAAATTCTTTTTATTGCTGTTTTTAGTTGCCACCGAGTTAGCTCTGACTCAGGGTGAACTTATGTGTAAGAGATTAAAGCATTGCCCAGTCCTGCACCATCTTCATGATCAAGTCCACCGTTGTGGCTATTGGGTCAGTCTCTCTCATTGAGGGATTCCCTTGTTTTCACTGACCTTCTACTTTACCAGTATGATGTCCTTTTCTAGTGACTGGTCTCTCCTAATGATATGCCCAAAGTAAATGAATCAGTCTCGTCATCTTCTCTTATAAGGAACTTGGTGGTTGTATTTCTTCTAAGACTGATTTGCTTGCTCTTTTGGCAGTCCACAGTATATTATATATAACATTTTTTCATATCCTCTGGGCTTCCATGTTGGATTATTCATCAGTCTGCAGTTATTTTTTGAGGGAAGACAATTTCTTTTTAATTTTTTTAAAATTTGAGATATAATTAACAGAATACATAGATACATAAAATACATGGAACTTACAACACTCAGTTCATGAGTTCTGACAATTTATACAGTTGTGTAACCATTCAAAACTAGACACAGAACATTTCCTCAGGCCTCTTTCCTGTCAACACCCCCTTGCCTGTATCTGGATTTCACATAAAAGGAATCATACAGCACAGATTTTTTTTGCAACAGTCATTTCCACTCAGCTTGTTTTTGATATTCATCAATGTTGTGCTTGTATCAGTAGTTTGTACTTTATTACTGAGTAGTATTCCATTATAAAGGAATTTGTTCAACCATTCTCCCGGTAATGGACATTTGGACTGTTTCCAGTTTTTTATATGAATAAAGTTGCTATAAACATTCTTATACAAGATTTTTTGTGGACCTATGTTTTTATTTCTCGTTGGTAAATACCTAAGAGTGGAATTGCTATGTCACATGGTAGATGTATGTTTAACTTTGAGAAACTGCCAAACAGTTCTGCAATGTGATTAGACCATTTTACATTCCTACATTGATTGAGAATTCCAGACACTCCACATCCTCCTCAACATTTGGCACTGGCAGTCTTTTTTATTCTAGCTATTCTAGTGGATGTGAAATGGCGTCTCATTGTGGTTTTAATTTGCATTTTCCTAATATCTAATGATGCTGTTGGATGGAGCCCTGGTGGCACAGTGATCAAGACTTCAACTGCTAACCAAAAGGTCGGCAGTTCAAATCCATCAGCTACTCCTTGGAAACTCTATGGGGCAGTTCTACTCTGTCCTATAGGGTCACTATGAGTTGGAATCTACACGATGGCAACTTTTTTTTTTTTTAAATGATGCTGAACACCTCTTTGAGATTACTGGCCATTCATACATGAATGTATCTGTATCATTATGAAGTATCTGTTCAAGTCTTTCATTGGGTTTTCATCTTCTTATTGTAGATACTGTAAGAGTTCTTTATGTGTTCTAGATTCAAGTCTTTTGTCAGATATATATACTGTGAATATCTTCCCAGTTGGTACTGTCTATTCATTTTCTCAAAGGTATCTTTTGACGAACAGAAATGATTGATGACATCCAATTTATCAATTCTTTTGGTTTATGATTTGTGCTTTTTTGTGTCACGTCCAAGAAATCTTTGCCTACTCCAAGGTCAAGAAGACATTTTCATGTTTCTTCTAGAAGATTTATGGTCCTAAGTTTATGTTTGGGTCTATGATCCAGTTCAAATTAATATTTTAGTATAGAGATAGGGGTCAATGTTCTTTTTTTTTGCCCAGTTTGAGAAATAGTGGTATCACAGTATATTTGAAATATAGTTCAAACACCTTAGTTGTTTACATATAAATTGTATGTGTCCACACCATGCCTGATTTTATTTTCTACTGAATTCAATATACTAGTGGAATTGGCCATACTCACACTGAGGATTACAAGAATAGAGCACTTAAGCTACTCATCCTACAACAACTAGAGATTTTGTGCTACATAAATATTTTATTTTAATTTTTTTAAAGCAAGAACACAGATATAAAAAAACTGTTATGTTTTTAATTTTAGTGACAGTCTTATAACTTGACTCTTAAGTACAACTATGTAGAATGAAATGTTTATAAATGTAAAATATCCATGACTTGTTTCCGTACTCAAAATGAAATAAGGGAAGTTGTGGGCCCAAATCATGTAGCATGAATTAGAAGGCAGGAAAGGACAATTGCTAGAAGGGGCTAACAGAACCCATGGGAAGTTTGCTTTTTGCTTTCTTCTCTTGATTTTTGTTTTGTTTTGTTTTTTACCCTGCCTGTCAAATACAAATGATCCTGATTTATGCTGAAAGAAGACATAGCTCCTCACTTCGTCTTAGAAAGAGCTAGGAAGGACTGGAGACTGCTTGATAGTGTGTGGTGCAAATCATGAAAAATAATTCACTATTTGAGGATCAGTTAAGTGCACTTTTATACAGCTTTTAATTCAATTCAGCCTCTAATCAGTGTTCAATTTAACACAGGAAGTAGAATACTGGCCAATGAATTAGCTATTGCCCTCTATCTGTAGAGTCACTAGTAAGTTATCAACTGCTTTCTATTTATTTTGTTAGTTAGGACACTAAAGGGGGTATCTTTGACTCTAAATTCCTTATACGTAGATTCCAAAGATTACTGAATTTTTTATTATGGATGAAGTGTACTTTGATTTTCACAGCAGTAAGATATGCCTCCATGTGTTCTATTTTTTACTGCCCAACTAGAAACCATTGTGTGTGTGTGCGTGCGCATGTGCACGCACGCATGCATGAGCATGTAAGGGTTAAGTGGAAAATTGGAAAAAGTGGAGAATTCCTTTTTCAGTTGCTATAAAAGTTACTCTGCTTTCACTAGTTAGCAGAAAGTGCACAATGTCATCCTGAAGTTTTTAGGTGATGAACGACGGACGGTTCTGAATCCTTTTGTTTAAACAGCAGATATTCGCCAGTGTACATGTTGGTGTGTGTGCGTGTCCAGGTTAACACTGATAGGAAGGGCTTCTTTATAACAATTTAAAGACTCGTTAGACAAATAACATTATATTCATATACATTATCATGCTGTATACATTATAATATTTATACATATTTATAATTAAATATATAAATATAGTTAAATATCATTAAATACAGTTAAACACACTATATAAATAACAAATTATATATAAAATAAAATATACTCTATTCCTTCATATTTATGGGTCTATTAAGATTCAGGAGGAAAATCTTCAAAGTATACTGTGAATTCCTCCTGGCAGTAATCTTTTGATATGTAAATATGAAGTACTTGGAGACCACATACTTAAAGGCACAAACATCTCAGCTAAAGGCATAAATATCTAGTTAGATATTTAATAATAATAACTAGCATTTATGGGGCCCTTAGTAAATGTCAAAGTCCTTTGGTGGTGCAAACAGTTAACGCGCTCAGCTGCTAACTAAAAGGTTGGAATTTCAAGTCCACCCAGAGGCACCTTCAAGCAAAGGCCAGGCGATCTAATTCTGAAAAATCAGCCATTGAAAACCCTGTGGAGCACAGTTCTACTCTGACACACATGGGGTCACCATAAGTCGGGATCGACTTGACACTGTTTTTTGGTAGTAAATGCCATACCCTGTCTCAAAACTTTGCATGTTTTAACTCATTTAATCAACATGATACAGCCATGAGATAACCACCTCCTTCCTCTCTAGTTTACAGAAAACAGAAACAGAGGTTAAGTAGCTTGTCCTAGGTCATATTCAAATTCGGTCTGACTCCACAGCCAGTGCTTTTCACCACTACACTATACTTGAATACGGAAATCACATTCCCCAGAAACTTCTAAATAAGGGGAGAGTCAGAAAAAAACATAAGATCCAATTTTTTATTCACTTTTCATTTCCTCTTATACTAGTAAACTTGCCCTCCTTTCACAGGGTACTAAAAGCAACTAAGAAACTGAAATCTTGTTGGATTTTATCACTACAAATACTCATAGATATGTTAAAATATATGCATCAATATATGCATTTTACGACATGCAGGTTAAGGCACTGATCTTTGCAAAAGAAATGTAAGAGCTTCTGATCAATATAAATGTAAAAGTTTCTGGCCAGATTTTTAGCATAACTAGATTTTTAGGCAATGACTCTGGAAGTAAAATGGAATAAGAATGAAAACCTTAAATGGGTGCTGTTGTACTGTTCCTGATTTATTAAAAATAATCACACAGCATTACTATTAATACTACATCTCTAGCATTCTGATCTAATGAAAGGAATTATCAGTGTCTAAAAGGTCTTTGTCAACTCTAACATCTATAAACATTTAAGTGGTATTGAGCAGATTCCATAATCTGATCTGCTTTTAACTGTGGAAATCAATGCAGTTATTAAGAAGCTATTTGAATAATTCATGTGTAAAAGAAGGCCTTCATAGTAGCCACAATATGTCTGCATCTTAATGCTATTTCAAATAAAGTTGCGTCTTGCTACAATGAACATTTAGCAAGCAAGACCAATGCCCATCCATCAGTTCAGAGGCAGTGATGAGAAAAATTCTGACAGTTTCAGAGGAATAGCTAAACTATCTGGCTTTGATAAATAAGGGAGTTCAGGTGAAGCTTCTTCCCCCCAGTATCTCAGAGGAAGATAGTATCTACCTTTTTTTTCACCCCATTGTCTTGCTGTTGGAGTTTGACATTATCTCGGAGATACTATTCAGTCATATCATTATGAGGTCATTTAGCTATGTTAACCAGACTAAATGCATATTCATCAGCCCCAACAAAAAGAAGGTATTACATGCCAAATGGTCAGCTCTAGGAAAAGACACTTGTACAAGCATAGTTTCTACCCTCTGAAAGTTTTTCAACCTTATATCACACCTTGAAATCAGAATGAGTTTAAGTTAGTCTTCATAAAGTTTTAAATTTCAGGTAACTATTAATATGAGACTGTTAGCAAAGACTTCAAAAGATACCTAGTTCCAGCCGCCTCCTAGTACTTGAACAACCTCCTTGGCAATACCTCCATGTTGTGAAGCCAATCTATTTAAACAATTCCTGTATATGAAATTCACTGTCGTCTTCTCCAGGATAGAACACTTGCTCTTCAGACAATTATGACAGAAAGTTCTTCCTATGCTTAGCTCAAATCTGTCTCCCTACCCTTCTACCTACTTAGCTTAAATCACCATTTAGGGCTACACAGTCAAGTATATCCCCTCTTCTACCTGCTATCCCTCCTGATACTTGAAGGTAATGATTATAGTCTTTCTGAGTTTCCTCTTTTTCAAGCTAAACATTGCTAGCTCCTTCACTTTTCTCAAGCTCTATGAACGCCCATATCCACATTGACATTAATTTATGGATCTATAATATACATTTTGATGACTGTGTATACCCACTATTAGAAATTATCTCTATTATCAGACAGTGTTTCTACTATTAGACCACTTACCAGATCTGGGTTAACTCCTTTTCTTTATTGCTTAACCACCACGATTATGCACTCCATCCCTTAGACTGCATCCCTCTCGGGCCTACATGGTTCTCCTCCCTTAGCGTGGTCCACAAAGCATCCCATGTTCTAGCCTTGACTTTGATCTCCAGCCCCATCTATAAATACTGCCCTCCACCCCTGCTATACCCTAGCCACACCAAACTGCTTCATGTTTCATGAAAGTTTGAAGTCCTCTTCCTCCCCTGTGTTACTCTCTACCTAGAACACACTTCCTCTCTTCTTCATGAAGCAAATAATGCTTACTCCAGGCAGGTATCCTGACAGTGTATAAGAGAGTATATTAATCAATATAGACAAACCATTACAAAAAATAACCTCTAAATCTTAAAGATTTGGTACAATGAAAGTTTACTTCTCATTTACACTACTGCCCAATAATTATTGGGTGGGGGCATTTAGGGACAAGTGAGTAAGCTGCACACAATCCTTCAAGTACTCAGGCTCTTTCCATTTGATAATGCTATCTTCTACACTGGGCCTCCAAGGTCACCTCAGAAGGGGAAAAAAGAACATGAAGAGTATGTAGAGGATTTTAGGGCCAGGCCAAGATGTGGTATAAAATACTTCTGCCCACATTCCACTGGTCACCACTTAGTCACAGGGCTCTACACTTACTGCGAAAGCAGCCTGAAAATGTAGCTACAGGAGGAAAATGAAACAGGGTTGCTGAATCCACAGCAGTCTCTGGATGACTCTGCTTTGTTCTCCATGACACACTAAGCTGACAGATCTCACTGCACTTGCTACACTGAATGGTGAAATTATACGTTTATTGTTTGTTGCCCCAACTGAACTGTAAGCTCACTGAGGACAGCAACGTGGCATTCATTTTTATATCGGTAGCACTTAGCACAAGACAGTCCTGCCACAAATGCCAGTTTATGCTTGTGCATGAACAGATTAATGAATGAGCCTTTGTCCACTGTCCCTACCTAGCTTGCTGAAATGGTACTTGAAGACACAGAGATCAAGATATTTTACTGGAGTATGACTCTTCTGAGCAATGGGGGTCAAGAGATGCTACAATCACTCATAATTTATTGGATAATGTCCTTGATAATGATGGCCTTGGTAAGCTATCAGGAGCTGGGTCATCTCTGAATCCTTAACACTTGTCACAGTGCCCTGAACATAAACATTCTTAGAACATGTCTGTTGAATGAACGAATGCAAAACACTGGAAACATGTCTATAAATAGGTTAATCAGATTATAGGCTATATTAACTTTAATTTCATGTCAAAAGTAACCAAATTTGATATCAGGACCAGCCATGAAATGCCGTCAAAGAGTTAGTTCTACTATGGCTCACAACAATTGTCTTTGTATCTTTTTTTATAATACTGCTTATTCTTTTATTCTTTTTATAATACCAGCTATAATATATTTTAGCACTAAGAATTTTTTTTAATTGTATTAAATTTTAAATAAAGTGAAATGGCAATCATCACTTAACTGCTAAGATATGGTAAGCACTAACCTGGCTTTTAAAAAGAATGTTTTCTTCTGCAAATGTAGAAAGAATGCTTTCTTCCTTTGGATTAATTCATTACATGACGAGATACCATCTTTAGGAAACTGAAGAAGCAGGAAAGGGTGTCTTCCTTTTCCAGTCCATAAATCAACAGGAAGACAAAAATAAAGACTGAAGTAGTTCCCAAATCAATACCTTGAAACTCATGTTGACCTGTCTTAATGCCTTACTTAAAACTGTCACCAATTTTTGTTAAAAAAAAAAAAAAAAAAACTCCATTAAATGTCTAAAACTAGAAAACAAATTCAACACATGCTCCTTTTCTTGACACGCTGGATTAACTGTTAAAGAAATAGTCAAGATCCCTAAATCTATTTGTTTATCTTAAACTAATTTATAAACATTTGCCTTTTGGATGTTAGTTGTTGTGTCCAAAATATCCAAGATAAAGCTGCTGAAAACAAGTATTCACCTTCCTATGCCTTCACAGTTTTATCTTTTTTGATAAACAGAATAAAGAAGCAATAGGCCCAAAACTAGAGCAAAAAAAAATCTGTCTTAGAATATACAGTGCAATATACATTTCAGTTAAGATATAAGCATTGGTAATTTATTTTTATAATAATTTAATCTCAGTGTTCTTTATTAGCATTTTTCAAAACTACTTAAATCTAATCCATCAGAAAAAAAAATACATAAATGAAAGTTTTAAGGTAGCATTATCATCTTGTAACATGATCTATGATCTCCATTTATAATTTTTTTTCCAAATTATAAAACCTTAAAAGTTCAATGAAAACCATATGGATAAAACCTGAAAAAAGCAAACTTGAACGCAAAGAATTTGAATATCAACCACGGCAGGGCTAAAGTACCTGTCTTCTAGACTGCATAGTGATATGATTGAGTTCAAGGCCCAGAAAATCAGATCAGTTATGAGAAGGCTCCATTGAATAAAGTAAACTAAGAGGAGATGGAGAACAGAAAGAGTTAATCTGGAGCCTTCCTAGCCCCAAGAAATCCCAAAGGCCTCATCTCAAGGTGTCAAGGCGGTCACGGAAAACAGCTAACAAGTATCCCTTTTCATTGCAGGCGCTTTTACCCAGTCAGTGCATCACAGGCTTACACAGTCCTTACTATAAGAGTAGCAATCATTAGTGTAAAGTGCTTGGTTAACTGAGCACCCTACTATGTGCCATGTAATCACAATGCTAAGCATCAGAGGGTACAGCAGGGAACAGGGCAGACACAGAACCTGCCCGCGTGAGACTTATAGTCTAGCAGGGAAGATCAGCATTCATCAAATAAGTTTTACCTAATGTGATAAGTTTTCCAGGAGAAATTAGGAGCTATGAGATCACATTACAGGCAATCCTGAGTTAGTTTTGGGGATGGGGAGATCAGGGAAGGCTCCCTGAGGAAGTGGTAGTGATATTTATACTTGCTCAAGTCACTTAACCTGGCAATTTCTCCACAACTTCATCTGTAGACTGGGATAATAATACTATCTACCATATACTTTTCTACTTCTGAAAAAAAGTAGCCAGTGAAAACTTTATGAATAGCAGCACAACACTGCCTGATATAGTGCCAGAAGATGAGTCCCTCAGGTTGGAAGGCACTCAAAATAGGGGGGTAAAAGCTGCCTCCTCAAAGTAGAGTCGACCTTAAGAATGTGGATGGAGTCAAGCATTCAGGACCTTTATTTGCAGATTTGGCACAAATCAAAATGAGGAGAAACAGCTGCAAACATCCATTAATAACAGGAATGTGGAATATACGAAGTGTGAATCTAGGAAAATTGGAAATAGTCAAAAATGAAATGGAATGCATAAACATCGACATCCTAGGCATTAGTGAGCTGAAATGGACTGCTACTGGCCATTCTGAATCAGATAATCATATGGTATACTATACTGGGAATGAGAAATTGAAAAGGAATGGCATTACATTCATCATCAAAAAGAACATTTCAAGATCTATCCTAAAGTATAATGCTGTCAGTGATAGGATAACATCCCTACGCCTATAAAGAAGACCAGTCAATACTACTATGATTCAAATTAAGGCACCAACTACTAAGACCAAAGATGAAGAAATTGAAGATTTTTACCAACTTCTGCAGTCTGAAATTGATCAAACATGCAATCAAGATACACTGATAATTACTGGTGATTGAAATGACAAAGTTGGAAACAAAGAAGAAGGATGGGTAGTTGGAAAGTATGGCCTTGGTGGTAGAAACGATGCTTGAGATCGCATGATAGAATTTTGCAACACCAATGACTTCTTCATTGCAAATACCTTTTTTCATCAACATAAATGGCGACTATACACCTGAACCTTGCCAGATGGAATACACAGGAATCGAAAGAGCTACATCTGTGGAAAGAGATGAAGGAAAAGCTCGATATTATCAGTCAGAACAAGGCCACAGGCTGACTGCAGAACAGACCATCAATTGCTGATACGCAAGTTCAAGTTGAAGCAGATGAAAATCAGAACAAGACCACAAGAGCCAAAGTATAAGTTTGAGTATATCCCACCTGAATTTACAGACCACCTCAAGAACATACTTGACGCATTGAACACTAATAACTGAACACCAGACAAGTTGTGGAATGACATCAAGGACATCATACGTGAAGAAAGCAAGAGGTCATGAAAAAGACAAGAAAGAAAGAAAAGACCAAAATGGATTTCAGAAGAGACTCTGAAACTTGCTCTTGAACGCTGAGTAGCTAAAGTGAACGGAAGAAATGATGAAGTAAAAGAGCTGAACAGAAGATTTCAAAGGGCAGCTTGAGAAGACAAAACAAAGTATTATAGTGACACCCACAAAGACCAGGAGTTAGAAAGCCAAAAGGGAAGAACACACTTGGCATTTCTCAAGCTGAAAGAACCGAAGAAAAAGTTCAAGCCTTGAGTTACAATATTGAAAGATTTCTATGTGCAAAATACTGAATGATGCAGGAAGCATCAAAAGAAGATGGAGGAAATAACATAGAGTCACTGTATCAAAAAAAATTGGTCGACATTCAATCATTTCAAGAGGTGGCATATGATCAAGAACCAATGATACTGAAGGAAAAAGTCCAAGCTGCACTGAAGACCACATTGGCAAAAAACAAGTCTCCAGGAATTGACGGAATACCAATTAAGATGTTTCAACAATGGGATGCAGCTCTGGAAGTGCTCACTTGTCTATGCCAAGAAATTTGGAAGACAGCTACCTGGCCAACTGACTGGAACAGATCCATATTTATGCCTCTTTCAAAGAAAGGTGATCCAATAGAATGCAGAAATTATTAAACAATATCATTAATATCACATGCAAGAAAAATTTTGTTCAGTATCATTCAAAAGTGGTTGCAGCAGGGAACTGCTAGAAATTTAAGTCAGAGTCACAAGAGGATGTGGAACCAGGAATATCACTGCTGTCAGATGGATCTTGGCTGAAAGCACAGAACACCAAAATGACGTTTACCTGTGTTTTTACTGACTATGCAAAGGCATTCGACTGTGTGGATTGTAAGAAATTATGGATAACGTTGCAAAGAATGGGAATTCCAGAACACTTAATTGTGCTCATGAGGAACATGGACATATACCAAGTTGCAGTCTTTCGAACAGAACAAGGGGATACTGTGTGGTTTAAAGTCAGGAAAGGTGTGCGTCAGAGTTGTATCTTTTCACCATACTTATTCAGTCGGTATGTTGAGCAAATAATCCAAAAGCTGGACTATAGAAAAAGAATGGGGCATCAAGACTGGAGGAAGACTAACAACCTGCAATATGCAGGTGACACAATCTTACTGGCTGAAAGTGAAGAGGACTGGAAGCACTTACTGATGAAGATCAAAGACTACAGCCTTCAGTATAGATTACATCTCAACATAAAGAAAACAAAAATCCTCACAACTGGACCAATAAACAACATCATGATAAACAGAGAGAATACTGAAGTTATCAAAGATTTCATTTTACTTGATCGACAATCAATGCCCATGAAGGCCGCAGTCAAAATATCAAATGACGTATTGCATTGGGCAAATCTGCTGCAAAAGACCTCTTCAAAGTGTTAAAAAGCAAAGATGTCACTTTAAGGACTAAGGTTCATCTGAGCCAAGCCATGGTGTTTTCAATTGCCTCATACGCATGCAAAAGCTGGACAATGAATAAGGAAAGCTGAAAAAGAATCGACCCCTTTGAATTACAGTTGGTGAAGAATGCTGAATATACCATGGACTGCCAAAAGAACGAAGGAATTTGTCTTGGAAAAAGTACAGCCAAAATGCTCCTTAGAAAGCAAGGATGGTGAGACTTCGTCTCACATACTCTGGACATGTTATCAGGAGGGACTAGTCCCTGGAGAAGAACATCCTGATTGGTAAAGTAGAAGGTCAGCAAAAAAGAGGAAGACCTTCAACAAGATGGATTGGCACAGTGGGTACAACAACAGGCTCCAGTATAATAATGACTATGAGGATGGCTCAGGATGAGGCAGTGTTTCTTTCTGTTGTTCACAGGGAAGCTATGAGTCAGAACTGACTCAAGGGCACCTAATAACAACCACCACCACCACCATACAGGACTCTTGAGAGGATTAAATTAGATAAGAGGAAAGCACTAACCACAGTGATTAGCATCTGATAAGTGATCAATATGTTTCTGCAATTATTGTTATTATTACGATGTTGTGTCTTAGTTATCTACTGGTGCTAGACAAGTGGATAGCTTTAACAAACAAATTTATTCTCTCACAGTCTAGGAAGCTAGAAGTTCAAATTCAGTGTCCCAGCTCCCCAGGGAAGGCTTTCTCTCTCTGTTGGTTCTGAGGGAAGGTTCTTGTCATCAATCCTCCCGTGGTCTAGGAGCTTCTCAATGTAGGGACTCCGGGTCCAAAAAGGACACACACCTCTCCTGGTTCTTCATTTTTGATGGCAGGAGGGCCCCTTGTCTCTCAGCTAGCTTCTCTCTGTATCTCAAAAGAGACTGACTCAAAACACAGCCTAATCTTGTAGACTGAGTCCTGCCTCAATAACATAACTGCCTCTAATCCTGCCTCATTAACATCATAGAGATAGGATTTACAACACATAGGAAAAGCACATCAGATGACAAAATGATGGACAATCACACAACACTGGGAATCATGGCCTAGCCAAGTTGACACACGTTAGGGGGGCACAACTCAATCCATAACATGATGCTTATTCCTACTACTGGCCTGAATGAGAAGTAAACGTTAGCAAGGTAAAAGAAGGGGGGAAAGGAAGGCAGGAGGAATTATTCCAGGCAGAGGAAAAATATATAAGCAAAAGCCCTGAGACCCAAAAGACCCAAAGGATAGAATGAGGGCCTGAAAAAAAAGGAACTAAACTTCTCTATAAGGGAAGATCCTTCTGGATTCTTTTCAAAAAGCCCAGTCTCATCCCAACTATCCCTATGAGCATCTTCCCTTGACTCTGCTTTCCCTTCCAGACACCATGCTGTGATATATAATTTCTTTTTATAATTTTCTTTATTTTCAAAATTCTATCCTTTAAGCATCTATTGCTTTCATAAGGAGTCCCTGGTGGTGCAAATGGTTAAGCACTCAACTACTAGCCAAAAAGTTGGTGGTTTAAATCCACCCAGAGGTGCCTCAGGAGACAGGCCTGGTAATCTGCTTCCGAAAGGCAAAGTCTTGAAAACCCTATGGAGCACAGTTCTACTCTGAACATATAGGATTGCCATGAGTCAGGATCAACTCGATTGCAACTAAAAACAACAACAACAGCTTTCACAACTTAAAAGAGAGAGAGATTTTTAAAAGAGATTCCTTCATTATTTCCCTTCTAATAACAACCTAACCTCTTCAAAGTTTGGCTTGTATTTTCTGTCTTCTTATGTCACTTCCTATTCACTCAGCCACTCATTGCCACCAATCCACTGAAATAGTCCCATCTGAAAAGTCTTCAGATAGAACTCCAGCATTATGTTTCTAAAACACAGATTCATGCTTTCACTCACCTGATTAAATCATTTAATAGCTTGCCATGGCCTACAAAACAACACCCAAATGATCCAGGACATAAAGCCAGTCTATGTGTTTACAGGGTCATTTCCTGCCACTCTTCTCCACTACTCACCATTCTCCACACCCAAACCTAGCCACACAGAACTTCTCACCAACTTCCTGAACACAGCAAGTACTCTCATGCCTTTCTGCATTAGCCCATTTTACTTTTTCTCCCAAAAATAGCCTCCCACCTTCTCCATCTAACAAAATTCTACTCTTCCTTCCAAACTCACGGAGCTTCAATGTCATCTCCTCTACCAAGTTTCTCCTATCCTATCCACCTCTCCCAAAAACACAAGCCCATGGGAACTACTTCTTATATAGCACTTATTATATTGTCCTCCTGGGGTCCCGGATGCTCAGTGGTTAAGAGTTCGGCTGCTAACCAAAAGGTTGGCAGTTCAAATCCACCAGTCACTCCCTGGAAACCCTGTGGGGAAGTTCTACTCTGTCCGATAGGGTCACTATGAGACGGAATTAACTCAATGGCAACAAGTTTGGGTTGTTTGGTTATATTGCCCTCCAACTGTTGTTGTTGTTGTTGTTAGGTGCCATTGAGTCAGTTCCCAATCATAGCAACCCTATGAACAACAGAACGAAACACTGCCCGGTCCTGCACCATCCTCACAATCGTTGCTATGTTTGGGCCCATTGTTGCAGCCACTGTGTCAATCCATCTCATTGAGGTTCTTCCTCTTTTTCACTGACCCTCTACTTTACCAAGCATGATGTCCTTCTCTAGGGACTGATCCCTCCTGATAATATGTCCAAAGTATGTGAGACCAAGTCTCACCATCTTTGCTTCTAAAGAGCATTCTGGCTGTTGTTCTTCCAAGACAAATTTGCTCGCTCTTCTGGCAGTCCATGGTATATTCAATATTCTTTGCCAACATGATAATTCAAACTCATCAATTCTTCTTTGGCCTTACTCCTTGTCCAGTTTTCACATGCATACGAGGTGACTGAAAATACCACGGCTTGGGTCAGGTGCACCTTAGCCCTCCTTGCTTTTTAACACTTCAAAGAGGTCTTTTGCAGCAGACTTGCCCCATGTAATATGTCATTTGATTTTCCAACTGTTGCTTCCATGGGCATTGATTGTGGCTACGAGTAAAATGAAATCCTTGATAACTTCAGTATTTTCTCCGTTTGAGGTTGCTTACTGGCCCAGTTGTGAGGATTTTTTTTGTACAGTCCACACTCCGATTATTTTTTTTTTTTTTTTTTTGGAGAACGTAAAGAGTTTTATTTTCCATGTAATAAGCTTCTGTATTGTTATTTATTTGGAATGGAGCATAGATTCCACTCTAGTAACAAATAAAGGAAATATTTTTACAATATGGACAAGTAATTGCAAAGATGGTTAAATTGCTATACTCAAATCAGTTATGCATCACAGGTAACAGTCTCCTTTGAGCTATAACTTAATTGCATCAAAGTCTAATTCAATTTCTACTGCTCTCTGAGGGTCCTAATTCCTCTGTAATAGAATGGTTGTGGGATCCACTGGGATTTACTTTTTTGAGTACACAACTTCAAGGAGTGAAAAAGGACCATTCCTGGATAACATAAATCTCCATCTGAATGTTTTTATTAAACTTTTCAAAAATGAATCTGAAGACTCATTGGAAACGTGATATTCCTTTTGATGGTATCTGAGTCATTGTTAAATAGCAGTCCACTCGAAATTTTTTTATTTTCTATTGCTGTTTAATTAATATTTACATACTTCTGCAGTGCTGTCATATTATGAACAATATAAAAAATCTATGTATAAATAGATATAATT
>NW_004443972.1:16088646-16154164 GCF_000243295.1 Trichechus manatus latirostris
GATTCTCTGTTTGGCTTAGTTTTTCGGATCTTTGTTGTGGAGGGACGGCGTGGTGCTTCTGCCTAGACCGCCATCTTGCCGGAGTCCTCTCCACACTCCGATTATTAATGGACGTTTGCAGCTGTTTCCTCGCATTTTGAGTTGCACCACATCAGCAAATAAAGGTCCCAAAAGCTTGACTCCATTCACATTATTAAGGTCTACTCCACTTTGAGGAGGCAGCTCTTTCCCAGTCGTATTTTGAGTACCTTCTAACATTAGGGGCTCATCTCCTGGCACTGTATCACACAATGTTGCACTGCTATTCATAAGGTTTTCACGGGCTGATTTTTTTTTAGAAGCAGATCACCAGGTCTTTCTTCCTAGCCTCTCTTAGTTTGGAAGCTCTCTTGAAACCTGTCCACCTGAGGTGACCCGGCTGGTATTTGAAATACCCGTGGCATAGCTTCTAGCATCACAGCAACACGCAAGCCACCACAGTACGACAAACACAGATGAGTAGCGGCCATCGTAGTTAGGCCCCAAGAAGTTAGGTAAATGTTTATCTCTCTGCTTATATTTTGAGCTCCAACAAAGTAGAATCTATGTCTAAGTTAACTGTGTGTACACTGGCACCCAGCTCATAGCTCAATAAATGTTTGTGTTGTTGCTATTCAAATTAAGGTAATACTAAAATGGTTTCTTTAAGGGAATCTCATGAGCGGTAGATATTTAAAGCAAGCTAGACACAGAAATGATGCAATAATGATGCATGCACACCATTCCAATTATGTACTTTCCTCTTAAAATGTTGAGTATTAATTACACATAGTTATTGAGTGCTCACTATTGGCCAGGTAGTGTGCTAGGCACTGAAGCCCTGGTGGCACAGTGGTTAAGAGGTATGGCGAGCTATGGCTGATAACCGAAAGGGTGGCGGCTCGAACCACCAGCCACTCCTCGGAAACCCTATAAGGCAATTCTATTCTGTCCTATAAGTCTGCTATGAGTCAGAATCGACTCAATGGCAACGGGTTTTTGGTTTACAGGTGCTAGGCACTAGGTCCACAGTTGTGAATGGAATAGAGTCTTTGTCTTAGCGGGACTTACAATCTACTTGTCAGATAAATGCTAAAAATGCTAAAGAAACACCCAAAGAAGTAAATAATTGCAAGTCAAGGTAAGTGCCACAAAGAAGGGGAAAAAAAAATAAGAGACCATGAAAGATGGCAATTTTGAGTCCCAATTTAAATCAGGGGACCAGGAAAGGCCTCTCTAAGGAAATAACTTTGACATTGAGAACTGAAAGTTGAGGAGGAATTAACCAAGTGAAGAACGGGAGACATAGCATTCCAGAAGAAAGAAAATGTCCTGGAAGGTCCCGAGGCAGGAGAGAGCATGAAGTGTTAGAGGAAGTGAAGGATGGCCAGTGGGCCTGGAGCCTGGTGACAAAGAGCAGAAGGGGGTTGGGAGGGCAAGGAGTCTGCTCCTGAAAGGCCTGCTGGTTGAGCAAAAGAAACTGCACTTTCTTCAAAGGTCACCTATCAGTCACTGGAAGTTTTAGGTATGGGGGGTGACAGGATCATATTTACATTTTTAAAATATCACTCATAAGTGAGGAATTAAAATTCCTTTTAAGTCAAATTACTAGTGAGAAAGAGGAGAAAGGTCTCCATTTATTTGATTTGATTTTTCAGTGTATTTAGGATAACAGTTATTTGAATATCTATCAGTCAAATATTTGTCTCTGTTCATTCTCAAAAGTTAAGCCCGAACCACCCCTGTAGCTCTTGTTTCTCTGAATAATATCCTTCAGGTATACAGAGTATAGATCCTCTTCCTAGAATGCCAGCTTTTATGTGCCATCTAATGTTTAATCAGGGATATCATTACAAATTGTTTAAAGCCGCTTGTCAAGATAAAGACTAGTATCTGATGTTGACTGAATCTCAAATTTTTCATTTTAACTTCATTTAAAGACTTGGCCTTTTCTACCTGAGCTGATGCTTTATGGATGGCATATAAGAAACAGTCAAGGCTGTTATTTTTGTTTGTTTAGAAATGTCAAAATCCTTCTCTCTGTTGAGAACAAATTCACTCAAGTTACAATTATGTCACAAATAGAAGATAAAGCACAAGATCATTTTTAGAATGTTCTTGTGACATTTTGTTAAACCAAAAGAAATGTTACAACCAGTAAGGGCGAGAGGCAAGGAAGAAGAGAAATACAGTGGCAGCTTAAAAAAAGACTAGCAGGAACAGACTCGCACACTTCAGTACGTCAAACTACAATGTTGCATGGGCGCTACTGACAGCTTGGGAAGGAAAATTGTGAACATGCATGGAGAGAACACCAACATCCAACCAAGGCAAGAAGAGGAGCCAGAGGAAAATTACAGCCTTCACATACAATGTAACATAAACTCCTTTCAGAAACTTTTAACGTGCAGATTTATCCAGTCTAAAAACAATGTTGGAAAACCAACAAAAGAAAACGTTCTTATACCAAACAGAAGCCTAATGCTCTTTGAGTTGTTATATTCTGACCATTCTCTCACTGCCAGGTCATCAACTCTTAACTCCTCATTGCTGTCCTATCACTAAGCTCTAGCAGCAATTCTTCCTTCCCCTCCTCTTCTATGGCTGCTTCTCCAGCCTCATCTTGCTCCATCCACTGCCTCCCAAATTCCAATCAGTTCAATTCAGCACTTTTTTTTTTTATAAAGTCTACTTTGACCTGCACTTGCTCTCTCTGGGGCTATTTCATCAACAATAATAGAGAAATTTTGCCAAACCAAAAATACTTACACTTCCTTTCCAGTAAACCTCAATGAGTCAGATCCGTGGGGCTTTGTATAGCTTAATGGAGGTTGAGGACTTCTCCTGTGAGTTAGTGGTAGCATCCTCACTTTACAGATGAGTAAGCTGAGGCTTAAAAATATTAAGCAAGTCACTTAGGATCTCACAGGTAATAAGTAGCAAAGCTGGGATCTGAACATGGGTCTGTTTCCTAAGGTTCACTGCCACCCACTGGGGGGAGGGAAACACAATTTCTTGTGGTACTAACGGCCACAAGAAAAATAGCCACAACCTGCTTTATGTATTTAAAGTATGAGCATCGTAAACTCATATTGAAATTATAATACCAGATTCATTGTATGGAACAGAGATTGCTAAATAGGCAACATACAATATACTGACCAGCTGGGCAGTGCCGTTTATGCATTAAGTGATGCCAGACTGAATGTCACACTTTCATACATCAAGTGACTTCCTGGAACTCTTGGGCACAGCCCACCTCTTTAGAGGCAGATTATTTCATAAGAACAAACCAAATAAATAAAGGAGTATAGATTTCTCTAACATATATCAAATATCTTTAGAATAAAAGTATTGTAAACATCAATTTCTGTATATCATTACACTCAAGCTTTACTCTGATCACCTTATTCTGAGACCCATTTATCATTCTTATCTAGAATTAATTCTATTTCAGCATGGTTGCCCGAATCCATTCATTTATTTAACCAATATTTGCCAAGTAGATACTCTGTGCTACATATTATGCTACTTGGCAGGAATAAAGGTGACTCTCTGTATAGTATATAACTTGCTGTTGTTAGGTGCTGTCGAGTCGTTTCCGATTCATAGTGACCCTATGTACAAGAGAATGAAACACTGCCCAGTCCGGCACCATCCTCATAATCACTGCTATGTTTGAGCCCACTGTTGTAGCCATTGTGTCAATCCATCTTGTTGAGGGTCTTCCTCTTTTTCACTGACCCTCTAATTTACCAAGCATGATATCCTTCTCCAGGGACTGGTCCCTCCTCATAACATGTTCAAAGTACATGAGATGAAGTCTCACCATCCTCCCTTCTAAGGAGCATTCTGGCTGTACTTCCAAGACAGATTTGTTCATTCTTCTGGCAGTCCATGGTATATTCAATATTCTTCACCAACACCATAATTCAAATGCATCAATTCTACTTTGGTCTTCCCTATTCATTGTCCAGCTTTCACATGCATATGAGGCAACTGAAAATACCATGGCTTGGGTCAGGTCTACTTTAGTCCTCAAAGTGGCATCTTTGATTTTTAATAGTTTAAAGAATTAGTCTTTTGCAGCAGATTGGCCCACTACAATACATCATTTGATTTCTTGACTGCTGCCTTCATGGGCATTGATTGTGGATCCAAGTAAAATGAAATTCTTGACAACTTCAACATTTTCTCTGTTTATCATGATGTTGCTTATTGGTCCAGTTGTGAGCATTTTTGTTTTCTTTATGTTGAGGTGTAATCCACACTGACGGCTGTAGTCTTTGATCTTCATCAGTAAGTGCTTCAAGTTCTCTTTGCTTTCAGCAAGTAAGATTGTGTCACCTGCATATCGCAGGTTGTTAATGAGTTTTCCTCCAATCTTGATGCCACGTTCTTCTTCATATTGTCTAGCTTCTCAGATTATTTGCTCAGCATACAGATTGAATAAGTATGGTGAAAGGATACAACCGTGACACACACTTTTCCTGACTTTAAACCATGCACTATCCCCTTGTTCTGTTCAAACAACTGCCTCTTGGTCTATGTACAGGTTCCTCATGAGCACAATTAAGTGTTCTGGAATTCCCATTCTTTGCAATGTTATCCTTAATTTGTTATGATCCACACAGTCTAATGCCTTTGCTTAGTCAATAAAACACAGGTAAACATCTTTCTGATATTCTCTGCTTTCAGCCAAAATCCATCTGACATCAGCAATAATATCCCTCGTTCTACGTCCTCTCCTGAATCTGGTTTGAATATCTGGGAGCTCCCTGTCAATGTACTACTGCAGCTGTTCTTGAATTACTTGCAGAAAAATTTTACTCGCAAGTGTTATTAATGTACCCGGGATATTTACTTAGGTTTGTTGATTGTAATTGGATTAACAAATACCTTCATTCATTCACCATGATCCTTAAAATTGTCGGTATTTAAAAACTGGACAAAAATTTTCCAAAGAAACTGTTCCAAATATGGAGTTACATTACAAACCATATTCTTCCCAATTTACTAGTATTTAGATTGTTACTGAAGGAGCCCTGGTGATGCAGTGGTTAAATGCTCAGCTACTAACTGAAAGGTCGGGGTTGGAACCCAATGGCCACTCTTCAGGAGAAAAGACAGGGCAGTTTGCTTCCGTAAAGATTTAAAAAAAAAAAAAAAAAAGTCAAACCCATTGTCATCAAGTCCGATTCATAGCAATCCTATAGGACAGATCAGAACTGCCCTACAGGGTTTCCAAGGTTGTAATCTTTCTCCCACAGAGTGGCTGGCGGGTTCGAACCACCAACATTTCGGATAGCAGTTGAACACTTAACCACTGCGCCACCAGGGCTCCTTCCCATAAAGACTACAGCCTTGGAAACCTACTCTGTCCTATAGGCCTTGGAAACCTACCTGTATCCTCGATGGCAACAGGTTTAAAATGTTACTGAAGTCCTCACACAGAGTGGAGAGATAGTCATATGGCAACCACACCCCAAGGAACTTTTTTAGACTTGGAGTAAGACCTCTTGGTCATATTTTGGGCTCTTAAGTCTCAGAATACAAAGAGAGGAAGAAATCTCCAAAGCAGCTTTTTAAACACAAAGGCCAATGATGCATTCTTTGTGCACAGAGTTGTGGAGAAATAGCTTACTGGGTGGGCAGGCCCTCAGTTGGCATTCTCTTTACTCACACAGCTTTTATGTGCTGCTCTGACTTCTTTTTAACTATAGGTCAGATGCACCCAAGCAACCATTAATTGCATCAGCTAAAATAGCTCCTTAAAACTTCAGGCAACACCTTTATAACGCACTTTAGAGAAGACCTAATACCCATTTTGTGGTCTAATCATTTTTGTGATGATTACATTTAGAGGTTGTATGAACTAGGGTTGATTCACATGTATATCATAAACAATCCTATAAATAAATAGTGTCCATGATACTTTAGATGGTTTCCACTCATGTAAATTCAAGTTTTCTCTGTATCCTTTCTAATACTGGTATATTTGTTCCTATCCCATAACCATCTATTTTTTCTTATTGTCCTTCCATGAGAACGAGTTACTAAGTTGTCATCTCCCTTAGAAAGAACTCTGGTGGGCTTCCCAAGTACACGACATTTAATTTCATCTTAGAAAAAATAAAGGAAACACAAGACAAAGAATTGCCATTCTTTCTGCTTATGAGATTTACATTTAAAATGTTTTTATATAGTTGATTCCCTGCAATCTTTTTAATAGCATGAATGCTTAAAAGATTAAATATATTTGAGGAAAGCTCTAAGTCCATAATTCTTAATGAAATATTTCAAATAACTGAAAACGACACATATGCTGATCTTTAAAAATTTCAAACAGAAGAGTGAACCAACATAAGCATTACATTTCTGACCTATTTAAAAAGTTTCTGCTTTCTTTCACTCGTTTATCATTATTAACTGTTGACCAAAAACATATATTAATCATGTGTTACATGGCTAACCTTACTGCCCCAAGTGATAAAGGAGCATTTTATCACCGAACTTCTCAATAAATAATTTATTCCATTTTTCCATTACTTGGAAAGTAAAGTTTCAGAATAGTGCCTGACACTAACACTCCAAGCATAGCAACAGACTTATTGAATAAATGAGCTAAGATATAATGCACTTGTTTTTCTTCCTAAGAGGTCAGTTCATCAGTATCGATTGAACCCAGTGTGCACAAAAGTGCATATTAGGAGCGAGAACTTCCTCTAAACATCACTTTACTTCAAGCCTTAGCCTCCTAAGCCATAGGAGAATTTATGGCTTTTCCTACACCGGCATCATTAATTGGGAAGAATTCTTAATTACAATCTAACACACAATTAAATCCATTAACCTTATAGATAAGTTAAAAGAGATCTCTGGGCCCACAGAAGATAAGACTCTCTGTGAAACTGGTGATGGACTCTCCTCCCTAGTCCCCCAGCTGTTCCGTTCTTTTCTGCAGCAAGGCAATCAAGGTGCGTGCCCTGCTTCTGGTCATAAATTTGGGGAGAATAGAAGTTGAGGCTGCTTTAATGACTCTGTAAGGAACCAAGTGAAAAGAGCAGGAGGAGAATGAGGTGGTGACCAGATTTGGGTGCTCCATCACTCAGCGTGTCACTAAAAGGTAAAGTAATCAACGCAGATCACACAACTACTTTGGGCCAGGGGCTTCACAAATGACAACTTGTTCAATCCTGGCCATGGCTCTATGAGGTAGGCATTGTTTTCCCAGTTTTGCACATAACAACACTGCGATTCAGAGAGGTTAGGAATCTCACCTAAGTTAACTGCAGAACTACTGCGAGGTGTGACCACAGTTAAGTCTGAAAGTTCCTTACCAGGGGAGAGAGGTTCTGGAGCTGCTACTGCAAAACAATGCGCACTCCCTCGCTCATTTGTTTTTGTTTTGTTTTTTAGCTCCAATTATTTTATTTTTTAAATAATTTATTTTGTTGTTGTTGTTGAAAATGTACACAGCAAAACACACACTGATTCAACAATTTCTACATGTACAATTCAGTGACATCGATTACATTTTTCAAGTTGTGCTACCATTCTCACCCTCCTTTTCTAAACTATATCTCCACCATTAATATAAACTCCCTGCCCCTAAGTTTCTTCTCTAACCTTTCGAATTGCTGTCATCAGTTTGATCCTATATAGATAGTTCTTTAAAAAAGCACAATGCTCAAGGCAGACATTCTTTACTAATTAGGATAAACCACTATTTGGTTTAGAGAAGACTTCAGGGGACATTTTTGGTTTAAAGTTTAAAATTATCTCAGGGTAATAGTTTTGAGGATTCATCTAACCTCTATGGTTCCAGAAAGTCTGGATTCCAAGAGAATTTGAAATTCTGTTCTACATTTTCCCCTTTTGATCACGATTGTTCTGTAGAATCTTTGACCAAAACATTCAGTAATGGTAGCCAAATGGCCACTCTTCTTTACCGTAGGCCTGTCAGACCACCAGTTGTTTTAGGGTGGCATTTTCAACTTTGGCTGTTTTGTTCCCCTTCAAGGCTGCTTATTCTGATCTCACACTAATATAAAAACCACACTGAGAGCATATGTGAGGTAGGCAGTGAGGAGGTGTGATCTCTCTCTCTCTGGTCCCTACACTCTCTGGGGAATGACCACTGCCTCCCCATCTCCCCTTCCTATGACCTTGTTGGAGCTTTCTAAAGACATACAGCATCCTCTCATTCTCTGTTCTTCATACAGTCTATTATAATAAGAGTTAATAAATGAGGGATAAACCTTAATATTATTCCTCTTAGAAAATGTGTTTTGTTTTGTTTTTAATTAGGGATGATGCTCGGATGAAAGGAATAAAGTTCAAATGGCAGCACTGAAAACATCAGAGCAAGGCAGGTGGTTGTGCCCTTGTCAGCAGCTCTAGAACTTACTTCACTCCATTTCAAGTAAGTGGGGGAACAGGGCATGATTTCTTGTCCCTTTCATTTTATTTGTGTAAAGTCAGCACAGTGGTCACTGACTGGCCAGAGCCTGCACCTTTGTCACCTCTGGAAGGAGTGCAGCTGGACTGGTCTGGGCTCATGCCAGCTTTGGGGCTGCAGACTGTGCACAGGGCCACAAAGACTGTGGAAGACACACTGGCCATCACTGCCACTCCCTGCCTTCCTCCCTGACTTATAACCTCCCTTTCTACTGCTTTATACTCCATTAGGCTCACACAAGTATATGCCTACAGCAACTGACTCACAAATTCTTCGCAAATACAAATTCCTAGCAAAACAGAATAGAAAGGAGAGAGAGTTTAATTTCCCTTAGATCTGCTGCTTATTTTCTTTTAGGCGTTAGCCATGTGGCCATTTGCATGGCTGTAAATGAATCCTTTTGGCTTGCAAGCAGCTAAATGGAATTATCATTGCCATCTTCTTGATTTAATTATTTCAATCTATATTCAGTTTTCTATGACAGCGGAAGGCAAGTGGCAGAGTAGATGATCCAGAAGAACAAATACACAAAAGTTATTATTACTGTTTTTAGCTAGAGGATGCATAACATGTTCTTCCCCACCAATTTACTTTCCAGATTCTCTTCGACTTAGTGCAATGTGTCTCAAAGTTGGATATGCATCAGATTTCATCTGGGAGAAGGTATTCAAGTTGCCAGGAAGCATACTGTGTTGTGAGAAAACCAACCTGTTTTGTGCCATTTATCACAGATAACTGGCAAGCGGACAGTCAAAAGTTTGGCCTAGTTTAATATTTACTAGGTTCACAAATGTGCTAAATATTATAATGAAATAACAGGGACTAATCCCTGCCCTTTCCTCCTACATATGCCTTTTACCCGGGGCTTTCTAGATAGCAGTCCTGAGGAGACCTCTTGACCTATAATTTAGCATAGCTCCCTGGTCAGATTACAGAAGGATAAGAAGGGGCTGAAGAAAGAGGAAAGATGGTTTTTATTTATTTATTTTATTTAATATTATTTTTATGAGAAAGGCAGTGGGACCTACGTAAAGGCTTTAAAACTAGGTGATGGTTGAAATTCTAGTACTAGGTAAATAGAAATGATACTCTCATCAATAAGACCATTTGGCAGGAGGAATAGAGAATCTGCGTAAAAGATAAGGAGCGTAATATTAACCACGGTCATTTGCTAGAGCTAATGGGCATTTCATTTAAGAATGAAAATTCAAGATAAACAGAAAAGATTTGAGGTTAAAAAAGTCAGTAAAAGACTTGCTATTTATACATTAAAGCAGAAGCATGACAAGGAAATGGACTCATCCTGCAGAACTGAGAAGAAAACAGAGCCCACTCTCAGTAGAAGAGAGGAAAAAAGTAATCCATAAAATTAGCGATAATGCCTTTTTTTGCCCCGACAAAACCAGGATTTCATTTCTGCTAACAGTAGTTTCCACATAAAAGAGATGATATCTGTCTACAAAAAAGAAGTTCAAAAAGAGGTTCAGTGTGGTCAGTACGGTTAATCCAATAACTGTAAAAGCTGATTCTTATTCACTTAAGCTATTTAATCCAGAACATTTCAATAGATATCTACTTTCATTTTATAATGTGCTCTCAAAAAGCATCAGTTCAGACTGATACAAGACTAAGTATTTAACGCTGAAAAATGATTATTACGTAGTCTTTTCAACCAGGATTGTAAAGGGAGGTTAGTCACTGCCCCTGTCAGAATGAGATGGACTTCAGGGTAGGGTAGTTCAACAGCAGCCTTCAATAGAGGGTAACAAAAGGGATTTTAACCTAATATTTCATAATTTATTCCATGGCTGTTGCCTTTTTTGACTCACAAGTGTTATGTTTATTATGTTCTGTTACTTTCTCCTCTAAGGTTATGAAAAGGGATTTGAATTTTGCAAAAATTAAACAGCAGTTAAGCCATCGACCATGACTTTTTTTTTAAAAACCCACTCTGCCTATTTTACTAGCTAAAGAGTAAAGGAGATGGAGGAAAGGTACTCTCCCGTATTCTGCTGGGTGGAGAAATTAAGGCAGCCCCTTCGGGCAGCATATACCACAACCCCTCAACTCCAATTCCAAAGGAGCTCCTTGGAGAAGCTCCGGCATGAGCACACAAGGAGGTCTGCGTGGGGATATTCTCGGAGACATTTTTGGAACAATGAAAAAACCTGCCACAGCTAAATGTGCCATCAAGAAGAGAAGAGATAAATAAATCATGGCCTATTTATAAAACAGAAACTTTAAGCAAGAAAATGAATAAAAGGGATCTCTATATATAATCACCTCCACCGGTCTGTCAGTTTGTCGTACTGTGGTTGCTTGTGTGTTGCTGTGATGCTGGAAGCTATGCCAATGGCATTTCAAATACCAGCAGAGTCACCCATGGTAGACAAGTTTCAGCAGAGCCTCCAGACTAAGAGAGATTAGGAAGAAAGGCCTGGTGATCTACTTCTGAAAATTAGCCACCGAAAACCCTACAGAGCACAACGGAACATTGTGCAACTCATTTGCTTTAGATACATCATCAGGAGGGATGGATCGCTGAAGGCGGACATCATGTTTGGTGAAGTACAGGGCCAACAAGGGTGAGTAAGACTGTCCATGAAATGGATCGGCACAATGCAATGGCCAAAACGATAGACTCAAGCATGCCAGCAATCGTGAGGATGACACAGGGTCGGGCAGCATTTCATTCAGCTGTGCATGAGGTTGACAAGATTCTAAATCTCTTCAACAGCAGCTATCTATCTACCCATAAACAACATGAACCTTTCTCAAAAACAATTTTGAGTAAACAAAACTGCAGAAAGATACATAAAGTATGATATCATAAACGTAAATTTAAGAAATAATAATACAGCAAAATAATAAAACACTATATTGACACACACAAGTGTAGGAAGAGTATAAAAACATGAATATGAAATCCAAAATTCATAATGAGAAACGTCTCTGAGGAAGGAGGGAAGCCAATACTTCTTTTATTAAAATGAAAAAGAAAGTGAAGCAGATATGGCAAATGTTAATATCTGTTAATGCTTTAAGATGGCTATATGGGTGTTTTTTATATTATTCTCTGTTTTCTGAATGTTAATTTAAAAATATATCGTAGCTTTGAATCCTTATTATTCAAAAGTCACACATTTTCTTAATTTCACTCAATTGTCTATTTACTCATGCTTTCAACAAATATTTGTTGATTGCATCAATAGTCCTGGGATATCAAAAATAAAAAGATCCTTGCCCTTCAGAGGCCTACATGAAATGAATTAATTCCTATTAAGGAATCCTGTCATATTCAGCAATGCAGCTTTCTGTATACAGTAAGAAAGGATTTCCATTAGGTTTTAAATTGCCCAAGACTAATAGCAATGTGCTTATTCACAGAATAGCATGCTACTACAGTTTCAAAAATATAATTGTCAATATTTATCTTTAACTATCTTCTTGTCAAGAGTTTTCAAAAGGGCATCTAAGCACATGAGTTTTGAAGATGTTCCAAAATGAGTTATTATCAAATGGACAATCATAACTACAAAAAGTCATATAAGCTGATCTTTCTTTGAAGGTTCTCCAAAAAGACAGAGTTACTGGCTAACCTGTCACTACAAATGACAAGTTACGTGATACGGTGAAACTTGAATTTGGCATACATGCTCCAACAGTACTTCCAACATTGTATGGCTCAATTCTATAGAAACTCAAGACTAAAAGTCCATCCTGCCACCTATTCTCTTTGCACAACAAACATACATTGGCAACTATTCTGAATAAATCAGGCCCAAATTTTGTTGGCTAACTCCAACCTTATTGCTCCTGCCCAACTCAATCCTACATTTTTTCAATCAACTTCTTTAATTTGATAAAGATGAGAGATGTGCCACTTTTTCAGTCATCAGGCCTGCAGTCAGGCTATACCAACTATCAATTACTTTCAAAGATGAACCAGATCTAAGGATGAGGAAAAAATCAGATACTAACAAGATCACAGCCAGAATCAGGAGTCAGGAATCCCAGCAAGGAATCATTAAAGCAGGCCTGGCTCAGGAACCAAGACTGAGGACTGTGGGCCTGAGCTGTCACTTCTCTCTAACACCCTCTCCTGAGTGTGCATCAATCATCAAGGCTCATGGTAAAGCTCAACAGATTAGAGGGTTGGTTCAGATAACCCAAACCTACGATTGGGTCTGATCAAGCAACAGGGAGCAAAAGGCCAGGAAAACAAATAAGGCCTTGGGAAGACTCCAAGTATGTAGACACGTAGACACACACACACCCACACACGCATCTGTGCATGTGCACATATACACACACGTAGGATTCCAGAATTTCAATCTTTAACTAGTAATTATAAATGTCATCTAGCTTCCAACAAAAGCTTCCTGTTTGGGTTATGCTAGAAAAGTTTCTGTTAGCTTAAAACGTATTTATGTATTACTATCATATGGTATAAGAAGCTAAGCGTAGCACAATAGTTAAAGCACTCAGCTGCTAACTGAAAGCTCAGCAGTAGAAACCCACCACACACTCCCAGGGAGAAAAGATCTGTCAATCTGCTTTCGTAAAGCCTAGGAAACCCTATGGGGCAGTTAACCCACTGCCATCGAGTCGATTTCAACTCAGAGGAAACCCTATGGGGCAGTTCTACTCTGTCCTATAATGCCGCTATCAGTCAGAATAGACTCGACAGCACACAACAACGACGTCATATATATGCACTCCAAGTGTTTTATTATATTTGTATTGCAATTTACTGCCATTCCAAATGAGTTGCATTATAATGTCTGTCAATCATACCTGTAGCAACACAAACCTCTAAAACCATCTTCTTTTATAACATTAAATCTACTCAATAATTTACACAGTAGTAATAAGTTCTAGAAATTCCTCAGAATATAACTAAAGTACATATAAAATATTGTTTACTTTCAATGGATGCTGTGTCAAATTCCAGTTAAAGAGGAAAAAAATGCTAGATTTGACATCCATGTGAAAATGAGACACCAAGGCAGATGCCACCGTAATTTTAAGATTTTTAAATTTGAGAATTGGAATAGTGAGGGCCTTAGCTTTCGTTTTTATCTAATGTAAAAGTACTCATTTCTCAAATGTTAGCACAGTAACCAAAAGCAAACATGTACATGAATACACACACACAAACACAACAAAATTAAAGCCTACATTTCAAGCTCCAGAGCCTCTAACCTCTGATACAATCAGATGCTGCACTTGGTTTTAGTTGCATTCTCCGGGTGTTCTGAGTCTTTACTGTGAATAAATCACTTAAATGAGTCTAAGAGAAATTAAAAACAAACAAAAAACCTAGGTTCAGCTCTGCCCTCAAGTTAAGCAGCAAGATAGAGTGAAAATAATTTGGCTTTTTGACAGAAGTAGTTTCAAATCCTGGCTCAACCTGTATCTATTGTCTGGCCTTGGGTGGGTGCTTTACCTCCATGAGCCTCAGTAACCCCTTATGTAAAATGGGATGGTAGTAATTACCTCCCAAGAGTTCTGTGAGGATTAAATAAAATAATTTCGTAAGGTGCCTAACAACAGTAGGTAATAAATAAATGTTAATTCTCTTCCCAAAGAAGATGAAAATCACCTTGGACAGAAGCGTTAAGAAAGTGTTGACAGCCCTCATGAAGGAGAGGGATGCACACAGCATTTTAATTGGTAGAGAACATAATTTGTAAGGGCATTCCAGTTTGCAGATGTGATAACAAAAAGATAGGAAAGGACTAGTTACTATAAGGAATGGAAAAGAGATACAGTTGACCGGTTAGTTTGCAAAGAAGAAACCCAGACATAAAAAGGAAAATATAAGGTATTTAGTGAGAGTCATTGAGATGAATCAGGGCTTTTGATTAAATGACACTCATTCCTGATCTTATCACTTGAGTGCCCTCTCAAAGTGAACCTTAGGTATAGTAAGGAATGATAGTGAAAGTAACTTCAACGAGACTTTGTCTCCAAACCCAAAAGAGGCTTAGTGGAAATAGCACAGGTTAAGACATTATCATCCACATTGACTCATAACTTTGGATCAATGGAAGGACTATGCCATCTTCTACACAAAATGAGCTTTCTGGGCCCACTGGCAGCCAACCAGTGGAACCTCTGTCCTGGCTTTCACATGCCATGGGTCAGCCAGATAACTGCAACCTGAACAAGAGCTGCGTTTCATCAAACCTAGGATGGCCATCAGGAGTCAGATACACAGCCAAACCCACTGCCACTGAGTCGATTCCAACTCATAGCGACTCTACAGGATGAAACAGAACTGCCCCATAGGGTTTCCAAGGCTGTAAATCTTGCCGTATCTTTCGACTGTGGAGTGGCTGATGGGTTCGAACTGCCTACCTTTCAGTTAGCAGCGGAGCACTTTAACCACTGTGCCACTAGGGCTCCTTAGAGACAAAACAAAAAAATAACAAACCCGTTGCCATCAAGTCGATTCTGACTCATAGTGATCCTACAGGACAGAGTAGAACTGCCCCATACAGTTTCTAAGAGTGGGTGGTGGATTCGAACTGCTGACCTTTTGGTTAGCAGCCCAAAGCTTAACCACTGCGCCACCAGGGCTCCTGCTTAGACAAACCATAACAAAATAAAAAACGCTTCAAAGTGAGGAACCTCATAGAAAACCCCTACAGAAAAGTGATCTTCTCTGGGGAAGGGTAAATGAGAAATAAACTTACCACGCCGGAAGAGCCAGAAATGAAACATGCATGTCTCAACCTTGTGACTTGTCTGATTACTCCAGTTAGCTTTCATTCAAAATAACAGTATTACATACAAAATGTGGGATATATGATAACCTCTGTCTTGGGCAGAAAAAAGTTTCAGGGAATTCCATCCTTAAAGCTTAAAAAAAAAAACAATATGTAACTGTAGGGCATCAATAAAGCAACTTCTATCCATTAATTTGGAAACCTTCGTGGTGTAATGGTTAACAGCTATGGCTGCTAACCAAAAGGCAGCAGTTCGAATCCACCAGCGGCTCCTTGGAAACCCTATGAGACGTTATACTCTGTTCTATAGGATCACTATGAGTCGGAATCGACTCGACGGCAATGGGTTTGGTTTTTTTATCCATTAATTCGGTTATGAAAAATGAACATCAATTTTCTGGGTCAAAACAGATTAGAAAAACAATGTGTGTACTACTGTTTCATGAGAAACTATTTGCTCTGTAAGCCTTCACCTGAAGTACAATAAAAAAAAAAAAAAAAACAGATTAGAACTCTTGCATAAAAAGAGTTAGCTTAATAAAAGCTCACAGAAAAGAATTATTTGTTGGCATTAGTTTATCCATGACAGAGTTAGTAATTACCTGTGTTAGGATTATTAGACATACATATGACAAAACCCAGCCCCAGGGGACCCTTAAACAAAAGGTCTCTGTTTGATGCCACTTCTTGGGAAATGCTCTGTTGCCATCATCCGTAGGAATACAGGTCTCTCCTTCAAAAACAGAGTCACTTGGTTTAGTGCCTTTGCAATTTTCTTGTAATACCCTCATCCCTACCCTTGGTACTCTGGCACCACGTTCAGAAACTTATTTAAAGTATGTGAAATATCTGACTCGATAACTGTGTATAACAGAACACAAAGAATTTCAGGGAATAAATGACATACAAATTGGACATAGGTATACACACTCAAATTCCATGTGGCCTGACTCATATTTACACATTAGACCATTCTTCCATGGCGTTTTCAGTCTCTTTCTTTCCTACGTTCACCCTCACTTTCAATTCTAACTCAAACCAGAGTCTAATCCACCTCCTTCTTTAGAAACAAGGAACACAGGGCTTCTTGTCTGAGCCTCCTCTCATCTCTTTGATTCTTGTTGCCACCACAACCCTGATTTTAGGCTTCCTTGGATTCTGCCTACACAAGTGTTCTAAATGTTCAGCCCCTAGTGGGCAGCTCGGGCTCCAGGGCTATAAGGGCTTCCAGACATTTTCTAAACTCATTGTTTCTCTAGAAGGTTCCAGTCTCTTCCCGGTTGGAAACCCTCCACCCGAATCACTATCCAAAAGTTTCAAACTGACCATTGTGATAACCTCCCTTCCCATAGACCTTTTTCTTCAAGGAGTCAGTAATATTTGCATTTATATCCTGACCTGTTTTCTCTCAGGACCGTACTGGTACCCCTGTAACTAGATCTCACAAGCCACTGACTTGGGCATAACAATTCAAAAATTATTCTGGGGAAGCACTGAGAGACTTGCTATGAGATAACACATATATAATTATATATCCATATATATACCCATTGTCATGGAGTAGATTCCGACTCACGGCAACCCTGTAGGGCAGAGTAAAACTGCCCCATAGGGTTTTCAAGGAGCGGCTGGTAGATTCGAACTGCTGACCTTTTGGTTAGCAGCCAAGCTCTTAACCACTATGCCACCAGGGCTCCATATATAATTACAGCAGATATATATTCTGGCATATAACTCCACAAGTAAATAATGAACAGATTTCAAAATATAAATTAAAACAAAAGATATGGAGATAACAAGATGACCTCATAGTGAATAGATAAAACAAAAGTGGGGTGGCTACAAATTTCTGAAAGGAGAAACGAAGAAGAGGATCTTAATAAAAGATTCTAGGCGTGCACTGGCAGTGCCTGAAGCCTAATGCAGATAACAATGATTTTCAATTAGTGTGCGGCTCCAGAGCCAAGACAGTAAAACTGCACAAATATATTTTTAAATCCATGAGGCTACTGTGCGGGTGTACGTGTAAAAGAAAAACAAATTCAAGCTGGTGTTCTGCTTAGAATAGTGTCACACCACACTCCCCAAACATTATTCTGTAAACCTAATTTATTTTTACTTTCTAGCATATGTTAATTAACCATGTTACAGACTTTTTAATTGTCAGTATAGAACATAACATTACTAATATCTCACCGTGCCTACTATGTAGGTATTATATAAAAAAGGACAATATTTACAGATTAAACTTATTCCATCTTTCAATCACATCAAATCGTAGTCCTCGTCTTTTTTTCCTATTATTTAACATGAGGCAGAGTCATACTTGACTACTTACTATATTTTAACAATAGTGATTTTTATTTAAATACATATAAAATTCTTGGAACAATGCCTGTCACATAATAAATATTTAATAAAAGTTAGATGTTATTTTTACTGTTGTTGTTATGTTGTTAATAACGATTTGCCTTACCATTAATGAATTCTGAGGCATTGGTGGTTTGGTGGTAGGATTCTCATCTCCCATGTGGGATGACCTGGATTTGATTCCTGGCCTATGTACCTCATGCACAGCCACCACCTGCCTGTCCGTGTAGGCTTGTGTGTTGCTATGATGCAATGCTGAACAGGTTTCACTAGAGCTTCCAGACTAGGACAGACTAGGAAGAAAGGCCTGGAAATCTACTTCTTAAAATCAGACAATGAAAACCCTATAGATCACAATAGCCTGATCTGAAACTGACCATGGGTGATGGTGCAGGACCAGACAGCGTTCTGTTCCATTGTGCGTGGGGTCACCATGAGTCAGAGCCAACTTGATAGCAGCTAACAACAACACTTATATCGTAGCCTAAACCTGCTACAATATTCCTACAGCTGTGCAGGAAGATTTAGATAGCTCTTTAGTCTTATAAAGTGGGATTCCAAATTTAAGTAATCAGAAAAATGTAGAATCAATTTGGCTAGATATCTTTTGTATACCACACAGGCACATTTCATTTTGTACTCAAATATTTTTCTAGTCAGTAGTACAAAGAGCTGTTTAACACTATATTTTAAAGAATACAGACAATACCTCAGTTAGGGGTGTTCAAGAAATCTATGACAAGGTATCCACAAAATTCTCTTTAAAATACATACAAAGTATCATTACACTCAGAGTTCCCCTTACCTCCAACTCATTCTTCATGCCTGATTAATCTTCCTGAAATATTGTCATACTCACTGTTATGGATTGAATTGTATTTCCCAAATATATGTGTTGTAAACCCTAACCCCTATATCTGTGGAAAGGAGCCCTGATGATGCAAACGTTAAGTGCTCAGCTGCTAAATGAAAAACATTGTGGTTAGAATCCACCCAGTGGTCCACATAAGAAAAGACCTGGAGATCTGCTCCCATAAAGATAATAGCGGACGAAACCCTACGGGGCAGTCACATGGAGTTGCTATGAGTCAGAATTGACTGGACAGCACACAACAACATACTTGCGGATGTAATCCCATTTGTTATGTTAATAAGGCCACATCATGTAGGGTGTGTTTTAAGTCAATCACCTTTGAGATACAAGAAGAGCAGATTAGGCACAGAGAAGCAAGCAGAGATGGGGGAGTGACAGGATACCATGCCACATGAAGATCGGCAAGGAACCAAGGAACAGAAGCTGGAAAGAGACAAGGACTTTCCCCCAGAGCCAACAGAGAAAGGTTTCCCCTAGATCTGTCACCTAGAATTAAGTCTTCTAGCCTCCTAAACTGTGAGAAAACAATTTTCTGCTTGTTAAAGCCACCCACTTGTGGCTATTTCTGTTACAGCAGCACTAAATAACTAAGGCACCACACTTAAAGCCTTTAATGGCTCCCCAATGCCCAAGGGATAAAATAGGAACTTGGTACCTGCATCATCTTCCTATACAGATACCAGACTACCTACACTGCTCCTCCCATCTACCCCAAACATACCAAGCCTATTCCACTCCTGTACCCCACCAATACCACTCACCATGACCACTATCCCTCTTTTAAGGCTGAGCGTAAATGTCATCTCATCCGTACAGCTTTTTTTGCCTCCCCTGGCTGGAGTGACACAGTGGTTAAGAGCTCAGCTGCTAACCCAAAGGTCAGCAGTTCAAATCCACCAGCCGCTCCTTGGAAGACCTATGGGGCAGTTCTACTCTGTCCTATACGGTCGCTATGAGTAGGAATCAACTCGATGGCAACAGGTTTGGTTTTTGTTTTGTTTTTTGGTTTTCTGGCCGGAGTGAGGTCTGTTTCTCCAGTTTTCTGCACGTGACTCTCCTGATACCATGCACAAGCCTTTATAATTGGTTGTTAACATTCAGGTTTATAGTCCCTACTAGGCTGCACTGTACTCTCTCTGAGAGTGGGGATATGTCTTCTAACCTCTGAAGTCTCTACGTGCCTAGTTTAAACCAGGTACTAAAGGCGTACTGTGCAATGAACGTTGTGGAAGGAAATTTGATAGGCAACCAATGTAAAAATCAAGACACAGTCCCTTGGTGTTAAGTTCTGAGAATGATCTCTCTTGAACCCATGTCTAGTTTTGTTTAACATCTTTATATAGCATTTGAAAGAAGCAGTACACACTGAAATCTGCACAACTGCATATAACTCTACCTTTCATCATGCCAACGTGCTGAGCTAATTGGGGATAAGCTGCAGGAAAGAAGGTCAAAAAAGCGGCAGATGACCCTCAATATGCACAAGATTAACACAACTCACTCAACTATCAGGTACAACTGTAACAGTGTTCGGGAGTCAATTTTAAGTGCTCCTGAATGACAGCAGACTAACATGAACTATAGCCGAAAAGAGCCGTAAATGCTGGGCATAGAGAGAATGCAGCCCTGCGGCTAACCAAAAGGTCAGCAGTTCGAATCCACCAGCTGCTCCTTGGAAACCCTCTGGGGCAGTTCTACTCTGTCCTATAGCGTCACAATGATTTGGAATCGACTCTATCACAACGGGTTTGGTTTTGGTTTTTGGTTTACAGAGAAAACATTTATTTATTGGGAATAAAACTGAAAACAATGTTACCATGCACAAAATTCAAGCACCTCTAAACTGGATAGCTCTAGGAAGTTTAAATTATTGCCCTTCAAATATACCAAAACGGAGAACGATTAAAATGATTCAGAGAAAGGAGAGATTTCTATGAAAGTACAAATTTTAAAATTAGGGTCCTTCAGTGTGGAAAAATAATAATTTAAAGTAGATATTTTTAACTTTTATAAAATTCAAGACCAAACTTATTCCTCAAATTATGGACAATTAGGAATAGACGAAAATGTTTGAAGTAAGTTATTTTCTGGAAAAAGGAACAAAAGAAGCCACAAGAGAGTGTGGATCTCTCTCATTCCTCTCAGTGTCCTAAATACATAAATAGGTCCAAGAATGGTTTAGTCACACTCAGATGATTGATCCGTTAGTTTTTAAGGGATATTTGGGACATTTGGTTGACTTCTCGCAGCTGACAACTAGTGCTGTTCTCCAAAAGGTCCCTCCCTTACTTCCAAAAGCAGGTACAAAACCCTACTTGGGAAACCCCTTGGTCTGACTCAATATAACCTTTCATATATTCTGACGATAAATGGAGGTCCACCAGGTATTTTGAGAAGTGAGGAGAAGGATTCACACTGTAAGAGAAAAGCACAGTATGCCTGTATTGAGGAGCTCTAAACCACAAGTTTCAGGGCAGGGCTGGGAGCGGAGGGAGAAGTAAAACATTTCATTTTTTATTGAAAAATTATACTCCAGGTGACTATTTAATTTCTGAGGTGCTCTCGACAGCAGCTAACAATAACAACAACTTTCGCTCATTCAAATATCATGCTGTAAATCTTTAATACAACAGGTTAACACCTTTTTTTTCTTTTTCTGCCAAGCCATTCAGAGCTCGCTAGAAACCTGCTTAACAAATCCCCAAATTTCAGACAATAGACTAGGATAACAGAGGCAAAAAACAGGCTGGAGTCACTGACTCCAGTGACCAAAAATGAGCTCAAATTTTCCTCCCGGTACTGAGTCATGCCTTTTTGTGTCAGAAGATATAGCTATGCTTTATTCTGGCGTCACTGTAAACTACTTTTCCGAATTATAAAGCCAAACATTCCTGTGAAATTGACAGGGAAAAAAAATACTACAGGGAAAATCCAATCGTGAATTAAATATATATATTTATATTTCTGAAGGACAGAACTTTAAATCCATCTCTTAAATATTTCCACTTTCCTAAAAAAAGATTGCTTCAGTTGTCTCTTTCCCTCTCACTGTTATCACCAATACTGAAGGACTAGTCTTTCCGATCTACTGTAACTATTAAACTGGCTATTAAACTATTCTAACTTCAACAAAATATGATGTGACCTTAAAATTTAGCTCGTGTTTTGTTTCATTCTAATCTATCATATGCTGTTGCCTCTTTGCATTCGCTATTTTTAGAAAATGCCCAAAGAAGGAATCAGCAAGTGCATTTTGTATTAATTTCTAGTATAAAAATAATTTTCAAACAATTAAAATTCCCTTTGTAATAAATTTAAACACAATCTCTCTTGTTTATATAAGCTTAAATAAAGGTCCAAAGAGCTGAGTGATTAGGCTCAGCGGCAAACAAAATAAAAGTATTATATTCTTCGACAGTCAAAGAAATCACTCTTATTTGGTGATCCCCTTATTATTGCTATCGTTAGTTGCCATGGGGGTTTATGTGAAAAAAATAAAATAAAATCCCACATGCACTTAGATAGAATTACAAATGAATGTTCTCTATTCCTGTTTATATTAAGAGTTCCAAGAATGACTATCATGTAAGTATAATGGAGGTCTTTTAGCAGTGCTGACATGAAAGGGCAGTTCAACTATGTTGTTTAATTGTATATATTCCAACGCTAGGCAAGTCTCCAAACGTTATTGTAAACAAAGTATAAGATCTGTAAGTTCAAGCAAAATAATAGAGTTCAGGTTTTTTAGTTAACTCTGAGTGACAGTTACCTTTCTCCCCAAGATTTATATATTGTTTTCCATGATTAGTGCTGATTGCTTTAAAACAAGCTGACATTTGGAAACTCAGTCTAATGTTATGCACTAAGGGTGTAATTTTTCTTTCCCCCCCAACACTGGGCTTTTGCAGTGGTTTGTTTCCAGGTCTACAGAAAAAGGTAATCATTACAGACTGTTGTGTTAAGATCAGAAATATAATAAGATGTAATAGAAATATATAATTAGTAGCTATACTGAACATGTATTAAGTACAGTGATTACTGTGTTATAGTGACGGAGTGATTTTGATAATTTGATGGAATTTATAACTCATGTTTTTGTACACTCTTGAAGTAGACACTAGTTTCCGTGCAATGATTAAGGAGGAAGGAGAAGCAGAGAACTATAGGATAAAAGGTAGCACATTCCCACCCTTGAGTTTTATGAGTCTCGTTTACTGTTCAAAGGACATTGTTTATACATTCCAGACTTCCATCTTATAATTGCTCCAGGATTTGTAAAAAGGAAATCTCAGCAGGGCAGCAAAATTTATTCAAAGCAATAGCTGCACATAATTGGTATAAAATACCAGAACAGTCTGCTCTGAAAACTCTTTCTCAGCAACACAGATTTCCACCCCCTCAGCTCCCTTTCTATAACCAAATGAAGTCTGACCCCTTTCTCTTGCATTACTTGAGTCTTTCCTTCCCCTGCTCAAACAACATATTTTTTAAAGGTCCTGCAGATAATTTTTCACACCATTTATTTGAGAAACTTTTTTGATGCCCATCTGATTCTATTAATGTTTACCTGGTTACTATGGCAACAGGTAAGTAAGAAGAAACCATGTTGTGGAAGAAAGCTGGTTTTATTGGTTATATTTTCATAAAACATTGAGTTAATTCTGTATTTTATCATACATAAAAGTAAACTACAAATTTCATTGTTGTGTTATCATCTCAAGAACTCAATTAAATGAACAAAAGAAAGGAAGGTTAGGTGTGTATATTATTATGCAAACCTGAAAAATACATTAAAGGAAGGTGAGTCAAAGCGCGGCATATCACATACCACAGTCTTTCTTTAGCTTACCATATCATTGGTCTTTAGCGTTAGTTACACTTCTAACAAAATTAATTTAAAGGTAAAATGGAAAGAAAAATAACTGCATCTTTCTATTCAAGATGACATTTTCATTTTAAGTTATTTTCAACAATCTTTGTTACAGCTTTGCTAATTTAATATCATTTTAAAACTCCATTTGATAGGGTTTTAGCAAATGTTTCTTTACTGATGCCAATAAGACCTTGTTTTTTTTGTTGTTGTTTTTGGAAAAGAAAAAAAAATCCCCATGAAACTGTAAACATCACTTCTCAACATTAAGGACATTTTTAAAATTTGTCAAATGAAATTTAGAACTTGTTCCTTTTAAAAGGCAGTTTCAGATATAATTCTGGTGTCCTACTGAAGACGTATCAAATAAAGCATAATGAAGAAAAGTTAGGCTTGAGTAGAATAAGAAAAATCAGAAAACAAATACCTATGAACTTAATGCCCCCCAAAAGTATTTTCAGTTGCATTACAGGCAACCTGTCATACTTATGATTTGATCATCTGTTTTTTCTTTGGAATAATAACGAGCTTCAAGTGATTGTTTTTTCAGATTTTAGACTTGGGATAATGCAGATTTCTGAAGGCAAGCTAAAGAGAAGAAAAAGTATTATGATAAAGGCGAAGAGAGTGCTAAGATTTAAAGACATTTTATCCTAAAGCTAAATATATATATATCAATAAACTTAAGGGGGGAAAAAAGAAAGAAATGAAGCCAAATCAATGTATCAAAATCTTACAGAGACAATAAATATGCCTTTAATACATCATTAGCCATATTTTCTTCTAGCCATATAGAAAATCAGTATAATCTTCATTCTGTGAATATCTTCTTTGCAACCAACCGTCTATACATGGATGCAACTAGTATGGTAATTAAGGATTACATATCCAGAATGATTATATCATAGAAATAAATCCGTTGTTTTTTAATTGAAGCCTTTTTAATGATGATAAATCTGGACATATTGTTCTAGTTTTAAATATAAAAACCCACTACTGTCAAGTTGATTCTGACTCAGTGATCCTATACGACAGAGCAGAACTGTCTCACAGGGTTTCCAAGGTGGTGGATTCAAACTGCCAACCTTTTGGTTAGCAGCTGTAGCTGTTAACCACTGCGTCACCAGGGCTCCAATAACTCAGTCTAAATAAATATAGCCTACATTTACAAAACATATACTACCATAAAAAAGATTCTTGTATTTTTTGCTTTGCTTTTATTAGCCAAAACCATGGACCTGCTCCACCTTAGTCGCCTTTCTTTTCTTTTCCTTTCCCTTTAAAAGTTGGCCATCAGTAATTACAAGATTCCTATAGTTTTGTATCCTTATGTAAGTTTTTTATCCAAAGTCTTCAGTTATTATTTCTTTATTCCTATTTTCCAGTATATATGGTGCCTAGTAATCTGAAAAAGCAAGATCCAACTTCTTCAATACAGATTAATACAAAAATTAAATCAGGGAGTGAATATTAACAATTTGCTAAAGGTGGACTGTCCAGTGTGAGAGCCACTAGCCACATGTAGCTAAAAATTAAAAATTCAGTTCCTCAGTCCCACTAGTCACAATTCAAATGCTAAATAACCCCATGGGGGCAAGTGGCTACCATATCAGACAGTGCAGGTAGAGAACAGTTTCATCATTACAGGAAGTTCTACCAGGCAGCACTGCACCCCAGGATTGTTTTAAATATCAAGCTTCTCAAATTCACTTGAAATGAGGTGCTTCTGATTATTTTTTAATCTCACCTCAATGATTTAACGTCAACACTTTTGTTTTGGGTATGTATCTACTGTGTAACACAAGGTACACCTCAGCTAGCAGCTAATTTTCTTAGAAAGTTGTCCACTATTGACAGCAACATGCCTGGCAAAATTCTTTGCATATAGTTAGCACTCACTAAATGCTTCTTAGCTCAGTCATCTGAGGAGTAACAGTGGATTTTTAAGAAGGCTACAATTAGCACTCTTAATTGAAAGAAGAAAAAACAAACAATTTTCCGTTACAGGAAAATAATCAGCAGTCATTCGTTTATTCAACAAAATATTTACTAATCCCCATACTTCCCTTTGCCTCTCTCTACTTTCTCCACTCTATTCCATGCCTTGGGAAGCTGACACTCGGCCACATCAGTGGGCTGCTCCTCCCTCCTGAGGTCAACATGGGTTGATATGGGTTGCCCTCAGTCCTTGGCTAAAGGTCATCATTCCTATCAGGCACCCGTCTCTGCACAGCTAACCCTCCAGATTCTGATAACTGCTCCCACCCCTTCCCCCTTCAGACCCTGCATAGTAAAGGTGTCCATCTTTTGCTGACCTCAGAGTATGGCATTATCCCTTTTTGGTTCCTCTAAATCCTGCCCACACATTTGTAACTATTCCTATTTATTAAACACTCCTTAAGTACCAAGTTTGAGTATGCCAGGTACTTCCCATCAGAACCCCGACTGACATAATCACATACTAAGTGCCAGACACAGTTCTGTACCCTTAGAGACCCCAGCTAATCAAGAAATGTAGTTTTTAGAAATGCAGCCTTTTTTTAAATTGCTTTTCAAAAGTAACGCCTTATCCATATGTTATTTTAAAAAAATTATATTAATAGAGTATAAATTTTCATTTAACTACGTTTAACTTAAGATAGTCGTTGAATATTTTATTTGTTTTTGTACTTCTTGGAGTGCTTATGTGACAATGACATACTAGCTTAATAGCAGTGATCCACCTTCTAGGCATGAACAAGGACACTACGATCAAGTCTAATAGTTAAGCTAGAGACTGAGAAAATTACTTAGGTAATTTAGACTAAAAGCCCATTTTTATCCTAACAATGTATGTCTTTTAAGCAGAAGCACGTCATCTCTAAAGAATTCTGGCTGCACCTCATATTTTCTCTTTATCACATTAGTAAACAAAAGATTTGGATTCCACTCAATAAAGATATTATTAAGTACATACTATGTGCAAAGCATTGTAATAGGCACAAAAAATGAACAAGATCTATTTCTTGTCTTTAAGATCTTATACACTTATGAAGGAGACCCATAAGTGCATAAACTACTGTTAACAAAATGCTATATTATTACTAAATATTCATATAACTTCATACTATGCTTTTTCTTTCCTAATATTTTCTGAATTTCTCAGTCTTCTTTCCCTAACACTAAATGTAAATTTATTATGTAGAATACTCTAAATGAAATGTCACTTAGTAAAAGTTACAATGGAATAAGAAAAATCAAATTAGTAACTTGTAATGTCTCCAGTTTTTAAAAATGCTACATGGGGTCACCATGAGTTGGAATAAACTCGATGGCACTAACAAGAAGTGAGATTACACAGGCTGCCCAAGAAGGAACACACAACAGAATTTGATATATCTGCCTCACTTTGCCTGCATATTCTTAAAAATGTGGGTAAATTGTTCTCAAAGGCTTCATAAATATGTTGACGCAGATGAAAGGTACTAAAACTAGAAATTTTTAGTTTAGAGAGTAAATTTGTGTCAGAAAGTAAATGTGCTATATTTCTAGGCATAATAATTACTCGTCCCGCTTATCTGAACCCTAACTTTCCTTCTAAACTTTAAGTCACTCTGACTGAAAATATACATTTCTAACTCAGACAAATAATGCACATGGCTTCTAAGATGCATGCCAGTCTTTCATACTGAATATTAAATACGCAAAGGAAATCCAAATACAAGGCCACTCCGTGTTTTGGGAGAGATCTGGAACAATTTATCTAGGCATAAGCATTATTAATGGCAAAATGTTGTGGCTCAACATGTTAAAATGATCCATTTAATCCCACCCAAGGGAACTTTCTAGCCCACACAGTCAACTGATCTGTAAAAGGCACCCTAAGTTTTCTACAAAGGCACATCTCTCCTCATTCTTTAAACATATCACCTTACTGGAAACCTCCTTAACTATGACACCAACTAATAATGGTCCACAAACAACCTGGCTTTCTTACAGATAATATAGAAGTCCTACACCAATTTTAAATGGCCCATAGCCTTTTCTGTCATTTCCTCTTGTGCATCCAAAGCTTCTAGAGTTCACCAGTAATGGTTACACACATTAACAGAAAAAAATAAATAAATAAAGGTTTGAACCAATAGGTGCAGAGGATCCCTGCAATAGTGAGAAAAAAATACAAAAAAAAAAAAAAAAAAGCTAGCTTCAACTGTACTTTGCATTATTCAATAATGTAACCCCCAAAAATTGGGTGTAAATCATAGTAAAATATAAACTCATCCTTTTCAAATAAATTAAGAAATTATTTCATAAACCATTCTTACTATCTAATTAATCTTTAATAGGCCATGGTTCCTGATGGTTTAACTTTAAATTATACTTTGTCAGAGTTAGTGACCTGTAATACTCTTTGAAATACGTAAATGAACTATGGAGGCGTCTTTACTAGTCAATCTTTTTTGTAAATTGTGGAAAAATCATTCTTATTTGTTTAGTGTACCCCAATTTTTCCTGTATTTGATTTCTCTGGTATATAACCAGTTGTGACATTATCAGCTGGTGTACTTAATAAGTACATGATCCAAACAGTATGAGGCAAAAACTGTGCCCAAATACCACAATGGGCTTATGGACGACACCTACTGTGCATTTTGTTTCCCCAACGTTATCCGCATAATTGATTAAAACAGAGCTCCTGAGGCCTAATTGTCTGATAAGTGCTGAAGACTGTCAACCATGTTCAAACATCTTGCAAAAAAAACAAGAGATATCAGAGTTGAGTCTGGAGTGCTTGGCATAAAAAGTTGGTTCTCATCAGAACAGTGAATGAGATGGCTGGCTTCAGCAACTAAGGGAGGCATTTAATCAGAACCTCTCTGTTTTCCTGGTGACCAGACAGGTTCCAGCAGGTACTGATGGCAGGATAGAGAGAATTTAGCAAGAATGAAGTAGTCTGGAGTCTACCCTGGCTGTGTGGAAAAGCTCCAGGCATGTTCAAAAAGTAAAAGGGCTTGGTCCCAGACCCAGGACTATAATAAAAACAAAGACACTTAGAAATGTGGTAAAGAAAGAATTCAGAACAAGGCCATGAATAGGCCAGGAGCTATGGAGGATGAGTCGGGTCCAGTTATGGGCTACCCAGCTAATCTGCGAGGGGTTAAAAACCAGAAGCAAAGCAGAGTCAACTCCGGGACGTGGTCCTGGCAAACCAGGAGAAGAGGCCACGCTAGTGCAGGGAAGCACAGCAGTAAGGCCAGTCCTGACTGCCGGGTGACCTCAGACAGACTGGCCACAACTGATTCCTGTTCAGACTCCAGCTGGTGCTGCTGGCCCCATTCACATTCCAGTCTGACCTCCGCGATAAGTCTTCCTGGAATGACTGCTGAAACTCATGTGTGGTCTCCCTTCTCTTTTCTTCTCTTCTGGCCATTGGCACTGGCCAGTCATGTGAGGTTAGCCCTCCACTCTATCTCTGCCCTCCTACAAGCAGTTCCTCCATTCTCTCGGCCTCTCTGCAGCTCTACTTCTGCCTATACTCTCTGGGGAGTTTTCCTCATCTGTAAAATGAGTGACCTGGACCAGATGTAAAGTTCCTTTCAGTTCTAACATTCTGTGATTCTTGGACGTTATAAATTCCCAGAATCATAAAATTCAGAGTTGAAAGAACTTTAGAAGTCATCTATTGAACCTCCTACTCAACCTAGGCTAACCTAGCCAGAACTAATAAGCTTTGAAAGTTCTATGAAGTTGTTTTTGGCTAGCCGAATATGGCAATAATCAAAGCTTAAAACCTTAAACATAAAGCATGAAAAAAAACATGAGACTTTGAGAACATCTAAGAAAAAGTCTGAAGGAGCTGAAGTCCACAGAGCAGCATGTTCTACTGTGTAGAAGTTACTACCTAAGCAGCAATTCCCAATCTTTGTTACCACCATTAACAGTGGCATACTGAAAAATCACAAGGGATGTCAAAAAATTCTCCAAACAAAACTAATTTTCAATTTACTATTATGTTTATAAGTATATAATCAGGGTGATGAGGGGTCACAATATCAAATAAACAAAGCCTCAAAAAGAAAATAAAGAGTATAAAAGAGAAACAGTTATATTTTGAGATGCAGTCACAAAAAAATAAAAAAGAATGTCATCTGTTCCTATGGGTAAGTTTCAGTCAGTGGTAAGCTACTTTCCAAAATCAATTTTGATCTCATAATAAATACTCTCTCTCCCTCTCCAAAAAAGTTATTTTCTTAACAGAGAGTTTGGGTCAACTATCACCCCCAGGATTTTAAATACATTGGATGTATTAAAGAAACAAACATTCAGAACAACAGCAATTTTCCACTCTATTTTATTATTAATTACTTAAAAACAGTAAGTTCATAAATAAATAAGAAGAGCTATATCATACTTACAGTTTGGAAGACTCACTACTGTTAATAAATCAATTGTCCCAAAATTGATGTATAATTTAACGCGATTCCAATAAAAATCATTGCAGATTTCTTTTCTGTGAAAATTGACAAGTTGATTCTAAAATTTATAAAGATATACAAAGAGCCTAGAATAGTTAAGATTACTCTGAAGACGATTATATTGCTATGAGTCCAGAAAAAGAACCACACAAATACGGGCGTATGATTTACAGCATAGGCAACACTGAATTTCAAGGGGAAAAACGGCCTTTTCAATAAATGGTGCTGTATCAATTATATATTCATATGGGGAAAAAAATGAAACTTGACCCTAACCACACTAAACACAAAAATTAATTAGAAATGGATTACAGACCTACATGCAAAAGGTAAAGTAACAAATATTCTAGTAGAAAATGTTGTAAAATAGCTTCATGACCTTGAAGTAAACAAAGATTTGTTAAACAGACACAAAAGGCAATGATCATAAGAGACTGGTAAATTGGGCTTCATTAAAATTTAGAACTTGTATTAAGATATCAGTAAGAGACTAAAAAGGAAAACTGCAGATTGGAAGAAGACAGTCTCATACATACATTTAATGAAAGATTCATATTCAGGATATATTAAAGAATAAACCAATCAAAAGGCAAATAACCCAATTTAAAAAGTGAGCAAAAGGGTGAATTGTATCTTAATAAAGCTTTTATTTAAAAAAAAAAAAAAGTGAGTAGAGGACTTGAAAGACATTTCACAAAAGAAGCTATCCAACTGCACAATAAATATATGAAAAAGTGCTCAACATTACTACTAGTTAGTGAAATGCAAATTACAACCATATTTAGATACTGCTATATATCCACCAAACCAAAACCCAAACCGTTGCTGTCCAGTCAATTCCAACTCACAGCGACCCTACAGAATAGAGTAGAACTGCCCCATAGGGTTTCCAAGGCTATAAATTTTCATACGGAAGCACACTGCCACATCTTTCTTTCATGGAGTGGCTGGTGGGTTCGAACCACCAACCTTTCAGTTAGCACTCAAGAGCTTAACCAGTGCACCACCAGTTGAGCCCCTATATACCCACCAGAAGGGTTTAAATGAAAGACTGACAATATCAAGTGTTAAGGAGGATGCAGAGCATTAGATTTCTCACCCTCTGCTGGTAAAAGTGGAAAACTAGTAATATATGGACCAAAGCTGAACATACACACATCCTATGGCCTACCAATTCCTCACAGTGCATACACTGACCCAATGATATGAACAAGAATAACTGTAGCAAATTTGATTCATAATAGCCCAAAATTGAAATGATCCTAAATTCCTAGCAATAATAGAACAGATAAACATATTCCTGTCATGGAATACTACATAGCAATAAAAAAAGAACAACTGCTACACATAACACGGATGAATCTAACCAAACAAATGAGCTAAAGAGATATACAAAATGATACATACTATATGATTCATCGGAGTCCTGATGGCACAGTGGTTATGAGCTATGGCTGCTAACCAAAAGGCTGGCAGTTCGAATCCACAAGTTGCTCCTTGGAAACCCTATGCGGTAGTTCTCCTCTGTCCTACAGGGTCTCTATGAGTCAGAACCGACTCATCGGCAACGGATTTGGTTTTATATGATTTCAATTATGTGAAGTACAAGAATAGGCAAAACAAATGTACAACAATAGAAGTCCGACTAGGAGTTATTTTTGGTAGGTACAAACTGGAAAAGGGCAGGAGAGTGCTTTCTGGGTTCTGGAAACGTTATTGTATCTTGACCAGGATGGTAGTTACAAATATGTGAATCTGTATACTCTGCACTATACTGTATGTATGTTCTACCACAATAAAAATTTTAAATAAACAAATAAATAAAATTATCCCACTATGCTCCATGATGTCACAAACTGTGTCTTATTTATATTTGCATTTTCCAGGGCCTAATATGATCCCTGCTCCATAACTACTGAATTTAATTAAGTTGACCAGGTACTTCCATATATATATAATCCTAACTAGATGGTTTTAGTGTAATATGTCTGAGTTGTCAACAGAGCTATAGCTGTGAGCTTTCTACAGACTGCTTTAAATTCTCGATGCATTCATTTTTAAAATATCTGGCTTTCCCTCAAAAAGGGAGATAGGAACATTTGCATATTAGAAAACAAACAAAAACGACCCCATGTGTAGGGTTTAACAAGATTCAGATAAAAGAGGCAAAGGAAGAGGAAACAAAGAAAGGTGCTGTTGTGGCGCCCTAGAAAGCAGATGTTCATTAGGGCCCAGACACACAGATTACTATCACAATGTACTTATCTGAACATGCTATCATCAGACCACACAGTCAAATCAAATTTTGAAGGCTCAAAGGACGTGCACTGAAGAACATCCTGTGCTGCTGAAACATGAATTTGTATTTTGTGACAGAGACAGAGAGGCAGAAAAGAACACCAGATATCACCTACTGTCATTTTAAATTCTATTTGCGCTGTATGTTAAGATCTCATCTTTTTTAAAAACAGCAATCAAAGTCAACATTTAAGATTTCTGCTATTAAAATTAACATCTGAGAAACTACTACTAAGAAGCACAACTCTTTAGTATTTTGCAAATTAACAAAAACACACAGCTCTTTGCAATTATTTTTTCAAAGTTTACTAAAATAGTCTAGAAAAGGAAAAAATGGTTACATGTGATTTGAAATTTTAGTGTAGATTAAGAAAAAAAAGGAACAGCTTACCATTTGGCTGTCCTACTTTAGTTCCAATCTCATTAGGAGTACACTTTGTCATCAAAATACTTCCATTATGCTAATTATGTACTCTTGTTCAAAGTATTACATCATGTCTGTGCTTCTATAACACATATATATTACCAAATAAAATTTTATTTAAAATTTCCATGTAAAATTGGATAAGGACTAGAAGTAAAAATCAGATTCAAAAGGACAATTGTAGTTAGCAAATTCTTAATCATAACCTGTAGCAGTAAGAGGTGGTAAAGATTTTTTAGCCAAATTAAGTTAGACACACATGGTCCCTGATTTGTGCAGATTCAGTAGGAGTAGCTTATATGTAATGGTCACTCTGGTAGAGCCAACAGCACACACATCTATTGCTGGTCAGAAGTCCAGAGTGGCAAAGTCTTAGTGTGTAGGAAGAAAAGCTAGAGGAGGGGGTGGAGAAGGAAGGGAGAAAGGGAACACGCTTAGAGATTGTCCAAACCCTTGCTGGTTATTGCCATGGACTTTACCCCCACCCATTCCCACTTTGCAGACCGCAGTCTGTTGAGCTGCAATCCTCAAACAAAATACCAAGGGATCTATGGTCTTAGCAAGGCCCTTAACCATAGATTAGTTCAGTCTTTGTCCTCCTTTTTGGGGTAGGATTCTTAACCTGTGCTTCACAGGCTGAATTCTATGCAAAAATTTGAGATTTAATGGGAGTATCTCATTAGTTTCTCACAAAGTTTTAGGGTTCCCCTAAGAGTTAAGAACCATTGTTGGGCCAGGACTAGGTGGAAAAAACAAACAAATAAACAAATGAAGGAATTGGGCAGGTTTTTTCTTCTTTGTCTCTTTGTTTACTTCTTGTTACCAGCCTCAAGAGCCATTTGCTTGATTCAGGGCTACAGAGGGGTAAGGAAAAGTGATGAGGCTGTAATAATCCAGCCAGCAGTGAGCCAGGGATGAGAACTACTACTAGAAACCCTCCAGCTGCTATAAAACAATTTTTTCAGTTGCTGGGAAAGGGAATAAGATTATCTCTGAGGCCGGCACAAGAAAAGAAAAGAGATGAATGGGGAGTGAGTCTAGGAGTGAGGAGGGCTCCCAGGACCTTACCCCAGCAGGAAGCTCTAGCCCCTACAACTCCCTGCTTTGCAAATCGCTGACCCACTGGTCCTTCACACACTGCACCTCTCATCTTTTTGCATCCTCTTCCCCAGTTCTAGAAGCTCCAAGCGCCACTGAAGGACTGCAGGGGAGCCCTGTCCTCCTACTGCCCTTCAGGTGATGAAGAAGAGACTTCTCATTCCCCTAGAAGGGGTGAAGATGGGTTCCTGGAATTCCAGCTCTGAATACTCACCCCAACCCCCAACCCCCAGAGACATTATCCATAACAGTGGTTTGGTTCTACACTACTATTAGTATGGAACAACTATATGTGAATTATAAAGTGGGTTACTTGTACAGGATTTTATGGCTTGGCTGGGGATTCTACCACTAAGGATAACAATTCATATACGAAATGAGTTTCAAGTTCTAAATAACCAACTAACAAGCCAACTTTGTGAAACAAAACTTGGAAACATAACCGACCTGTAGGTCAAGGTATACATAATCGTTAAAAAAAAATGATCTACATCACCAGGAAAACAGAAAAGAGAGTTTTTGCTACAGAAGTTTTTTCCAGTAGTCAATTCTTCCTGTACTATTTATTTAATTTTTAATAAAAGTACACAAGTGATAATGTAGAATGACATCTAACAAGGGGTTGAAATTAGGAAACTATTGTTTTTTTAGACTTCCATCCTAAAAACAATGAAATTAACCAGAGCTGTGCCTTGTAGGAGGCAGAGATGGCCTTGGGAGTATTTCAGCTAATGACCTGAAAATGAGAACTGGCAAATTTTTCTTTTTACAACTGTCTGCATTTGTCAAAAGTCTGCTTAGTGATGAATCCAAACTGTTGCTGAGAAGAAAAAGGTAAAGCCCATGGAATTACAAATTTCTTAAAATTTACTCTTCGCTATGACCAGATATTTTATCTGAGATTTTAATATATAAAATGTGAAAATAAGTCATTGTAATTCTACAGGGTTTAAGGTTTTCCAGTACAAATACACTGCCAATTGCAACACTCAAAATCAGAATGCTTAAAAAGCATTAAACAAGGGAAAAAAAATATTATCATTTAAGAAGTTCAAGTATAATCTAAATGTAAGCTTACCCACTGCTGCTGAGTCGATTCCGACTCATAGCGACCCTATAGAACATAGTAGAACTGCCCCACAGGGCTTCCAAGGCTGTAATCTTTACATAAACAGACTGCCACATCTTTTTCCCTCAGAGCGGCTGGTGGGTTCAAATTGCTGACCTTTCAGTTAGCAGCCAAGCGCTTAACCATTGTACCACCAGGGCTCTTAACTTATAATCTAAAATTCCTTTTTGGTGACTTTGACTTACTTCCTCCAAGAAAATCAAGAGCATGGTATCCCATGATATACCCATCCAACTCTTCCCAATGTATGTATTCATTTTTTTCAATTTATAAAAAAACAAAACTAGTGTCATGTAAAATTGGCCCACACACCTGCAGAGTTGGGAAGATGATATGTTTTTTCCTTCAGGATCAGTAAAAATTATTTATGACATGTATGAAATGATCCAGTTTTGTTGCACAAAACTTTTCCCTGAAAGCACTGTTTATCTGGGACCCAACAGTCCAACTTAATAGCACACGTTGCTCAATGGGTAGCCAGAGAGGGATGGATTCCGGGTCCCACAATGGGGCCAAGTAGAGGACAATATGACTCCTAAGGACTTGGTTCCATTTGCAGAAGTGAATAATAGCTTATTTTAAAAGAATTGAAACTTGAATGACCAGATAGAGAGAGCAAATAGCTATATCCCTGAAAGATCAGAAGTAATTACATGTCTGTTATTTTCTGAAGAAATGCCAGCGTATTTCAGACACATTATCAATGCGCAGACTACAGGCAAGCAGCGATCTAATTAGCAGCATAACAAAACCCCAAACTTATTTTTTGTCCTTTTCTGTAAGCAAGGCTAATGAGTTAGGAGAAATAACCATCATTTAAAATGGTGCAAAACAATAAAAGTAACATTTCTGTATAACCATTACGTCATCATTAAGGATTATATTATCAGCCTGTCATAATCCTAATTGGTTGGCTTAATTACACATTTTAAAGCACAAAACTGGGAAAATACTAATGTAAAATAAAGTAATTGAATATGAAAATTTGGAGGAAGGAGTTAAGATAAAGTGCAAAAAAATGTTTTTCTTTAAAATGCTAGGTATTCATATGAGGATTATAAAGCAGAAAAACTACAAAACAATGCTGATTATCAACTCAAGACATTTTCATCAATTTGTCTAAAGCCCAATTTACTTTTTAAATTTCCAGGTTTATTATAGCTTTTATTAGAACTGTACTTTTTTTCTTACAAAATGCATGGCACAGTTTTTAATCCCACCTATATATGCTCTGTCACTCAGACTCTTGGTTTGTATGCTGCCTTCCTGGGTATACTATCTGTAAATATTCTTTGCTTATTTCTTGTATCATGTCTATTTTTTCTTCCCTGGCAGCTTGTGAGGTGCTGCAGAACAGAACACTTCCTAACCTTTCCCAATGTCAAGTGCAGAGAATTGTGCACTGGGGTCACTCAGCAAATACGATCGATTGGCTAGTGTTTTAGCCCTTCATGAACCTCAGCAATTTTCCAACGAGCTACCATCTTAAAATTTAACCTAATTCCAGAATACAGATGTTACAGTCAATGCAGAAAATCATCCGCCGGACGGTGATTTTGTGTGCTTATAGCACCAGATTTATAAGCAAGTTAATTGTTCATATTACATCTAATCTCTCTTTCAGAATCTAGGTTTCCATATTAATCATCCAGAAGGCTATTCTCCATCCTGTAAGATGACAAATGCATCCATTTAAGAATTAGCTAAAAGATAACGTACAGAAAACAACAATGTTCAGCTTTATACATTTTCTGTCCTAGGAAGTCTGGATGCTGATTTTTTTTTTTTTTTTTTTTGCCCTCTCCTTTCGGTCTCTCTCTCAGCATCTTTGACGTGCTTATTTTCCAGGGCTTGTTTGAAAAATTAAAATATTCAGATAATTATGTTAAGGAGACTAGATGCATTAAGCAAAAATAAGGAATTAGATTATAGCAGATACATGTTCAGCTTGTTGTTGGCTTAGCTGTCACTATCCCCTGTATGCTTTTTGCCTCGTATCTACCAGATTAAGAAATGCTTAGTTTCAATTATTAAATTTGTGTGTGTGTTCAAATTTTCATGTGTGTTTGACACGTGGTTCTAAGAAGACTGTCTGCTGTGCCCAGTGGTAAAGGTCTATATCATTCAAGTGCTCTCTCTGACAAAGGCACAGCCAAGTTCCATCAGGTTTTACCATGTATTCATTAACATGATACAGCAGAGAAACCAAAACATTTAAATTCATTCCACATAAAATACCCAAGCTCAGTGTTCAATTTTTGAATACATGTTTCATTTTACACCAAATATTATGCTACTGCATTTAAATCACTGACATATCATTACTAGAGTTTCTTTTAAATAAGCTATTTAACACGGAATAAAACACTTCCACTTAAGAGCAACTTAATATATTCTTGCTTATTCTTATAATATCCCAATGAATGGCATAATAACGGGATTCTCCGTACTTAAACACTAGATAGTCAAATGTCATGTTTACAGTTATGCACGAGCCAGGAACTGAGAGATAACCATAACCCTAAATACTTCAGTCTTAGTTTAAATTTGAGTTGTTATTCATTAAATGAATACATATTTTTACCAAGTCTGAAATACACCTAAGAAACGATTTTTTTGAAAATTCAGGAGGAAAAGTTTTGGGTATGTTGGCAGGACCAGTGAGACAAAGGCAGGCTGAATCGCCAATTTATCATGTGTGACATTTTCTCCCTTGATACAATACTATAGGATTTTTCTCTTACACCATCATCTTTAATAAAGACTGCACAAAAAGGCACTTTTGATCCTATAAATTAAGCACTGACTGGCTGATATGTGATCCATCTTAGGGATCTTTCTCATTTCAAAGTTTTCACTATAAGAACAAAATCAATCAAAATACAAAGCAAACTATGTTGAGATTTCATCAGAAAATTAGGCTAGATTATTATATTTGTAGATTTCCAGTCTAAAGAAATTTGCATGCACCTATTTTGAATGACAATAGTTCACTAACAAGCATTTATTTAGCACCTACTCATCTGGGGATATCCTTTGAAGAGACACTTAGAGTGGGATTATGAGACCATGCTAGAAGACAATACCTTTAGTTAATTGAGCATCCAAAGAAAACGAAGTAGACAAGAAATTCCTCATCTTTAAAAAGACTAAATGATATGCAAGTGCACGAGTCATTTTTCCTAAGCACCTATCCTCCCATCCTAGATTTTCCTCAGATGCTTGTTACTGGTTAAGCAGATATAGAAAAAAATAAATAATTTTCTTTTCTGGTTACTTCCACTTCAGTAAAAAAAAAAAAAAAATTAAAAAAGATCCCTTTGTCTTTAGCTAAAAAGCCATAACTTAAAATTTCAATATCCATTATGTAAGTTGGGGTAATTTTAAAGTTTCAATAAACCATTAAGCAAATTACAAAGTCAGGGCAATATATCAGCAAACTTTATTAAAGATTTTTTTCTTGAAACGGTATTACATGGGAATTGCCCATATCTGAATGTAAATTCAAAGCCAAGACTGCCAAATATGTAAGTTATACTGGTATCAAATGATTGAATACTTTCCTACTTCTCTTCACGTATCTTTTCCTGTTTCTCTCTAGTAGCTTATGATCTGGCTCCTAACATATAAAAAAAATCTATTATGGAAAATTCAAAAGAAATAGCTATCAGAGGGGGAGGGAGGGTAACAATATTGCATTATAATGCATTTAATTTAAACATTTCCATGACCTTGGGTCTACAATATCACTTCTAGATAGCTACAATATTTTACTCATCTAAGGAAATAAGGTTTTCCATCAGTGTAAAATATTGCACTGTTGCACTGATATAGCTAAGCAAATTTTATTCACCTCATAAATGTGTTTCTTAAGACACAAAGCAGTCAATTTCTTAATAGCATGTCTTTATATCAAGGTTTCAAACCTGTTTGTTCAGTTCAAACCCCTACTGATAATCTGCATTTCTAACAAGTTTCCAGGTGATGCTAAAGCTGCTGGTTAGGGACCAATTCTGAGAACCACTAGTAGAGCAGCAGGTCTCAAAATTTATTATACATAAGATTCACCTGGGGATCTCATTAAAATGTAGATTCTGATTCAGTATATTTAGGGGTGGAAATGCAAATTCTCAGCAGGTGTTTGAACCGATTTGAAGCTCTGCTTTGTACTGCCAATCTACATTAATTATTGTACTCAGTAGTTCTATGCATCAAATTTATCTCCCGATTCCTGGAGAAAGACTGTTTGATACAATACTTAATTGGGTTACAACTAAGTTAGAGCTAAGGAATTCAACAAAATGTAAATGCACACAAAAACTATTTTGCCCTAGTAGCCTATGTTATGAATGAATCCTAACTTACAATGACTCTTTTTTTTTCTTCTTCAGATTTTGAAGCTAGGTTCAGATATGTTCTTTGGCGTACACTTCAACAAAAATGGATTTAAAACAAAAAATTATGTAGAAAACAATACTACTATGTACACAAATATTAAAAATCAAGTTTTCAATATGATGTATTTTATAGAAACATTTTGATAAATATGTGAATACAGATTACAAATGTGACAAACTGGTTTTAATTGGTATAAAGTAGACTTTTTTGTAAATAATATGTAAACAAAATCTAACTAGTCATGTAAATAAATTTTTTACATCCCTTTCTTCGAAAGAAATATAAGTATTTCGAGCCACATGAGTATTTGCATATATGCACTGGCAGTAATGTATACTGTGGCATCTTTGAAATAAACAGACCATAATTCAAAGGTTGCCTTTACAATAAGTGAAATTAATACAGCCATCGGATGAAAATGTGTACATACAAATATACATTAAAATGTGTTAAAGTATCAAAATTATTTCTGTGCAGCTGAAAACTGGATGCCAAATTTAATTTTTCATATTATAGCTTAAGTCATTTTAAAATTTAGAAAATCCTTTAGAACAATATCTGCTTATGTTAATGAAGGTACATCAGCCTGCATCTCAGAATGAATGTCAGGTGGTAAAAAGAGTCTGAAGTTATAAGACCATCCTTACCAAGATGGGGAAAAACAACAACAACAGACGTGTAAAACCAAGTTACTTGAAATTTGTTACTCTATACTAAGGTATTACGAAAATCACACAATCTTCTTCATTTCCACCTGCGTCCTGCTTTCCACAGCACCCTCAAATTTACTTTATTTTTAAGCAGATGTATTGCTTTTTCTAGTGATTTTCTCTCTATGAAAGCATAAAAAACACACCAAGATGGTCACTTGCTCTAATACAGCTCCTTAATATTATTTTTTCATTAATAAAAATGTAGAAATAACTACTACGTTTTTATGGGAAACATTACAAAATAAATTTACCAAAACAGACTTGATTGGGTCATTAACATAAGAGGAATGACTTGACATAAGTAACTTTGTAAAGTATAGCAACAAAACTCATTCTCAAGTACCATTTTAACTAGTATCATCTATTCTTTCTAACTAAAAGAAATCACAGCCGTTTATGCTTTCTTGATCCAAGACAATCACATCCATCTCTTGATCACAAGTTTAAGTTAAATGTCACTTTTTAAATAATTATGCCATTACTCAGTTTTTGAAACAGTTTTCAAACAGAAGTTTCAAAACAACTCTGGTTTGCAAACACAATCACTATAAACAGAATGATGATTCTCTTCCACACACACACACGCACACACACACGTATGGATAATCTCTACAGACTGACAAATTGTGAGTTTATTAACTCTTTAGGTAGATTAGGTAATGCTTGTTTTGAAACTACAAATCAAATGAAGTATTTTTTTTAATGAGTCACACTACTACGTTACGGATAGATTGGTAATGGAGGAAAAAAAAAAAGTTATGCATTTCAAACTGTGCTCACCTAAGATCTGCATCTAGTCACTTTACATTTTTAGGAGATGTCCCTCTCCGTGATCCAATCAAGATACTTTTACAATAGGGAATTTAGATTTAATTACCAAACTTTAATACCATGCTATATAGGTCAAGTGACTATGTGTACCTTTCTCCTGAAACAAAAAAATTCAGAGTAATAGGATTTCAGATTTCATAGTAGAAACAGCAAGATATGTTTTGAGAATGTCATTTACCATAATGCAAATCAATATTAAATGATTTACGCAGGAAGCACTCTTTCAGAAAATGGGCCCTAAAGCTTTCTGAGATCCGACGCTAATTACTAGAGCAGGCTCTTGCTGTTTGTCTCTCTCTCTTCAATTATTTACGGGGCAAAAAAAAAAAAAAAGCCAAATGGCATTGCATTAGCTATATTAAATGTTACATATTTGGGTTTCTAACTTACCGAAGGTACATAAAAATCACTAAGAGAAATGTGTCTGTAGAAAGGTAGAGTTTTTTATATACCTGAGTATATATATTTATTATTCATAAAGTTAAGTGAATTGGCTGTCCTTTAGGCACCCAATGCTGCATATTTAAACACCTGCATTAAACATACATGACAGCTAAAAGGTAGTGCATTGATTACACCACAAAATTTCTTTAAACAACTAATATTTACAAGGTAGCTCACAAAACCAGTATTTCTCTCGACTTGCTGAAAACAAATATGAGAACCACACAGACATGAATAACTGGTATCCATCCTGCTACCATCTTGCTGGTTAATGGCCACCCAAAATAAAATGGGAATGGAGGGAGGGCGAAATGAGAGCCTACCAACTAGGAAATGTCTGGTCTAGATGCTGACAAGTGTCCTTTTTACATGAACAAATACAGAGCTATGCTGTAGGTACACGACAACATGGACCACACACATTGTAAGAAAGGAGAGCTGATCAGGGTTGAATCAGAGATCCTTTGTATCAGGCCAGAAATGTCTTCTGCCAGCCAGCAGGGCATAATTATAACCTCCCCAAGAAAGTTCAACACTGCATCCATACCTGATTCTTTTCTGATCTAGAAGGACACCTTGCAGTTGATGAAGGAGATGCTAACTGCTGAAGGCTGGTGCATCCAACTTTCATTCTCTCACACTGTGAAAGAAATTCCCAAAGCAGCGAAATCTTTCATCATGCAATATATATATATATGGAGCCCTGGCTGCGCAGTGGTTAAGAGCTCCGCTGCTAACGGAAAGGTCAACAGCTCGAATCCACTAGCTGCTCTGAATATATTTATTCAGAGACACCAAATTCTTACTGTAAAAATAAGATGGGCCCACTAACAAAGTACCAGGGTACCTAGAAAGTCAGTCGCATTTTGTAAACCTACATGTCATCAACATGTTACCCAAGAGTGTGCGAAGGCCACTTCTGGAGACAGCACCACTGAAAATCAATATGCGGTAAACATAAAAGGTAGTTGGGTTTGGGGGGGGTTTGTTTTGTTTTAACTAAATACAAACTCACTTCTTTCTCTGCACTGAAATCTGCCCATTGTCTTTCCTTTGCAAAAGCTCCAAGGGAGATTAAAAGGAACATCAATGAATGCTAAGTGAACTTTAGCCACTTTTCTACACAAAACACCAGCGTAAAAGTAGAAATCAGTAACCAGGTGAAGTGCCACACCGCACAAAGATCAGAGGCGAGGGGCGGGCGCAAAGGGCCGGGGGCGGGGAGGAAAATGTCCCATCTCCCCCAAGCCCAGTCATCGCGCGCGCGGGAGGTTGAGGGGCGTCCCTCGGCCGGGGGGCGGGTGGGGGGCGGCGACGGGAGGCTCCGAGGCGCTTAGAGTTACTGGTCGCAGGGCGAGGCCCTGCAGAAGGGGTCGAAACGCCGCGACGCCAGCGGTCTTGCAGCGGGCCCCAGGCGTCGGCGGCAAACCAGCCAGCGTTCGGCTAGGGGGTCCGCTCGGCTCCGCGACCGACCAGACAGCGTTCGGCTAGGGGGGCCGCTCAGCTCCGCGACCCTCCCCGCCGCCCGTGCCAGGAAGGGGCTGGCGGCTCTTTCCGGTCTAGTCTCTCCCCCTATGGCTTTCTGTAACCCGATCCCCGCAACTCGGCTCCCCAAGTAGCCGCCGCACCGCGCTCTGCCCGGCTTTGCCCAGGCCAGGGCTATAGTTAGCAACCTTCCATCAACTCCGCCGCGGGGGAGGGGGGGCGGCGGGGGCGCAGCGCGCTGGGCGCAGGGCAGCGGCTCAGGGGCTCGCCGCGCGCCCCTCCTGGGCCCGACCCCGCGCGCGCCCCCGGCGCTCCCCGCCTCTGGTGCCCCCAACCCAGCGCCCCTTTACCTTGGCTTGAAGATACTGGGGGTAGTAGTAGGTGGCGTACTGAGGGTACATCTGCTGTTTCCACACTTTGCCCATGAAGCTGGAAGGGAGCCTGCCGTGCAGGGTCGCGGACACTTTGGGGTTTCCAAGTCTCGAGCTCTCCTGCCTCTCCCTTTCCGGCGGCGGCGGTGGCGGCGGCGGCAGCCGCTGCTCCACCTCCCCACCAGGACCAGACGTCCTCCTCCGCCTCGTCTCCTTCTCCCAAGCAGACAGAAAGACACTGCAGAGCGCAGAGGGCACCCCGGACAGGGCGCTCCCAAGGAGTTTCCTCGCGGAGCCCGACTGCGTCGGGGCTGCCAAGGGCTGGCGCGCTGGCCGCGCTCCGCTCGGGCAAGCAGGCTGAGCGGGGCTGAGAGGTGATCAGTACAAGTGGAAAGTGCTGCTGCTACTGCGGCGGCGACGGCGGCGGCTGCGCTCGGTGCCAGGCGGCATCTGGGGTGGGTGCGCCCGAAGGGAAGAGGGGAGAGGGGCTGGCGAGCCGAGGCCGTGGGGGAAGGGCGGGGGCGGAGCTTGGGCGCCGCGGAGCCCGGGACCGGCTGGAGGTGAGGGCTGAGTTTTAACCACTCCTCACCTCCGAGGCTCGCGGTTGGACGCGCGGAAGCACTGGAAGCCCAGATCGCTTTGTGCCGGGGGTAGGGTGGGGTAGGGAATGAATTTTGGGTACCCAGCTTAAGAACTGCAGAGTGGACACCTCTGCTGCTTTCATGACTTTTTATCTTCCTAAGGGGGAAGGGAAGCAAGGGGAAAGAGAAAATCTGATCTTTCACTTTCCCCTACCCGGTGATCCCCCCCCCACCCGCGCACACACGCGCGCACACACAGGAAAGGAACATGATTTAGGGCCAAACCACAAAGCTGGTGTCAGGACACCTGGCTTCTCTCCCTCTACATCTCCCCTCCCCACCCCCTCCCCTCAGGCCGCAACACTAATTTTCTAGGTGACCTTGGGAGGGTTAGTGTCCTTCGGTTTGGTTTTCCCAGCTGTGAGAGGTGAAATCATGCTCCCTACACAAGGGGAGGCAAAGCTCTCTCTTTCTCTCTCTCTCTCTCACACACACACACACACACACACACACACACCTCACACAAATAGATCTTTCTAAGGGAGAGATGCCACAGAGAAGCAGAATGTTATTATTAGAGGACACAATATAGACATCAGCTTTTCTCTGCCTGTTACTAATGCTGCCAGACAGTCTGTCAACTCCCACTCAAGAGAAGGAAACTCCCTGAGTTTGGAATATTTTAAGGCCATTTTGAAAGTCACGCTGGCATATTGTTGCAGTGTGCCTCAGTGACATATAAAATCAATCTCTTCTGCTTCTCTCCATCTCCTCATTGTCACAGCTCTAGACAGCCCCAGACGAACAGTGTTTCAGTTCATTATCTAACTGGTTGTAATTTAATGGAATTAATTGATCTCTGAAGCTACCTACAGAAGACTTTTATATTCTAGCTCAAAAGGAGAGATACTACCAAAATGTACAAATAAGCCATGTAACAAAGCACCCTCAATTTGGGGTTCTTGCAAAGCTAATAAAATGTAGTGAAAATTTTGTTACTAAATAGACCTTGATTACTTTCTCATTTTGATTTTCCGACAGTTTATTTTCTTAACAGCACAAGGTAAATCAAACTGAAATTGAATGCATGATTTTGTTAAACAGTTACATTGTTTGTATGAGTATATATTAAAGGGAGTTTAGTAAGATACTTTAAAATAGTGAACTGAAACCCTTATAATCTTTATATGATTTAGACAAATTGTCATTCATGTTTGAACAAGCAAAATTTAAGTTCACATGACGATATTTTGAATGCACCAGAAGGCAAATTGTGTTCTCTTATAACATAAAATAGCAGTTACCTATGTGGAATCCTATAAGGGAACTAGTAATTTTCTGAGCTTCTGCTATACCATGGGCACTGTTGGAGTTAATGCCAACCTGAAAATTGGAGTGGCTCACTGTCTAATTAGGGGAGCTTTAAAAAGTTGCCTATATTGTTGCAGTGTGGGACCCTGTAATATTTTTGAGCAGGGAGCTGACATGAACTAACCTGTGTTTCAGGAACCTAGGAGGACTAGGGATGATAGTTTGGCGGAGGAGTGACTGAAGAAAGAGATGTAAGTTGAGAACCATCTCAGAAGTTTTTGGTTTGAAGTGATAAGGAAAATTACCAAGCTTAGATTGTTCTACTTACTGGTTTTCTGGATGATGAAAATTTAGCTTGTTTTAGAGAGCCCAGAAACAGACCCACACATATGTAGACACTGATTTATGACTGAATTGATATTGCAGAGCAGTAGGGAAAGAATGAGCTGTTCAATAGATGATTCTGGGTCAATTGACTATGCATATGGAAAAAGGGAAATCAGAGCCCTGCCGCACTTCATACCAAAAAGGGGGAGAAAAAATTCAGATGAATTAAAGACCTAGATGTGAAAAACACTATAAACCTTTTAGAAGACAATAGTAAGGAATATCTTTATAATCTTGATGTAAGGAAATATTTCCTTAATGAGATGAGTAAAAGTACAAGATTGATAAATTTGACTATATTAAAATTAAGAATGGTGGTTCATCAAAGGCTTCTATAAAGATAGTGGAAAAACAAGCCACAAAGTAGTCACTTGTAATGCATACATCTACTAAAAGATTAATATTCAGAATATATAAATAACACATTTAAATCAACAGGAAAAAGAGAAACAACTTGTTAGAAAATGAACAAAAGTAATGAATGGGTATTTCACAGAGGAGGAAGTATAAATGTACTGAAAACATGAAGATGCTCATGCTCATTAGTAATAAGGGGCATGCAATTAAAATAATAAGATACCATTTCCCACTCACCAGATTGGCAAAAAATTAAGAACTCTGAAAATATTAAGAGTAGGTGAGGGTGTGTAAAAGGGTGAATCTTGAAAACACTGCTTACTGGAGAAAGTGTAAATTGGTACAACTTTGGATAAGTTTGGTATTACTCAATTGCATTCACAAATCTTAAAAATGTACTTTCGAGAAACTATTCTGTATGTGCACCAGGAGAAATATACAGGAATGTTTATAGCAGCATCGTTCATAACATACTGACGATAACTCAAATGTCTATCTGTCGAATGGATGGATAAGTTGTGGTATATGCATACAACAGAACAGTTTGCAGCAGTGAAAATGAGTAAACTATAGTTAAAAGCATCACCATGGATCATTTCAAAATTGATGGTGAACAAAAGAAGCAAGTCACAATAGAATACATAAAGCATGATTCAATTTGTATAAAATTAAAAAACAGAAAAAATAATGCAGCAGTATGTTGTGTAAGAATAGATACCAACCAAACCTCTTACTGTCGAGTTGATTTCCGACTCATAGTGACCCTATACGACAGAGTAGAACTGCCCCACAGGGTTTCCAAGGAGCGGATGGTGGATTCAAACTGTGGAACTTTTGGTTAGCAGCCAAGCTCTTAACAACTATGCCATCAGGGCTCCAAGAATAGATACGTGAGTAGTAAAAACTATAAAGAAAAGCAAGGGGGTAATAACACACTCTTCAGAATACTGGTTATCTCTGAGGGAGAAGAAAGATGAGATGATCAAACAGAGAAGCCAGGGGACTTCGGGAGATAAAAATGTTTCTTCTCACCGTGGGTTATGGATACACAGGAATATATTTTAATATTTGTCTTTAAGTGGTTCATAGACTTTCATATGTTTGCTATATTCCACAATAAAAACATTTTAAACATAAATCGCTTTCTAAAACTCGTTATGATAATTTTCAAACAAAGACAAAAGCAGAGAGAATAGAATAATGAGCCCTCTGTACGTAACACACAGCTTCAACATTTATGAACATTTGGTCATTCTTGTTTCTCACACACACACACACACACATTTTATTTTCCTGGAGTATTTTAAAGCAAATCCCAAGCATCATATCATTTTACCAGTAATGATTTCAGTGTGTATCTCTAACAAATATTAAATTTTTTAACATTACCACATTATCTAACACCTAATAAATTTAATAATTTATTAACATCAACTAATACCCAGTTCTTGTTGATTTTTCTCTGATTGTCTAAAAAAATCAATTTAAAAAAAACCTGATATGTTTGAATCAGGATCAGACAAAGTCTGCACATTGAATTTGATTGATATATCTCTTAAGCCTCTTTTAAAATAGAAAGTTCTCCCTACCCACTTTTTAAATTGATATTTATTTGTTAAAGAAATCAGATTGTTTGTCCTATAGAATGTTCCACATAGCTGATTGCAAGCTCATAATGTTGTTTAAACTGATAGTTCTAGAAGCCTGATTAGATGCAGATGCACTTTTTTGGTAAAGAATAGATCATAGGTGGTGCTAAATACATGTAGACGGTGTGCATCACATCAGGAGACCCATAAGGTCTGGTTGTCTCACTTTAGTGATAAGATTGATCAGAAGTTCAGGCGTTATTAGTCTGATCTATCCATTATAAAGTTCGCCATTAACCATTTCCAGGTTGGTTGTAACAATCATTCATTGCCTCAATCTATTCTTTCATTCCAAACCAAACCAAACTGGTTGCCATAGAGTCAGTTCCGACTCATAGAGACCCTATAGGACCGAGTAGAACTGCCCTATAGGGTTTCTAAGGAGCAGCTGATGGATCTTTCATTAGGGGTTACAAAATTGTGGTTTTTCTGATTTTATCATTCCTTCTACACTTAATAGTTTGAAGTCATCTATGAAGAAGAGCTTTCTCTCTTCAACTATTTGATTAACTTGAAATACAGTTAGCACAGGAAAGGCAGGATAAATTTCCCCTTATTTACCAATTTTCAGAACAATGAGTTTGGCCACAGGTCACTCCAAAGCTAACTAGTTTTAAGTAACATTCTGAACTTGTGGATTTTTATATATTTGATGTGTTTCACTCTACGACAGTCAATATTCTTTTTGATGCTCAAATTATCTCATCTTTGGCAAATGGGAGCCCCTTCAAATTGGCTCTTGTGTCTTTTTGACCTGACCCCAATAATCTTTGATATATTCTAGCTTGATAAGATGTTGGGCTCTTCTTGTACACTTCTTGCCCAGACCTGGATCAGCTACTTCTCTAAGAAAACAGGGTCATCTTGCTCTAATAAGAACAAATTTTAAAATAACAACAAATCCTTAAAATATATTACATGTACTCATCACATTTTGGGAAAAGAGCTCATGAAAGATTCTAAATGAAATATGTGCCCATATGGCCCCTAGGAGAGCATAAGCCACAGAGAGATTTTCCCTAGGATAGGTTTTAGATTCATGCTTCCGCCAGCACTTAAGAAGCATCCTCTATGTGCAGGACACTGCGATACAGCCAACTTGGTGTCTGTCCTCGTGGAGCATATTATACAGTGAGGGAGACAGAGATAAAACAATGGCAGATTGTGATAAAGCCTGTGATGAAAACAACAGGATACTGAGAGGAGAGTAACTTTGTGGGAGTTGGGGGTAGGGAATTTAAGTAGAGTAGTCAAGACAAACCTGTTGGAGGAGCCACGATGAGGCAGAATAAATCCGCCAAAAGAACCTTGAACAGGGTGAATTGTGGGGTTGTTTGCCTGTAGAGGAGGTAGCAAGTTAAAGACCTTGAGGCAGGAACTGTTCCATCCGAGATCTCTAACCTTGCTTCTCTTGTAACCAAAGGTAAAACATTTTCCATTGTAGTTAATCAATAGTGGACCAAACAAATTAATGTTGATTAATGCTTGTGTTCTGAGGCCATCTGCCTGAAATTATTAAAATAATTGAAGGAAAAAATTAGAAATTTTGTTACAAAGTGCTCTTGTGCTAGAGCATCGGTGAATTGCAAATGGGATTTAGGATCATGAAAAATACTTTATGCAGAACTTGGAGAATTATTGATTGGTGAGTACTCTTGCTTCCATACTAGGCAACTAGGTGATATCTGTAATAGGTTTACTATACTCTTAAACATAAAAGCAACATAGTTTTTGCAAGGTGAAAGTGTGGCTGACATATATATTAGAGTGCTTAAAGTCTTAAACAAATAAGAATGTAGATAAAAGCAAACCAGTGGATATAATCTATGATAAGGTATTTTCATGAATAGGTAATTGTTTTACAGTCTTCAGGAAGGGTTGTGTATGAATCCTCCAGCCTGATGTTTCTTGGATTTTTTAAAAGAAAATAATTTTTTTCTAGCTCCCTGAAAATGTGTCCTCCACCGTGTTTTGTGGAACTCCGAATTAAGAAACAAAAATCGTATTTTGTGTCATTGCTAAATAAAAATCTTATCATTGTAACTGGTAATATACTTTTTAAAAAGATTTTCATCAAAATGAAACATGATTTTTAAAAATTTCTCAGACTTCTCAGAATGTACCCGCTTGACCTCACCAGAGTTTGAGAAGCACTGTTTAGTTTGACTTCTTAGCACAGTTCACAGCTCCCTTTGCGACAAGGCCCCTTCCCATCTTTCCAGATTAATTTCTTTCCATTACTTCAAATTTTGACCTGTAGTTCTTTCCTCCACTCTATGCCTGCTCCTCCCAACCTTCACCATATTGTGTAACTCCAGCCAGCTTTGGGTTTTTCTGATCCACCTACCTAGAGCATCTTTGGCTTACTCTTACTCTTTCTTTAAGACTTAGCTCCATCAAGGCAACTTCCTTAGGCCTCCAGGTTGGGTTTGAGTGCCCCTCCAGTGGCACCCAGTCCTAACCTCTGGCCAAACACAGATTTGTCAATCAACTTGCAAATTTATTAAAGGCCCATGAAGAAGTATCAAGAATACGGATCCTCTGCAGTTCATGATGGGATTGTTTTTTAAGTCCTCGAAAATTCTTTCCAGTTTAGAAATTTAGTGATTTCATGATTTGCAGGAGTGACTATATAACAACCATCGACTCCAGTTATATAACATATAACAACTATCCTCACTCCAGGGTATTTGGGAAAAGTAAAAGGAACAGGTATATTTCAAACAGGTTACTAAACTTTAGAAAAGCGTTCCTCCAAGAAGTGGAATAGACAAAAAGTAAGGATGAATTAAGAATTGTTCTTGATATATTTTTTAATGAGGGCTAATAATGGACACAGTTGAAGTATCCAGTTCAGTGAATATTTAATCTTGATCATGGTATACTACTATGTTCTATACTACTGTGAGTTGGGTGCTGAGATCTAAGAACGTGATGGGACTGAGGACTCAGTTGACCGTTAAGAATTTATATCCTCTTACCTACTCTGCTTGGGATGGACATTTAACCTCGTCATCATCATATACCCTAAACTGACCTAACCCAGATGACCATTTCCACAAAGGAAGTGATGGAATAATTCAGTAACTAATTAATGCATTCAGTAAGCATTCAGTGAGCACCATCAGTGTGCAAGAAACTGGTGGTGGGCTCTAGAGGTAAGACATAGCCTCTGTTCTCAAGGACCCACGAATCCAATATTTGCACTTATTTGCTGATTCTACAACTATGTTTCTAATCTTTGATGACAGCAAAGACCAAAATAATTAAAAATTTTCAAAAATTCAGAGAATATGTCACTTGAATGGGCAGAAAAAAATGCTCTCACTTTACCTGATTTTTTCCTACAGGCCAACAGTCCTCAAGTTGTTGTCTTTTTGTTTGTTTGTTAGAAATTGGATTTTGAGGAGGCATAAATTTCCTAAAGATAGATATTAATTTGTGTGCTTTCCAGGTTTTCTTTTTTTTTTTTTTTTAATGCTTTTGACAAGAATTGTTTAATGGCATGATTTTTTAAAAAATGTTTTAAGAGGACAAAGTCATGTCATCAAATATGTTTCTACCGAAGGTTATTTTTTCAACTCTAATTTCACTTTTTAAACTAGCTTGACCTGTGCAGCAATATGTTTAGCTGCCTGTGTGAGGTACGCTGTGGTTTCATAGTCAGAAGAGGTTGTGGAAAGGTGCCTGTGCTCTGACCATTTTAAGGCTCTCCTTTAAATTAGAGAATGTTTCTTGTGTGTTCACCAGTAAGAGAACTTCTAAAGAGGTGTCAGAAGGGATATAGAGAATTTTTGCCTTTCCCCTCTTCTTTATTTTTTTTAAACAACATTAAAGATAACTAGTTACTAGTTTCAGTGACTAGATGTTAGAGATTTTCTTTAAAGATATTTAAAAAATGATATGGAACAAATAATGATCTAAAAGGTGAGATTTAACCAAATTGTGTGTGCTCTCTTCAATCCAGTATTGAACAGATACAAAAGATGTAACATGTTTCAAGGTCACACAGAAATATTTAATTCTATAAAATCAAGACTATAAATTCTATCACCTTTGATCTACCAGGGTATGGGTTCTGTGGCCCTATAGATTATTTACCGAGTCAAGGCGGAGGCATTGGTAATCCTATTTACTTGATGTTGTATTGTTGTGGTGTGCTGTCAAGTTGATTCCGACACATAGTGACCCTACAGGACAGTAGAATGCCCTATAGAGTTGCTTAGGCTGTAATCTTTATGGAAGCAGATTGACAGGTCTTTTCTCCTGAAGAACCACTGGTGGTTGGAACTGCTGACCTTTCAATTAGCAGCCGAGCACTTAATCACTGTGCCACCAGGGCTACTATTTACTTGATGCTGCTGTGGAATTAAACAGCAGAGGAAGAAAGAAATACTACATAAAGGAAGCATCATCTTTAGTGTCTTTAGCATTTGTAAATTTTCTGAACCCAAATCATAGCAGAACTTTTAGTAATAATTTGTTTTCATTTGTAAGACTTTCCCATAGTCTTATCTGGACTTTGTCATCATTATTGCCATCACAATTATTTTGAAGTTATTTTAACATTATAATCACTTTTTAGCTTACAAAGCACTCTTCCCTGAAAAAATATTTTGTTGATCTAAGTTCTAAATAATTGCTGTAGTTACTGTTGAATTTCTTAGTTATCTATTATTGCTTAACAAATTACTACAAAATTTAGCAACTTTAAACAACCAACACTTATTACCTCACATGGTTTCCAAAGAGCAGAAACCTGGAAGTGGTTTAGCTGAGTGGTCTGGTTCAGATTCTCTCATGAAGTTGCAGTTAAGATGGCTGAAGGTGTGATTGGAACTGGAGGACTCACTTATTTCCAAGCTCACTCATGTGGCTGTTGGCTAGTGTCTTCAGTTCCTCTCCAAGTGAGCCTCTCTATGGAGGCTGCTCATGACACGGCAGCTGGCTTCCTGCAGCATGAATGATGAGAGAGAGAGAGGAGAGAAAGACAGAGCACTCAACAAGAGAGAAGCTGCAGTGTCTTGTATAACCTAATGCCAGAAGTGACGTAGCATCGCTTCTGCCATATTTTATTAGTTACAATGTGGAGAAGGACTACACAAGAGTGTGAATACAGAAGGCAGGACCATTGCGGGATACCACAATACTGTATATAAAACTTCAAATTAACACATTTTTATTATTTATTCTTTAATAAATATTGTATTCTACATGGAAGTTAATTTTAAAATTTCCCAGTTGATTCTTGACACAGGCAGACTCATCTGCATACGTTCCTTTTGAGAGAAAGTTTAAACAGTATATTTGAAATAAATGACTACAGCACAGTGACTGTAAAGTTGAAGATATAAAACTTGAGTTACATCAATTTCTGTCATTCCATGGGACCACTGGGAGTTTTCATTTGTGCTTAAAATGTCAAAGAGTGAAACAGAGTATAAACTGTAAGGTATAATATTTTTGTTTGGTAAATTTAAATATTATCTTTAAAATTAGAATTTATTCTTCTCTTTTAACTATTAGTTGTTCTAGAATTAAAGAACAAATCCGAAATGATTATTATTAAATATGATTAATACTGACAATAGTTGTTTTTTTTTTTAATATAGAAGGGAAATGATCCATTGCAAGTGACGAATATCCTAGGTCCATCACTGACCAGAGGATTGACCACAGGGATGGAGAGGAGGCAACTTAGTATGTTAAATGGCAGAGTAACTGGAGAGGCAAGAGTCTGGGATGCCTCTTGGATTGTAGATAAGTGGATTCTTGGTGTCATTAAATGAGAGAAAGAATATAGGAAGCAGAAGACTATAGTAAAAGGTGATAATATAGGGGATACTGATTTTGAGGTGCTAGTGAACACCTGAGACAATGTGTCTAGCAGGTATTTATATATGTGGGTCTGAAGTTAAAAGGAGAGGTCAGAGATGGAGATAGACTTGGGAGTGAACAACTATATATGGATTGTGGTTAAAACCAAGAGAAAGGATGAGATCACCTAAGGAGAGCAAGTGGAGAAAAAAGAGCAGTGGACCAAAGGTAGGAATTAAGTCAAAATGTTTATAGCATACTAGACATAGCCTAAACTTTTAGATATTCTTTGGTCTAACACTTTGGGTCTTTTTAGCCCCAAACTAGCTCACCAAAGGCAGAACTTCTCATTTATCATTGACCTATAGATTTTATAGGACTGCATAACTTATTCAAGAGTTTAGTCATCCTTATTATCAAGAAATTCTTTCTTCTTCCTAGGTGCTCAAATTGCAATTTAAAACATGAAATCACATTCTGGCCTGTGGAAGACGAATAACATTTAGTAAGTGCTCTGTGATATAAATAACTTGTCAGGCATCTTTTCTATTGACTAACCTCAGACCTTTTATCTTTCCTTTAAATATTTTCTAATATTTGGATGCATTTTTGAGGTCTCCTGTAATCTACTACATTATGATTCATTTGGATAGTCTAATAAGGCACTGTCTCATGCTCAATGAAGTATATGTACTGCCAACCTCCTATAGTCTACCCTTTTATTTAAGATAGTATCTATTCTATCTTATGGTCTATTATAAAAACTAACAAGACAAATTCACTATTGATTTATTAGTATCTTTAACTTGTAATCTATTGTGATCTCAAGACCATTTATTGATATTTATGTCTAGATCACATTTCTCTTATTACATCAGTAGAGAGTATTTTAATTTCAGGACACATGTTAATGTTACCTTCATATTACCAATTAAAATTCTTTCTTTTACACATGTCTCTAATTTACAAAGAACACCTTCCATTTTCTTGTACTTTTTTCCCCCCCGCTATTATGGGGTTTATTAGGGAAGTAACAGATTACAATTCAGGATCAGGATCAACTTAGAAATAATAGGAACAACTCAGGAGACTGTTCTTGAATCAGAATAACTTCTTCTTGGCCATGCCTGCAGGCAGGCCTGTCTCTTGGCTCTCAGCCCTCAGCGCTCAGCCTGGCCTCTGGGCTACTCCGGCAAGTGTTACAAAGTTCTTTGTAAAGCTCCCCTGAAAAGTGCCTGGAGGTACCTCACTCCTCCAGGAAGCCTCCAGCCCGAAGGTCTCAACTCTCTTGCTCCATGTGCCAGCAAGCCTAGCCTGCACCTGTCTCATGTGATCATCATTGTTACAGCTCTCTTTGTCTCCTGAATATGGAAGGTTCTCAGCACAAGGACCCCGGGTCCAAAGGACACACTCCATTCCTGACTCTTCTTCTTGATGTTAATGTGGTCCCCTTCTTGTATTTTTTAGGTGTTAATAATCTTTGTCATATTTACTACCATACCAAAATTGAGAATTTTCCCAATTCCTTTTTGTCACTAGTAAAGAATGTTGAACAACACAGGGGACATAGAATTCATCCTAGTGTAGTAGCTTTCAGTTAGATTGACACTAAGCTGCTTACCTGCACTTTTGGGGACATTACTGTCCATCAAATTATGCTCCTAGGATTGCACGAACCTTTTTATGTTTGCAACCTTCCCACTTTAATGGATGTTGGAGCATAAGCAAGACTGTAAATCTGTCCTGTGGACTAAATTCTAGCTCACAGGAACCCAGATTGTTTTCATTTCTTGTAAGCACAATGCAGAATGCAATGATTGTAAACTCCCAATCTTTGTCAGGTCTTTTTGTGTTTGGTATATATTGTGATCAACACAGCCACAATAATGAAATGCAAGTAATCCTGAGCTGTCAAGATGCTTTAGAAGGATTTCCTAGTATTTGGAAGATGTCTATCCTAGGGTGAGGAGGAACTCTAATCTAACCTTCAGAAGAGTAGTACCTGCACCCTGCTATCTAGAAGGAAGTTAGATGCTCTGCTCAGCAGTGTGATTCCAGGGTGGGGTGTTTACTGCTGTGGAATCGCTAGGATAGTTCAAACTCTTTGAAAAATAGATCTTTTATGTGCTCGAAGGAAGGAACTAACACTCTTTAGTGAGTGTTGTGCAGGGAGACTAGATTGTTTCATGGGTACTTCACATTGGTAGGGAATGGGCAAAGTGTGGTTAGTTGAAGCCAGGCCTGCCACACCAGGATCCAGCCCGAAAAACAGCCATTTTCTAGTTGGCTTCCTAGAGGCCACGCTCCCATTTGACTTCCATGAATCTCTTGTACTTGACAGCTTTTGCACAATGTCAAACACATATTTCTTGTTATTTTACTTAATCCTCTCAATCACCTTGCTGTGTAGGTTACTGTCTTTACTTTGCAGATGAGAAGACAATGGTCGTGTACAGTTAAGTTTTGCCCAAGGCTTCAGAATGGAGGAATCAGGATATGAACTGAGTTCACACTCAATACATTATACCTCATTATTTCACTTAGTCAGTGGAAAATATAAACAGTTCAATTAATTAATTTTATAATCAATTATGAGATGAGTAGGCACATTTATGGGAATTTTATGTAACATTGTGTTTTATACCACATTGTGTTTTATATTGTAAAAGCTTCTTCTGATCTTAATTCACATATTGTCTTAGTCATCTAGTGCTGCTCTAACAGAAATACCACAAGTGGATGGCTTTAACAAAGAGACATGTATTTCTTCAGAGTAAAGTAGGCTAAAAGTCCAAATTGAGGGCGTCAGCTCCAGGGGAAGGCTTTCTCTCTCTGTCGGTCTTCTCATCAGTGTTCCCCCGGACTAGGAGCTTCTCTGCGCAGGGACCCTGGGTCCAAGGGACACGCTCTGCTCCTGGCACTGCTTTCTTGGTGGTATGAGGTCCCCCACTCTCTGCTTGCTTCTCTTCCCTTTTATCTCTTGAGAGATAAAAGGCGGTGCAGGCCACAGCCTAGGGAAACACCCTTTACATTGGATCAGGGATGTGACCTGGGTAAAGGTGGTATTACAATCCCACCCTAATCCTCTTTAACATAAGATTATAACACAAAATGGAGGCCAACCACACAATTCTGGGAATCATGGCCCAGCCAAATTGATACATTTTTGGGGGGACATAATTCAAATCATGACACATATCATTAAAAATTTTCATATAGTTGCAATCATAGCAAATGCACAATTTCAGGTTCTACCTTTCTCGTATGATATTTCATTTTCATTTTTCCATGTTGTATAGTTTTTATGGTTATAATTTTAGTGGATACACAGTAATACACTCAGTAAATATTTAATTTTCTTTTTTTATCATAAGTGTGCCTCTTAGCTCAAGTAGATACATGAGACTAAATGGGCAGCTCCTGTCCGGAGGTCAGATTAGAAGGCAGAGAGGGTCAGGAGCTGGTTGAATGGACACGGGAAATCAAGGGTGGAAAGGAGGAGTGTGCTGTCACAGTATAGGGAGAGGAACTAGGGTCACATAACAATGTATGTGTAAATTTTTGTATGAGAGACTAACTTGAAATGTAAACTTTCACTTAAACTACAATAAACAAAAAAAAAAAAGAAATGAGCTATCAAGCTACAAAAAGACATGGAGAAATTTTAAATACATATCACTAAGTGAAAGAAGACATTCTGAAAAAGCTACATACTGCATAATGACAAATATCTGACCTTCTGGAAAAGGCAAAACTATAAAGGCAGTGAAAAAAAGTCAGTGGTTGCCAGGAGTTCAGGGAGAGGAGTGAGGAATGAAGAGGTAGAGCACAGGGCATTTTTAGGGAAGTGAGGCTATTCTATATGATACTGTAATGGTGGATACATGACATTTTGCATTTATCAAACTCATAGTAATGTACAACACAAATTGTGAACTCTAATTAAACTATGGACTTTAATTAATAAAAAAATCATAAATGTAGCAGTGAAAATCAAGGCAGTGCAATATAGGTACACCTCACTTTAGGAAAAACAGAATTATGGACAAAACAAAGCAAAGCAGAGGGTGAATGTTAACAAAAGAATTCAGTATAGAAGCTCCCCTGGATCACCAAATGTAGGATTCAGTTTCTCAAATTTAAGAGTTACTCACACACTTTTGTGAAGGTCTGCCTTATGCTGGATCATTTCTAAAATCCTTTCTAGCACCACCATGACTACTACATTAATTGTGTAAAATGAAGCTACCCATATATTCTAGGTATTTTTGAGTTACAGAAACCTACAGGAATGAAGGATGTATTTACTTCTCAGATCTGGGCAGTTCAATAAAAACCCAGAAGGGTTTTTCCCTCATTTACTCCAGTGGTGCTGGAGTCCAAGCATTTCTAGAACTGTAGAGCTCAGGAAGGCAGGGACAGCATGGGGTCGTCTATTCTAGTCCATCCGCCCGTGTCCAGTCAGGACCACACCCAAACCAGCCCAGACAGATGAGTGTCCGTCCTATTTTTAACAAAACTCAGAGACTGGGAGTTTTCCTCATTTCCTCAATAACCCCATTTCAAAACCTACCCACACTTTCAGTTTAATTTCCATGCTATTAACAGAGAGCCTCCATGCACTTCTTAAAACTTTAGATCTAATATGAGACATTTTTTCATGAATTTAAAATTAAGGAAACAACAAAAATGGACCAAACAGAAAACAAAATACATTCTAGATTGTTTAATGACTTCGTAACCATTGAAACAGCAAATATACTAGCATAATGTCATATTGTGCTATAATGTTAGAATATGCAATAGCAAATGTCATTTACTAAAAATTCCACATTCTGTAAGTGTAATTACATATCTTACATATCTTAAGGCATTTGACCGGGAATACAACATTATATTTGAGAGAAATGATAATGATACATGCTTCCTCCACATCTCCCAAAATATTTCATTCTTGCTTAGTAAGATTATAGTATATTTAAGCAAGATTATATTTAAAAGACACAATAATAAAGACCCTTCTACCCTCTTCCACATACAAAATACAGTTTTATTTTTGTTCAATGAGGTTAGATTTCTTTGGGAAAAAATCACTATGTACCATTTTGCTCCTGTTTCTGCTAATTGTCTCCATTAGCATTTATTTCTTTTAAATATCAAGCCCCTGAAAAATTTGAGGAGGCTTAAAAGGAGAAAGATTAGCAATGGCTAGAAATGGCTACCTTAAGTCATACCTGATCAGCATCCCTACTTTTGTGTTTTCCACACCAACCCCATTACTGTCAAGTTGATTCCAACTCATAACGAGACAGAGTAGAACTGCCAATAGGATTTCCAAGACTATAAATCTTTACAAAGCAGAATGCCACATCTCTCCCACAGAGTGGCTGGTGGGTTCAAACTACCCACCTTTCAGTTAGCAGTCGAGCGCTTAACCATTGTGCTACCACATCAAACCCGTTGTTGTTGAGTGGATTCCAACTCACAGCGACCCTATAGGACAGAGCTGAACTGTCCCATAGGATTTCCAAGACTGTAAATCTTTATGAAAGTAGACTGCCATAAGTTCTTTTGCGGAGCACCTGGTGGGTTTGAACAGCTGACCTTTCCGTTAGCAGCTGAGAGCGTAACCACTGTACCACCAGGGCTTCTTGCGCCACCACCCAGTCCCCTCTAAAAGCAAATGTGTGTGGTATCGCAAGGGATCTATCTTAATAGGCAGGGACAAGCTTTTCTAAAGCATCGTGCAATATTGCTTTACTTTTGACTTGTTATTTTATGAATCTATCCTGCAAAAATGGGTTTATTTCTTGTCTTCGATATCAACATTCTGACAGGGCTGGTTTCTTCATTTTCTTTCTTAGAAAATTTCTGTTTTGAAGACTGTAAACAATAGTGAACACTCCTCCTTGTGCCAATCTTCTCTTTTCTTCCCCTCGCCCCTTTTCTTTTTTGGCTTTGAGGCTGATATGCAGCCACAAGTGCTAGGTAAGAATTCCCTATCAGATTCAGCCACTCTGCACATGGTTAACTTTTTTATAGGCAAAATAGAATATGTTTTCTAGGTTCCTCTGGCATTTGCTGTATGAAGCTATTCCTGCCCTTAAATTATCTTAGAGTATATATAGTAGAGTGTGTCTCCGTTGTAAAAATTGTTTTCTTCCATTTGTGCTACAGTACCCTTTGGAATTTCTAGGATCTTATGAAAATGGTTAATATCACTTTGACAAGTTGCCATGATCTTTTTCTATGATTTATAAAATCCCTATAACGAAGACATGATTTTAGTGTTAGTGTTGTAACTAATTTTGAGGCAACTTACATTAGTAAAAAGAGAAAAAGAAGATAATAGTCTAGTCCAAATAACAAAATATAACAAAAACAAAACAGAAAATAAAACATCTTTCCCATCAGTTCTCATATAAATCTGTACACTCCTCAAGGGCAATGGCATTTGTATTTCACCAGGCTTCAGTAGGTGTATGCTCAATGAATATTACTGTGGTGCGATGGATAACTTTTATACGGTCATTCTAGTCGTGGTCTTGTAACTGCCACCAAATAATTGGGTGGGACTACTCAGATAGGTGCATGCGGCCCACCTAAGGGATTGGACAGCTTGGTAATAATGCAGATAAGGTGCATGGCACCCTTGTGGGAAGTGGGACCATGCAAATAAGGGGCACAGAACCCTAAGGAGGGGATTGGTCAGTTTTGTCATCCTGCTAGGTTTAAAATGAGCCATCCCAGAGGTGGACAGGGGGGATCTCACTACCACCAAGAAGAAGAGATGGGAGTGGAACATGTCCTTTGGACCCAGGGTCCCTGCACTGAGAATCTCCTAGACCCAGGAGACAGAGAGAGAGAGCTGTAACACCGGAGATGATATAAGGTGGTGAGAAGCAGCAGCAGCAGAACCAGGATACTGGTGTGAGACAATGCAGTGGGCTTCCTGGCCCACAGAGTAAGGCAGTTACAGTGGGTGTGCTGACCCATGGAGCGAGAGAGCTGAGCTCCTTCGGGCCAGAGCTTACTGGCAGAGTGGGATGCCTCTGGGTACATATTGGTGGAGCTAAAGGTCTTTGTAACACTTGTCCTAGCAGGGCAGAGGCCAGGCCAAGGGGCCAAGGGGCTGAAAGACTAAGGGCCAGAGAGAGGCCTACCTGCAGGCATGGCCAAGGAGCTGTCCTGACTGAAGAACTATATCCTGAGACATTCTTGATCCTGAATTGTAGCCTGTTACTTCCCTAATAAACCTCATAACTGTGAGTATGTTCTGTGAGTTCTGTGTGGCCATTACAATGAATTACTGAACCCAGCAGAGAAGTAGAGTGTGCCATGGGAGGAATGGCTGGTGTCAGAATTGGTAAAAAGATTGGAGAGAGGAGGTATGTCTGACCCTACCTCATAGGAATCAGCTTTGGGCTGATGATGATGGTGATTATCTCCTCCCCCCTCATTAAGTTAGAGGAGGTCAGATGCCCCCACCATGCTGTTTTTACAATTACTAAGTGATTAATAGAACTGTGGACTCAGAAAATTTAGCCAAAGACTTACTTGCTTATCATAGGAAACTATATGCTGTCATTTTATTCAGATGGCTTGGTGGATGGAAATCTGGAGACAGACTGCTTGGATTCAAACCCTTGTTCTCTCACTTAGTTGCTGTGTGACTCTGGGCAAATTACTTAATCTCTGTGTGCCTCAGTTTCTCATTATAAAATGACGAGGATAATAATTGTTCCTACTCATAGGCTATTGAGAAGATTAAATGAATATGAACATATATGTTAATGTGTATATATGTTAATGTATATGTTTGTGTGTGTGTGTGTGTGTAGTTGAGAAGGGTATCTGGTAGATACACAGTATATATGCTAGCTATTATTATTGATTTTGAAGTGTAAGATTCCATCCATTGCCATTATTACTAATCTTGGGCATTAGCAAAAATTGTGGTGTTTGAAAACACCTGCCAAGAGAATAGTGATTCTTAAAAGAAATTCCAGACATCATTCCTGTGTGGTGTGCAAACCTGAAGTTACCTCTGTTTTGTAATGAATTGTCATGAAGAGTCACAGAGGCAACTATGACCCTTTCCTGAGTGCAAAGCTCACCTGACCTGATACAGTCAACAAAGGTAGAATCCATATCTTAAACTTTTTTTTAATTTAAAGGACCTATAAAATGCCTTAACTTCCTATTTGTCACGCTCTCTACTTGTCCCATGGTACTATCTCCCAGTTTCATCTGTGTTCTTTACATTTATGTGAACAGTTGCTAAGTTTCAGATAGCATGGAACAGTCAGGAAAAGTCACTAGGTCTTTTGTAAAATCTCCCCATTCTTCATGCTATATTTAAGAATTGCTTAATTTTAAAAGGACCACAAGAGGATTACAATACTTTTGCGTTTCTAGTATTCACTATTTTACTAGACAAATATTTATTAAGCGCTAGCTATGTGCCAGGCACTTGACATATAAAGATAAATAAACCATGAACCCTGTCTATACGTGGTTTATACTCTAGTAGTTTTGCGTTCATTTCCTATACACTCTTTGATACTCTATAGCAGTAGTTCTGAACTGTCTCAGTTACCTAGTGCTGCCATAAAAAAAACTCCCTCAAGTGGGTAGTTTTCAAGAACAGAAATTTATTTTCTCATAGTTCTGGAGGCTGAAAGTCCAAATCAGGGTCTCCACTGTGTCGATTCCTTCTGTGAGCCTCTCGTCTGTTTTCTGGTCTCTGCTGGTTATCCTTGGAGTTTATTTGCTTGTAGATGATGCTGTGTGTGTCTCTGTGTTTATTCTGTCCTTTTATAACTCATAAATGATTAAGTTTAGGATACTCCCTACTCTGGTATGACCACATTAACGTAAAAATGAAAACTCATATTTCCAAACAGGGTCATATTTACAGGAACAGGTGTTAGGATTTCAACACATGTATATTTTTTTAATTGTGATTTAGGTGAAAGTTTACAGAGCAAATTAGTTTTTCATTCTGATATTTATACACAAATTGTTTTGTGACACTCGTTGCAATCCCTGCATTGTGTCAGCACTCTCTCTCCCCCTTTCCCTTTCCAACCCGGGTTCCCCATATCCATTCGTCCAATTTTCCTATCCCTTCCTGCCTTCTCGTCTTTGTTTTTTGGGCAGGTGTTGCCCATATGGTCTTGTATATTTGACTGATCTAAGAAACACATTCCTCACGTGTGTTATTGTTTGTTTCGTAGGCCTGCCTAATCTTTGGCTGAAAGGTGAACTCTGGGAGTGGCTTCAGTTCTGAGTTGGCAGGGTGTCTGGGGCCATAATCTCAGGGGGTTCCTCGAGTCTCTGTCAGACCAGTAAGTCTGGTCTTTGTTGTCAACCCATATATACATATATATATATTTTTTTTTTGCTCTGATTTTATTTTATTTTTTCCTTTTTTTAAATTGCTGTAGTTTAAATAAAGTTTACATTTCAAGTTAGTCTCCCATACAAGAATTAATACATACATTGTTATGTGACCCTAATTGCTCACCCCATACTGAAACAGCACATTCCTCCTTTCCGCCCCTGATTCTTCATGTCCATTCAACCAGCCCCTATCCTTCTGTGCCTTCCCATCTCACCTCTGGACAGAAGCTACCCCTTTGGTCTCTTGTATCTACTTGAACTAAGAGGCACACTCCTCATGAGTATCACTTTATGTCCCACAGTTCAGTCCAATCCCTGTCTGAAGAGTTGGTCTCAGAAATTGTTTTAGTTCTGGGCTGATGGAGAATCCAGGGGGCATGCTTTCTGGGGTTCCTCCAGTCTCAGTCAGACCATTAAGTCTGGTCTTCTTACTAGAATTTGAGTTCTGCACCTCCACCTTTCTGCTGCTCCATCAGGGACACTCTGTTGTATTCCCTGTCAGAGCAGTCATTGGTGGTAGCTGGGCACCATCTAGTTCTTCTGGTCAACCCATATTTTTGGGGAACATAATTCAATCATCAACCAAGGTGATTTTTTCCCCCCACAGGACGTTTGTCAATCTCTGGAGACATTTTTGATTGTCAGACTGGGCAGAGAGGGTGGGGAAGGGGTGCAACTGGCATCTAGGGGGTAGAGGCCAAGGATGCTGTTAAACTTCCTACAATGCACAGGATCACTCCTCACAACAAAGAATTATCTGGTCCAAAATGTCAACAGTGCCAAGACAGAGAAACCTTGCACTATAACAAAGTTCTGCAAACTTTTTCTATAAAGGCCCAGATAGTAAATATTTGTGATTTTGTGAGCCATGTAGTCTCCATCACACTATTCAACTCTGCCATTGTAGTATGAAAGCAGCCTTTGTAAATGATGAGTGTGGCTATGTTCCAATAAAACTTTATTTACAGAAACATGCAGTAGGCTGGAATTGGCTCTTAGGCTATAGTTTGCTCACCCCTCCATAGCAGTGGTTCTCAGACTTGATTCTTCAATAGAATAGCCCAGGAGCTTTTGAACAGTAGTGTTGCCTTAACCCTATTCCCCAGTACCCTGACTTGATACATCTGGGATGGACTCCCAGCCCTGGTATTGTTTAAAACTCCCCAGGAATTACAATGTACAGCCACCGTTGAGAGCTACTGCTCTGTAAAAGTTGTTATTTATACATTTGAATATTAGAAAGGCCCAGCACAGTAGACCCTTATCAGCCATTTTTCTTGCAATCTGGCTTTTGTCACAGGCACTTTTCCTGAAAGTACCCAAATTACTAGCCTTTTATTAGTATGCATTCCTTTGAACCTCTGAGGTTCAGCTCTTGAGACACAGCATGTTTTCCAGTATCTTGAAACTCACTTTCCTGGTTCCCCTGTGCTTCTAACTACTTTCCTGCCTATTCTTCTCAATCTGTTGTACCTTAAATATAGGTGTTCCCCAAAGATCTGTCCTAGAGTTCTTCTCTGACTAATTTTCCATGGCTCTATGTCTTTATAAACAGTGTTCACACAGATATCTGTAGGCTCAATATCTCCCCCAGGGATTGTTATAATAGGTTACCTAGTGACTATACTCTTGGTTTGATCGTAGTTTTGGAAGTTACATATGATATTCTTATTCACGAAACTAACGAAAAGTCTCTTCTTCCAGGTATCAACTCTGATGGCACAGGAAGTTTCATAGAAAGTCTTTAAAAAGTAGAATCCTTACTGTGAAACTATCTTAGAGGAGAAACAACCTCATGCTAAGGTCATTTGGGGATTTTATAACTTACCTTATGTATATAGGCCCATCTCAAGCCGAATAGATACAAATTTGAATACTATTTAATAACTACTATAAATGCCAGTTTTGCTGTTATGTCACCAAAATACTCCTAGATTTCAGAGTTAAAATAATGAAGCTAAGAAGCATTCACTCATTGCCAAGAGTATCTGGAAGATCTTGGAAGAAGCAGGTGGTACATGCAAACTGTGTGATTGACAAGAATTTTAAGAAGGTCTGTTTACAGAGGAAGGCCCCTGGGTGGTGCAAATGATTTGCTTTAGGCTACTGACAAAAAGGTTGGCAGTTGGAATGCACCCAGTGGTGCCACAGAATAAAAGCCTGGCAATCTACTTCTGTACGATTGTTACTGTTGCTATTAGCTGCCATTGAGTCGATTTGACTTAGGGTGACCCCATGTGTTACAGAGTAGAACTGTTCCATAGGGTTTCCAAGACTGTGACCTTTCAGAAGCAGATCTCTAGGCCTGACTTCTGAGTTCCCTCTGGGTAGGTTCAAACTGCCAACCTTTTGGCTAGTAGTTGAGTCCTTAACCATTTGTGTCACCCAAGCAATCTCTGGATTTTACAGCCATTGAAAACCCTATGGAATGCAGTTCTACTCTGACACACATGGTGTCTTCATGAGTAGGAACTGACTCTACAGCAATAGGTTTTGTGTTTTGGTTTACAAAGGTATGGGCAGATGTGTTAGTTTCCTAAAGCTACCTAAATAAATTAACACAAACTTGGTATCTTAAAACAATAGAAGTTTATTCTCTCACAGTTCTGGAGGCCAGAAATCCAAGATCAAGGTGCTGACAAGACCACACTCCATCCAGAGGCTCAGGGAGGATTCTGCCTTTACCTCTTCCGGTTTTTGGTGGCTATTGGCATTCTATGGCTTCCTTGGCTTGTAGCCACATCACCCAAACCTCTGCCTCCATTTTCATATCACCTTCTCTGTGTCTTCTACTTTCCTATCTGTATCAAATCTCCCTTTGCTTTTCCCTTATAAGGACACTTGTCATTGGAGTTAGGGCCCACCCAGATAATCCAGAAAGAACTCTTCATCTCAAGATCCTTAAGTGAATTACATCTGGAAAAACCGTTTTTCCAAATAAGGTCACATTCATAGATTCCTGGGGTTAGGGCATGGACATATCTTTCTAGGGGCCATCATTCAACCCAGCGGGGTTGGGGAAAACCAACAAGGAATGG
>NW_004443972.1:16155148-16156962 GCF_000243295.1 Trichechus manatus latirostris
GAAAAGATTATAGAGGAGTATAGAGGGGCCAAAAGGAAAGAAATAATGAGGGGTAGGAGAGAGAATATAGCTAAACTCAGTGTAACTTTTCTAATCATTAATTACTTTCAAATTTTCTCATCTTTTCTCTTGCATTTTTTATTTGTTTTATTGAGGTATAGTTTACATCCAGTTAAGTTCACCAGTTTTTGTTTGTTTTTCTATTGTGTCTCGGGTGAAAGTTTACAGTGCAAATTAGTTTCTCATTCAATAATTTATACACGAATTGTTTTGTGACATTGGTTGCAATCCCTGCAATGTATCAGCCCTCTCCCCCTTTCCATTTACACCTCGAGTTCCCTGTGTCCATTTGTCCAGGTTTCCTGTTCATTCCTGCCTTCTCATCTTTGCTTTTAGGCAGATGTTGCCCATTTGGTCTCATATACTTGATTGAACCAAAAAGCACATTCTTCCCGTGTGTTGATTGTTTGGTTTATAGGCTTTTCTAAGCTTTGGCTGAAAGGTGGACTTTGAGAGTGGCTTTAGTTCTGAGGTAGCAGGGTGTCCAGGGGCCATAGTCTCGGGGGCTTCTCTACTCTCTTGTAGACCAGTAAGTCTGGTCATTTTACGTGAATTTGAATTTTGTTCTACATTTTTCTCTCACTCTGTCCAGAACCCTCTACTGTGTTCCCTGTCAGGGTGGTCATTGGTGGTAGCAGGGCACCATCTAGTTCTTCTGGGCTTGGTAGAGGCTGTGGTTCATGTGGTCCATTAATCCTTTGGACTAATATTTTCTTGTATCTTTGGCTTCCTTCATTCTCCTTTGCTCCAAACGTGATGGGATAAATAGATGTATTTTAGATGGCTATTCATAAGCTTTTAAGACCCCAGACACTACTCACCAAACTAGGATGCAGAACATTTTCTTTATGAACTATGTTATGCCAATTGACCTAGATGTCCTCCGAGACAATGGTCACCAGCCCTTAGCCCCAGTAACTCAACTCTTCAAGGTGTTTGGATGTGTCTAGAAAGTTTCTATGGCTTTGCCTTGGTCAAGTTGTGCTGACTTCCCCTATATTGTGAGTTGTCTTTCCTTTCACCGAAGTTAAAATTTGTCTATTATCTTATTGGAGCCCTGGTGGTATAGTGGTTAAGAGGTCAGCTGTTAACCAGAAGGTTGGCAGTTCAAATCCACCAGCTGCTCCTTGGAAACACTATGGGGCAGTTCCACTCTGTCCTATAGGGTCAGAATCGAATCCACGGCAACAGGTTTGGGTTTTGGTTTTGAATTATCTGGTTAGTGATTTCCCCTCCCCACCCCTCCACTACCTCATAACCATCAAAGATTGTTTTTTTGCGTGTGTAAATCTTTTCCTCCTGGGTTTTTATAATAGTGGTCTCGTACAATATTTGTTCTTTCATAATTGACTTATTTTACTCAGCATAATGCCCTCCAGATTCATTCATATTGTGAGATGTTTTGTGGATTTATCATTTTTCTTTGTTGTTTCGTACCATTCCATTGTGTGTTTGCACCATAATTTGTTTATCCATTCATCTGTTGATGGGCACTTAGGTTGCTTCCATCTTTTGTGATTGTGAATATTACTGCAAAAACCTTGGTATGTGTATGTCTATTCTTGTGACAGTTCTTATTTCTCTAGGATATATTCTTAGGAGTGGGATTGCTGGATCGTATGGTGTTTCTATTGCTAGCTTTTTAAGGAGGTGCCATATTGTTTTCCATAATAGTTGTACCATTTTGCGTTTCCACCAGCAGTGCATAAGAGTTCCAATCTCCCCACAGCCTCTCCAACATTTGTTATTTTCTG